>NC_091154.1:40633013-40868013 GCF_040958095.1 Procambarus clarkii | reverse complement strand
CTAACATCAACCGGATATCATCAGTGCATCTGCAAGCTTCGTCATCTTAGGGAATGGCTTTTGTAGTCTAAAAACGAAATAGCCCAGGTCCTTGTATACCACACATACGCGGGAGAGATGTCTCTAAGTTCAATGTCTCCAAGATGTCAATACATCCTCACATAAAGATACTATTGAGTGATCACACCATGAACTATCCTAGCCAGGCCGGGGTAATGTTAGGGCCTGAGCTAGCAGGGGTTTAAAT
Source organism: Procambarus clarkii (assembly GCF_040958095.1). NCBI lineage: Eukaryota > Metazoa > Arthropoda > Malacostraca > Decapoda > Cambaridae > Procambarus > Procambarus clarkii. Next base: position 40,867,766 of record NC_091154.1, on the reverse strand, counting down.
TAGCTTTGGGAGACCATTTGCATAAGAGTTTCAGGCCAGTCGTATTCTGTGTTTTCCAAGGCAATATTTTCTGTATCTAAATTGATGGACTTTAGGAGCTTTGGTAGGATATGTATCATTGTAGTATTATTTGCAGGTTGATAAGAGCTGAAGTGAAAGCGCGAATGGACGGGCGAGTCACCGTATAGACGGGCCAGTTACCGTATAGACGGGCCAGTTACCGTATGGACGGGCCAGTTACCGTATGGACGGGCCAGTTACCGTATAGACGGGCCAGTTACCGTATAGACGGGCGAGTCACCGTATAGACGGGCCAGTTACCGTATGGACGGGCGAGTCACCGTATAGACGGGCCAGTTACCGTATAGACGGGCCAGTTACCGTATAGACGGGCCAGTTACCGTATGGACGGGTCAGTTACCGTATAGACGGGTCAGTTACCGTATAGACGGGTCAGTTACCGTATAGACGGGTCAGTTACCGTATAGACGGGTCAGTTACCGTATAGACGGGTCAGTTACCGTATGGACGGGCCAGTTACCGTATAGACGGGCCAGTTACCGTATAGACGGGCCAGTTACCGTATAGACGGGTCAGTTACCGTATAGACGGGTCAGTTACCGTATAGACGGGTCAGTTACCGTATAGACGGGTCAGTTACCGTATGGACGGGCGAGTCACCGTATAGACGGGTCAGTTACCGTATAGACGGGCCAGTTACCGTATGGACGGGCGAGTCACCGTATAGACGGGTCAGTTACCGTATAGACGGGTCAGTTACCGTATGGACGGGTCAGTTACCGTATAGACGGGTCAGTTACCGTATAGACGGGTCAGTTACCGTATAGACGGGTCAGTTACCGTATAGACGGGTCAGTTACCGTATAGACGGGTCAGTTACCGTATGGACGGGCCAGTTACCGTATAGACGGGTCAGTTACCGTATGGACGGGCCAGTTACCGTATAGACGGGCCAGTTACCGTATAGACGGGCCAGTTACCGTATAGACGGGCCAGTTACCGTATGGACGGGCCAGTTACCGTATAGACGGGTCAGTTACCGTATAGACGAGTCAGTTACCGTATAGACGGGTCAGTTACCGTATAGACGGGTCAGTTACCGTATAGACGGGTCAGTTACCGTATAGACGGGCCAGTTACCGTATAGACGGGCCAGTTACCGTATAGACGGGCCAGTTACCGTATAGACGGGCCAGTTACCGTATGGACGGGCCAGTTACCGTATAGACGGGCCAGTTACCGTATAGACGGGCCAGTTACCGTATGGACGTGCGAGTCACCGTATAGACGGGCCAGTCACCGTATGGACGGGCCAGTTACCGTATAGACGGGCCAGTTACCGTATGGACGTGCGAGTCACCGTATAGACGGGCCAGTTACCGTATAGACGGGCCAGTTACCGTATGGACGGGCTGGAGACAGAAGCATGATGGAGTCATTAGTGTGGTGACATGACAGGAGGTCTTGGCTGTGGTACTCTGCTGGCACACTTATTACGCACACACATACATGCGAGGAGCCGCGTCCAACAGCCTGGTTGATCAGTCCAGCAACCAGGAGGCCTGGTCGACGACCGGGCCGCGGGGACGCTAAGCCCCGGAAGCACCTCAAGGTAACCTCAAAGTAAGGTAATTTCCTGTTTATCCTGAAATATCATAGTCCCTCCGGGCTACTCTTAGGGAGTGTGTTCTTCAGGTGTTGACTATCTGCGTTTAACAGTTAACTATTATAAGTTACACGTAACCCTTTCCCTTGTGTTATATTGTGCGTACACTTGGCTGTCCACTTACTACAATACTTATTTGATCAAGGTGCATTAATTTATCTTACTACTTTTAATCGTCAACTTACACAACAACTGAACTTTAACTTAATAATATTCAGAGTTCTAAACCTGAATTACGAGGCCGGGCTTTTAAGTAGGTTGGAAATCCCTACATAACGTATGAGTTCTTAAACTGGTATATAGATTTACCAACACATGTAATATTATTAAGTGAATAAAATGTTATCCTGATAGTAAATATTAGGCATATATATACACTTCCCTCATTGATACACTAGGTTCCCCCTCACACTATTAGGGTGAGTGTGTACTCACACACTCACAAACCAAGGGCACGATAAGTATGACAAACAATAATCACACACACAGGAAAACCATTGAAACACCGACAAGGAATGGATGATAAAGGACGGATATACCCGTGATGTAACCGTCTGGTCCCTGAGGTTGCTCTATTTGGTCCTCCGTCAACAGGTAAGGACAACCAGACAGCCTCTCCCACACACTCCAGGCCCGTCCTCTCCCACACAAACTTTGCTCCCACCTCTCACACTAGTAGCATTCTTATTTTGCATCAGTGAGTCACTGCCAATCCCACACACACACACACACGACTCCTGCTGACTACCAGACACAACAGCTCAAACTTGTATGTAGCCTCTAAAGCTTTTAATACACGCGTGCCTGAACACATAAAATGTATGGTAGATGGGGAAGAAGTCAACCGGTTCTCAGACTAAGTCCATCCAGCGGTCGACCCCAAAGACGCGTTACTCAATTTTAACATGTTGTTCGTGAAAGTTCTCGTAATCCATCCTATCATTTTTCTGGCTGACGCAATATTTGCTTGGTTATGCTCCCTAAACGTTAGGTCGTCAGACGTCATTATTCCCAAATCCTTTACATGTTGCTTTCCTACTGCGGGCAGATTTGATTGCGTTTTGTACCCTGTATTATGTTTAAGGTCCTCATTTTTACGTACCTGAGTACCTGGAATTTATTACTGTTTAATATCATAATATTTTCTGCTGCCCAGTCGAAAACTTTATTAATATCTGCTTGCAGTTTTTCAAGGTCTTCAGCAGAGGTAATTTTCATGCTGATTTTTGTGTCATCTGCGAAGGATGACTTCATTTTTATTCACATTGACCTCATTTTGTGCGCTATCACTCCATGGACACATTTATCGAATGCCTTTGCGAAATCCGTGTATACCACATCTGCATTCTGTTTTTCTTCTAATGCCTCAGTGATTTTGTCGTAATACTTACCTAGTTGTACTCGCCTAGTTGTGTTTGCGAGGGTTGAGCTCTGGCTCTTTGGTCCCGTCTCTCAACTGTCAATCAATCAAGAGCCGGAGGAGACCCGGGAGAGACCTGGAAGAGCCGGAGGAGACCCGGGAGACCCAGGGGGAGACCTGGGAGACTGGACTTGAGTTACCACGAGCGGAAACAGGAAGGAGAGTCCACCCTGACAAGAGACCTGGGGATAATTACGCAGCCATACCTAGCGTACCGTCCCTGCTGGTGTGTGTTATCTCCGGTAACAACAGTCCTTTAGCCTCCAGGAGGCTGCACCACCTGGCTATGTCACACCTCTATGCCGCACCCACACGCCCCCGCTATGCCACACCTTCTCTATGCCGCACCCCCGCTATGTCACGCCTATACAATTGAAGCAACATATGCAAATTTAATACGATATTAAAATAGGACGGAAATAAGAATATATACAATATTTTAAACAAAACTTAAATTGACAAATAATAGAGTTTCCAGATTCCTGAACACTAGAAATTGAACACGCGCCACACGGGACTCCAGCCCCCCGCGCCACACGGGACTCCCGCCCCCCGCGACACACGGGACACCAGCCCCCCGCGCCACACGGGACTCCAGCCCCCCGCGCCACACGGGACTCCCGCCCCCCGCGCCACACGGGACTCCCGCCCCCCGCGCCACACGGGACTCCAGCCCCCCGCGCCACACGGGACTCCCGCCCCCCGCGCCACACGGGACTCCAGCCACACGGGACTCCCGCCCCCCGCGCCACACGGGACTCCAGCCCCCCGCGCCACACGGGACTCCCGCCCCCCGCGCCACACGGGACTCCAGCCCCCCGCGCCACACGGGACTCCCGCCCCCCGCGCCACACGGGACTCCAGCCCCCCGCGCCACACGGGACTCCCGCCCCCCGCGCCACACGGGACTCCCGCCCCCCGCGCCACCCGGGACTCCCGCCCCCCGCGCCACACAGGACTCCAGCCCCCCGCGCCACACGGGACTCCCGCCCCCCGCGCCACCCGGGACTCCCGCCCCCCGCGCCACACGGGACTCCCGCCCCCCGCGCCACACGGGACTCCCGTCCCCCGCGCCACACGGGACTCCCGCCCCCCGCGCCACACGGGACTCCCGCCCCCCGCGCCACACAGGACTCCAGCCCCCCGCGCCACACGGGACTCCCGCCCCCCGCGCCACCCGGGACTCCCGCCCCCCGCGCCACACGGGACTCCAGCCCCCCGCGCCACACGGGACTCCAGCCCCCCGCGCCACACGGGACTCCCGCCCCCCGCGCCACACGGGACTCCCGCCCCCCGCGCCACCCGGGACTCCCGCCCCCCGCGCCACACAGGACTCCAGCCCCCCGCGCCACCCGGGACTCCCGCCCCCCGCGCCACCCGGGACTCCCGCCCCCAGCGCCACACGGGACTCCCGCCCCCCGCGCCACACGGGACTCCCGCCCCCCGCGCCACCCGGGACTCCCGCCCCCCGCGCCACACGGGACTCCAGCCCCCCCCGCGCCACACAGGACTCCCGCCCCCCTGCGCCACACTCCGCCCACGGCTCCCAAGGTTCGCACAAGGTCACCCAAGATCTGCCATCCGTCAACTCATCCATTAGACACAACGGTATCCACTGACCACTTATTCTATTGAGTCGTCCGCCAGCGTTCGAGCGAGGGCCATCTGTCATTGACTGTCACCTCAACACTTGCCTCCCCCTGAGAGTCTTCCTCCTCTTTCTCCACCTCTTCTCTCTCTCTCTCTTATTTCACCCTATTATTTACTGGTCTTCCCTAAGCCTTCATAAATCTTGGACAAATCTATCCAACATTCGTGACACCACAAGAGCCCCCAGCCTCACTATTTGTGTAGCAGTGTAAACACGTTGATATATTCAGTAGCGTGGAGGGTAGGCGCTGAGCAGCCTCCCACCGGGCAGGCGGGGACCTACACTACGGCTCGTCCACTGTATATACTCTCTTATATCTAACAATGTTCCACCGTAGCTTTAAGTAATATTTGGTCCCAATACTCTCATACTGGGTGTACCAGAGTCTTTAGTATCACTTAAAGTCCCAATACTCTCATACTGGGTGAGTATGAGTCCAACAGCCTAATTGATCAGTCCAGCAACCAGGAGGCCTGGTCGACGACCGGGCCGCGGGGACGCTAAGCCCCGGAAGCACCTCAAGGTAACCTCAAGGTAGGTAACCTGGGTGCACCAGAGCCTTAGTATCACTTAACGTCCCAACAGCCATACTGTTACATACACCTCTACGACAAGATACGAAAATAACAGTGACAAAATAACTAGGAGAGACGAGGAAGTCAGTGATGATGTAGCCGATCACCTCGTCTAGTTTGGTCGACTAGGAAGGGCTGAGGGCGAGTGTCTGCAATAGCAAGGATTAGTCTTGGACCCAAGTAGCCAAGGAACAACAGCAGAGGACTTGCAGGATCTGCAGCATCAGAGGACATTGACTGGAACATTGTTTAAGTGTTTCTTCTTCAAATATATACAGTAGATGGTATCTTTAAAACACCCCCCACTATGCACCCACAAGATAACGTTAGGTTTAAGGTCGGTAAATGTTAATGCCTTGAGACGGTGAAGTCCCAGCTGCATCTCAGTACAGGTGACAGGATGAACAACATAGTGGATATCCGTTCCATTGTGAGGTGATGAACATGCAGCTGTGGCGGGATGTCTGCTCACAAGGTGAGGGACGCTGTTCATTGTGCCAAAATGAATAAAACTATTGTATGCAACATTTGATATTTGTATGCATAACTAGCGCTGCTGGCAAGGTCAGGCTCTCTACAGTTTAGGTCCTTATAGACTTGTGTTGTGCTGGTCTAAACTGTACACCATGTGGCCAATAAATGGGCTCCTTTAATGGGGCAAATAGTAAAAACTGGCATTCGCCTCGCCAGCAGAGCCACAATCAATCACGACAGACAACACAGGCAGATGATAGGAGAGTGAGAGAGAGTGTGAGTGTGAGTGTAAGTGTGAGTGTGAGTGTGAGAGTGAGTGAGTGTGTGTCCGTCCCTGCCCTCTCTCTCACGGGACGCTGACCTCTGCACTGTGCCAAGTTGTCATAACTTCTCCCTGACATTTGGCCTCTCCTCGGGGAGGGGGTCGACACCTCAACATGCAACATACCACAAAACACTGACTCCTCCCTCTTCCCGCCCCTTCGCCCCTCCTCTCACGAACAACGACAAATAAACTCATACATAATCACCCTCCCCCCAAAAAATAACATTCTAATCTTGATCTGTCACTCGGAGGCAATGCTCCAGTTGCCCTTTAGATAAGCCTCACTTGACCTGTGTTAACATTACCTGCCTACCTCGAGCATACTTGGAGACGGTTCTGGGGGGGTTCTTCTACTCCCAGAGCCCGGCCTGGTTGTGATAACTTGGTCCAACAGGCTTTTGCTTGGAGCGGCTCGCACGCTCACATGTCCACTACAGCCTGGTTGGACCAGCGCTTCTTGCAGGAACTTGTCTAAGTCCCACTTGAATACATCCATCTTTGTTCCGACAATATTTCTAATGCTTGCTGGGAGGGCGTTGAACAGCCGTGGACCTCTGATGTTCAGTGTTCTCTGATTGTGCCTATGGCACCTCTACTCTTTACTGGTTCTATTCTGCATTTTCTTCCGTATCTTTCGCTCCCGTATGTTGTTATTCTACTATGCAAACTTGGGACCTGTCCTTCTGTCCTTCAAATATCTTCCATGTATATATTATTTGATACTTTTCTCTCCTCCTTTCCAAAGGGTACATTTTTGAGAGCTTTGAAACGGTCCCAATAATTTAGATGTTTTATCGTGTCTATGCGTGCCGTGTATGTTTTCTGTATTCCCTCTAACTCGGAGATCTCTCCCGCTCTCAAAGAGGAAGTGAGTACCGAGCAATACTTAAGACGGGACAGCACCAGTCATTTTAATAGTATTAACATTCCTGTGGGGTCTCTGGATTTGAACGTTCTCATAATCCATTCTATCATTTTCCTGGCCGCCGCCGCCGCCATATCCGCTCGGTTATGTTCACTAAATGTCAGGTCGTCAGACATCATAATTCCCAGATCTTTTACATGTTGCTTTTCATCTATGTGTAGGTCTGATTGTGTCCTGTACCCTGTGTTTCGTATAAGTTCCTCGTTTAAGCATCGTGCCCATTATATTGGGCAAGAGGTTTTTTTAATGAGTAAAAACCTCACAAGCCCTATACTAAATTTAACTCAGTTCCCCCCCTTTCTCTTACAAATTACGGCTGAATTGGCCGTTTGCCTGTATGGCCGAATATGAACGTAACTTGGAAATGAAAAAAAAAAATTGAAAATAATTTTTTTTTTTCCAAAACAACAAGTTAAGGGTCCTCTAGTAAGTTAGGTGGGCAGGAAATTCTCCTTAAGTTTCAAAACGTCATGAAAAATGTTAATTGAAAGTTTCCTCTCCTAACCTTTCAGAGTAAGCCAGAGGCCTCAAACAGAAAACGGGACAGTACATCACGTTTGTGAGCCGATTTCATTTAAAATTACGTCCATTTTTGGCCATAGCCAAAGTCCATAGGCCATAGTCCAGCAACCAGGAGGCCTGGTCGACGACCGGGCCGCGGGGACATTAAGTCCCGGAACCACCTCAAGGTAGCGCGCATACGAGCGAAAAGCGACGTTATTTTTAAGAGGACGGGTTGCACAGTCAACATAATTACAATACACGGTATGCGGGTAGTGGCTCTGAAGAAATGTACTACATACTCGTCAAACTGTACCTACACAACCCACTGTACCTTCCTGTAACACACACAACATAATATATCGAAGGTGAGAGCACCCCATCCCACCCCCACCCCATGCCAGCACCTCTGTGTGTAGTGTTTTGGGGTAAAATAATGTAACGGCGCAGCTCATGTTGTGCCCACGTCCCCAGGAGTGGTGGGATGAGCCCCCGGTGCCCCCCGACCCTGGACCCCTAGCCTGCCATCCCTCCCTATATGTGTTGCGTCATATGTCAAGGATGCGTTCAACACCGCAGGGTGAACCCTCGCAGCCTCGCCCTGCTCGCTCGCTCTCTCTCTCTCTCGCCTTTCACGCTACAGTATTGTCAGGTCATAACTTGGGCCGCTCCAACACCCGCTCACCAACAATCACGGTACACCACCACCACAGTACATCATCCCACCAAAATTTTAAGCCGGTGCCCTCAGTGGGTGGTGGTGGTAGAGGTGGGTGCCCTCAGTGGGTGGTGGTGGTAGAGGTGGGTGCCCTCAGTGGGTGGTGGTAGAGGTGGGTGCCCTCAGTGGGTCAGTGGGTGGTGGTAGAGGTGGGTGCCCCAGTGGGCGGTACTCACAACCAATCATCATATAAGGACACGCCTCTACTGTCAAGACGTTGGCTCTGGATAACCTTCAACAAGTGCATGAGGACGAGGCCCTTGGCGCCCCCCGCCCACCACGGCGGCCTCAGCGGGGAGCGGAAGCCTCCATCACGCTCATAGGTCCTCCACCAAGAAGGGCACGACACTGCACGCTTGTTGCTTGTGTCAAGGAGGATCAACACCAGCATTAGGGAAGAGTGCAGCCCCTGGTGGAGGCCTACAGTCCCTGGTGGAGGCCTACAGTCCCTGGTGGAGGCCTACAGTCCCTGGTGGAGGCCTACAGTCCCTGGTGGAGGCCTACAGTCCCTGGTGGAGGCCTACAGTCCCTGGTGGAGGCCTACAGTCCCTGGTGGAGGCCTACAGTCCCTGGTGGAGGCCTACAGTCCCTGGTGGAGGCCTACAGTCCCTGGTGGAGGCCTACAGTCCCTGGTGGAGGCCTACAGTCCCTGGTGGAGGCCTACAGCCCCTGGTGGAGGCCTACAGCCCCTGGTGGAGGCCTACAGTCCCTGGTGGAGGCCTACAGTCCCTGGTGGAGGCCTACAGTCCCTGGTGGAGGCCTACAGCCCCTGGTGGAGGCCTACAGTCCCTGGTGGAGGCCTACAGTCCCTGGTGGAGGCCTACAGTCCCTGGTGGAGGCCTACAGTCCCTGGTGGAGGCCTACAGTCCCTGGTGGAGGCCTACAGCCCCTGGTGGAGGCCTACAGTCCCTGGTGGAGGCCTACAGCCCCTGGTGGAGGCCTACAGCCCCTGGTGGAGGCCTACAGTCCCTGGTGGAGGCCTACAGTCCCTGGTGGAGGCCTACAGTCCCTGGTGGAGGCCTACAGCCCCTGGTGGAGGCCTACAGTCCCTGGTGGAGGCCTACAGCCCCTGGTGGAGGCCTACAGCCCCTGGTGGAGGCCTACAGTCCCTGGTGGAGGCCTACAGTCCCTGGTGGAGGCCTACGGTCCCTGGTGGAGGCCTACAGTCCCTGGTGGAGGCCTACAGCCCCTGGTGGAGGCCTACGGCCCCTGGTGGAGGCCTACAGTCCCTGGTGGAGGCCTACAGCCCCTGGTGGAGGCCTACAGCCCCTGGTGGAGGCCTACAGTCCCTGGTGGAGGCCTACAGTCCCTGGTGGAGGCCTACAGTCCCTGGTGGAGGCCTACAGTCCCTGGTGGAGGCCTACAGTCCCTGGTGGAGGCCTACAGTCCCTGGTGGAGGCCTACAGCCCCTGGTGGAGGCCTACAGCCCCTGGTGGAGGCCTACAGTCCCTGGTGGAGGCCTACAGCCCCTGGTGGAGGCCTACAGCCCCTGGTGGAGGCCTACAGTCCCTGGTGGAGGCCTACAGTCCCTGGTGGAGGCCTACGGTCCCTGGTGGAGGCCTACAGTCCCTGGTGGAGGCCTACAGCCCCTGGTGGAGGCCTACGGCCCCTGGTGGAGGCCTACAGTCCCTGGTGGAGGCCTACAGCCCCTGGTGGAGGCCTACAGCCCCTGGTGGAGGCCTACAGTCCCTGGTGGAGGCCTACAGTCCCTGGTGGAGGCCTACAGTCCCTGGTGGAGGCCTACAGTCCCTGGTGGAGGCCTACAGTCCCTGGTGGAGGCCTACAGTCCCTGGTGGAGGCCTACAGTCCCTGGTGGAGGCCTACAGCCCCTGGTGGAGGCCTACAGCCCCTGGTGGAGGCCTACAGCCCCTGGTGGAGGCCTACAGCCCCTGGTGGAGGCCTACAGCCCCTGGTGGAGGCCTACAGCCCCTGGTGGAGGCCTACAGTCCCTGGTGGAGGCCTACAGTCCCTGGTGGAGGCCTACAGTCCCTGGTGGAGGCCTACAGCCCCTGGTGGAGGCCTACAGCCCCTGGTGGAGGCCTACAGTCCCTGGTGGAGGCCTACGTCTGGTACAGGTGATGTTATACGAGGGAGCACTTGTAGGTTAGAAGCGTCCATCAAGTGATCATCAACCACAAAGAGAATGATGGAGACTTCTGCCTCTTATAGCCTCGCCAACACACACACACACACACACACACACACACACACACACACACACACACACACACACACACACACACACACACACACACACACACACACACACACGGGGCCTCGTAGTCTGATAAGGGGCCTCGTAGTCTGGTGGATAGCGCGCAGGATTCGTAATTCTGAGGCGCGGGTTCGATTCCCGCACGAGGCAGAAACAAATGGGCAAAGTTTCTTTCACCCTAAGTGCCCCTGTTACCTAGCAGTAAATAGGTACCTGGGAGTTAGTCAGCTGTCACGGGCTGCTTCCTGGGGTGTGTGTGTGGTGTGTGGGGAAAAAAAAAAAAAAAAAAAAAAAAAGTAGTTAGTAAACAGTTGATTGACAGTTGAGAGGCGGGCCGAAAGAGCAAAGCTCAACCCCCGCAAAAACACAAGTAGTAAACACAAGTAGTAAACACACACACACACACACAGTAATAATAGCTATTCACAGCTATTGACAGTTGAGAGGCGGGACCAAAAAGCCAAAGCTCAACCCCCGCAAGCACAAATGGGTGAGTACACACACACACACACACACACACACACACACACACACACACACACACACACACACACACACACACAAACACACACACACCGTCTCTATCTTCCGGGTTATAATAAACGCCTCATAGCCTGCAAGAATGTGCCTTTTGTCCTATCCAAGCTTCCTCTTACATGTACACGGTCATTACACTACACGCTGTCAGATGAAGGACTTTGAGGAGAGGCAGGAGCTGCCCCCCCCCCCCAAGCTGCAGGAAGCCCAGCATCAAACACAAGCCTTTTATACCCCCCCCCCCCCCCCGACGTCAAGAGCTTCTTCAGGTGTGATGGAGGATATACACAAGCACACAACTTATACAAGCCTTGGCAGCGGGAAGGTGTCAAGCTGATACGTCAGCTTAATCTCTGAGCTTGCCAGCCTGTGACGGATCTCCCGGTAATGTTAGCTGCCTCTTGGGGGCCCTGGCAAGTCTTAGCATACTGGATGCTTTGTGAGTGCTGAGAATCGGGTATATCTCCAACACATTCCCTTAGACATGGCGCTCAAGACTTATACCCAGGTGAGCAGTAAGATTACCCAGTGATCTTCAACAAACAAGCAGTTAAAAATACTATCTTGAAGACTCATCAAACTCAGGTTTGGGCTAGTTGACCTCAGAGGCTGGCTGGCAAGTTAGCCAACGCCGCGCTACGCGGAGCTGCAGGGTCTATAAAGTGTATTGGTTAGTATAGCCTCCACCACACTTGAAGACCTTCAGCAACAGAAACGTCGTGTGTTAAAACCAATTGTCCTGACAAGTGGGTTTGTTCAACCCGAGTGTTAACATTACTGAACATTTCTTCCTTCTGGGATGTTCCCGCTGGTCTCATTAAATTTTTTTTTAAATTTTGCCTTGAGGGGTGAGTTTATTGGGCAGCGCCACTTATCTTGTGAGTGGACACACCGCCATAGCAGCATGTACAACACTCCCCAATAGGAAGAAAACCCGCTGGTCTCACGTTGTCTTCTTTCCTCTTCCAACTCCTATTCTATGAATACTTTAATATAAATTTATGAGACAACCCAATCTTTAATTCATAACTAAATATACACATTATTTATGCAAAAATATACATATTGTGCTACATTATTCCTTTCCGTCATTTCACAGGTTTTTATCACGATACTGACACTACGAGAGGCGAGTTATGGAACAACATTTACCAGAGCTGAGGAGGTTTTGTGCCTTTCATTGTGTGTGACTGCACAGGCAAGCTCCATGACTATTCCTGGTTGTCCATATTTACACACACACACACCGTGCATTGTATCAACAGATTGTGTTTTGTTCCTTTCTCGGAGTCTGTATCTACGGTACACATCTACGTTTTACTTCTGTACTGGTGACTGAAGCTCAAGTTTCAGCAAACTTCATTGATTTGTTGTTCACTTGCCTTTTTTTTTGGTTTTGCATTAGGATTTGTGTTACATTTTCTCTATCTTGGTCAATTTCAACGGAAACGGGGTTTCCGTTGAAACCTATGTGTAGACATAGGTTTCCTGTGTCTAGACATAGGAAACCTATGCCATAGGTTTGAAACCTATGTCTAGACATAGGTGGAGATAGAAACTCCATTTATGGAGTGTCTGAAGTGACTGAAACGGGGTTTCAGATCCTTAAATAGAGGATCACTCCTTAAATAGAGTTAAGTCGGAGTGGGAAGCCGTTGTGAGTGGGGTGCTCCGGGCGGTGTCCTGGCCCCTCTATTGTTTACCAAATATATAACCGATTTAAACACAAAACTGAACACTTCCACATTTGCAAACACAAAAATAGGAGCCGACGCTGGACCTGCAACTACATCAACCTCAGGCGAGTACACGCGAGTAGAGAGAGACGAAGTGGCGATATAGATAAAGAAGAGGCGAAGGAGAAAGAGAAGAGAGGGAGAGAGCGAGGGGGGGGGGGAGGAGCAGGCAAAGGGAAGGAGATACGAGTGTTTACACAATCACTCTGGAGACCGCGCGCCAGTACCCCAACACATAACTCAGGCAGGAAACACACTGGAGGATGCTCTCTCCTACCATGTGCAGCGAGACACGAGAGAGGGCAAGGCACAACACACAAGGGGGTGCAGGAAGAATAGAGAGAACCACAGCCCGGACCAACCGGGCTGTTGGTGGTTATGTTGGCCTGCGGGCAGCTCCAGCCAACGACAGCCTGTTGGACCAAGCTCTCGCACGTCAGTAGAAGAACCCCCTCATCAAGAAGGTATGAGTTATATCAACTTCCCCTTCTCCATCTCGCAGTTATCTTCCGCCGCAAAACATATTACGGAAGGAACTAAGCGAGTAACAGACTTCAGCAGCAGAGGAAGGAGCAGGAGTCGTCACATTAAACAGTGACGTGTCTGACGAAAGAAGCAACAGTGACGTCAATGGTAACGCAAGGAGAACAGTAGTAGTCTTGAGCAGTGACAGGAGTCTTAACAGTAGTCGTCAACAGTGACGGAAGGCACAAAACTGGTCTTGAGCAGCATAGGAAGCGGCAACAGTGATCTTCAACAGTGGCGGAAGGAGACCAACAGTAATTTTCAACTGGAAGCTAACCAAGTTCCTGGCGAAAATAAGCGGTCAACGAAGCTGTGGTGGCCGTGCAATCTTGCGGGTTGGAAGGAAGGAAGGAAGGAAGGAAGGAAGGAAGGAAGGAAGGAAGGAAGGAAGGAAGGAAGGAAGGAAGGAAGGAAGGAAGGAAGAGGCTGGTTGATCAGGTGGTGGGCCAAGGAGCGGAGATAGTCCCCCGGAACCCCAGCTTGAGTGAGGCCCAGTCCAGGATGTGGTCCAGCCTCCCGCTGCTGCTGCTCCTGCAGCCTTGCTCACTCTAACATGAGACACAAGCAGCGTGAGCAAGCACACACAAGCTTAGTTAGAGACTGGGCCACAGGGACGTTGATCCTCGGAACCATCACAAAGTAATCACAAGGTAGAGATATTATACTCGTAAAACAGTTTTAACTAATTCATTTATTTATCTATTTTTACGTTAAGCGGATTCAGGTCCATGACCCTGACCATGGGCCAGGTCCTGGACCCATTGTGACCCTCCACGTGTGGCTGTGACCCCCCCCCCCCACGTGTATCAGTGGTTCAGTCGTAAGCGGCATTCTGGTGAATGAAAGTGGCGCGACGCGCCCCCTGTGGTGGCAGACGGGCGACTGGCGCCCATGACGCCCACCACCTGTGTGCTCCCCCAGCTGAAGCCCCGGATATTGTGACGTCATCACCTGCCCACCCACACGACACCTCGTGACGTCACGACCTGCCCACCCACACGACACCTCGTGACGTCACCCACAACTGTCCACTAATCATAACGGGATTGTCACCAAAATAGTAGCGGGGGGGGGGGGAGTTGTCAACACTGAGGTCAGTCAAGAGGTTGTCAACACACAAGAGGTTGTTGTTGTCGTCGCTATTGAGCCACAAGTCAAGTGGACTTGTTGCCTCTGAAAGATATTTCCCGCCTCGCTGCCTCTCACTCCTCAAGGCCCGCTGGTACACTTATATACAAACATGATAGCGAATAATATGAATTAATAAATAATAATAATAATAATAATAATAATAATAATAATAATAATAATAATAATCAAGTCCATTACATCCGGCGGTCGACCCCACAGACGCATTCATAAATTTTTACATGCTCTTCATTCAATGCTGAAATTTTCTCAAATATAAATTATTATAATAATATATTAGCATATTGTGCATATATAGGCATAGGTTAGGTTAGGTGTTTAGGTTCTGTTGGCGATTATTTGTATTTGTAGTACGTGGGTGAAGCATTTGTAGCGTTGTGGTTCAAACATAACTCGTCAGTGAAGCACTTGTTCCGGAATTGTTCGAACGAAATCTGGTGAGAGTCGTGTGTAAACCGTTTTTCATTCATAAACAGGGGGTTTGCCGGGTGGATGGACAGCCCGTCCTCCAAACAAAGATCCAAAAGTGATTCCATGCACCCGCCAAACCCCCTGTTTATGAATGAAAAGCGGTTTACACACGACTCACAACTGCTGACGTTCGAACATATCCGGAACAAGTGCTTCACTGACGAATTTTGTTCGAACCACAACGCTGTAAATGCTTCACCCACGTACTACAAATACAAATAATCGCCAACAGAACCTAAACACCTAACCTAACCTATCCTATGCCTATATATACACAATATGTTAATATATTATAATATTAATTTATACTTGAGAAAATTCCCGTTTTGAATGAACAGCATGTTAAAATTTATGAATGTGTCTGTGGGGTCGACCGCTGAATGTAATGGACTTGAGTCGAGGACGGGTTGAAATGTTTCACCCACGTACTACAAATGCAAATAATCGCCAACAGAACCTAAACACCTAGACCAACAGAACCTAAACACCTAACCTAACCTATGCCTATATATGCACAATATGCTAATATATTATAATATTAATTTATATTTGTGAAAATTCTTGTTTTGAATGAACAGCTTATTAAAATTTATGAATGCGTCTGTGGGGGCGACCGCTGAATGTAATGGACTCGAGTCGAGGACGGGCTGCGTGTTACCGGAGCTCTACAATGCACAGCATTGGACTGTAGAGTGTGTTACAGGAGATTCACAACACAGCATACCTACACGTGTATGGAAGCCGTGTACTTCAATCTAAACCGTGTATTCCTGTGGACCGCAGCAAGCAGTATGATGATCTTCAAAAGTAAAAAAATCCAGCTTATGCTATGTGGACAAAACTAAGACATTCACAGTACGGTGTATTGAAGGTGGTTAGCAGTGCACCGTACGGTGGATGATAGACGTCAACGACCTGGTTGACCTGGTGACCTCAGCCTACAGTTAAACAACACAGTAATTGTTGCAACTGTTCAACCACAAACAACAAGACAAGCTGGACAACAAGATGCTAGAGGCCAAACCCATCATGATATCACACTACAGTACTACTCCATAGCTTATCTTGAGATGATTTCGTGGCTTAACGTTCCCGCGGCCCGGTCCTCCTTTTTGTTACTCCCCAGGAAGCAGCCCGTAGCTGCTGTCTAGCTCCCAGGTACCTATTTACTGCTAGGTGAACAGACACATCAGGGGTAAAAGAAACTCTGCCCATTTGTTTCCACTTCCACTGGGGGATCGAACCCGGAACTTCAGGACTACGAATCCCGAGCGCTGTCCACTCAGCTGTCAGGCCCCTCTAAGAGTACTGGAGTAATTACTTACATTATACGCATTATTTAACACTTACAAAACTGCTGACCCGTAGAATTACACGAATTCATTCAGCAATTAAAATCTCTCAATTAGTATTCACTGTAATGAAGGAAAGAGACTATAGAGTAAATCTGGAGACTATCAGACCTGAAAGTTGTGGCTCCTGATACCCGACTGTGGCAACAGGACGCACCAAGAGTGTGGCAACTCCACAGCAAGACTGTGGCAACTCCACACCAAGACTGTGGCAACTCCACACCAAGACTGTGGCAACTCCACACCAAGACTGTGGCAACTCCACACCAAGACTGTGGCAACTCCACACCAAGACTGTGGCAACTCCACACCAAGACTGTGGCAACTCCACACCAAGACTGTGGCAACTCCACACCAAGACTGTGGCAACTCCACACCAAGACTGTGGCAACTCCACACCAAGACTGTGGCAACTCCACACCAAGACTGTGGCAACTCCACACCAAGACTGTGGCAACTCCACACCAAGACTGTGGCAACTCCACACCAAGACTGTGGCAACTCCACACCAAGACTGTGGCAACTCCACACCAAGACTGTGGCAACTCCACACCAAGACAGTGGCAACTCCACACCAAGACTGTGGCAACTCGACACCAAGACTGTGGCAACTCCACACCAAGACTGTGGCAACTCCACACCAAGACTGTGGCAACTCCACACCAAGACTGTGGCAACTCCACACCAAGACTGTGGCAACTCGACACCAAGACTGTGGCAACTCCACACCAAGACTGTGGCAACTCCACACCAAGACTGTGGCAACTCCACACCAAGACTGTGGCAACTCCACACCAAGACTGTGGCAACTCCACACCAAGACTGTGGCAACTCCACACCAAGACTGTGGCAACTCCACACCAAGACTGTGGCAACTCCACACCAAGACTGTGGCAACTCCACACCAAGACTGTGGCAACTCCACACCAAGACTGTGGCAACTCGACACCAAGACTGTGGCAACTCCACACCAAGACTGTGGCAACTCCACAGCAAGACTGTGGCAACTCCACACCAAGACTGTGGCAACTCCACACCAAGACTGTGGCAACTCCACACCAAGACTGTGGCAACTCCACAGCAAGACTGTGGCAACTCCACACCAAGACTGTGGCAACTCCACACCAAGACTGTGGCAACTCCACACCAAGACTGTGGCAACTCCACACCAAGACTGTGGCAACTCCACACCAAGACTGTGGCAACTCCACACCAAGACTGTGGCAACTCCACACCAAGACTGTGGCAACTCCACAGCAAGACTGTGGCAACTCCACACCAAGACTGTGGCAACTCCACACCAAGACTGTGGCAACTCCACACCAAGACTGTGGCAACTCCACACCAAGACTGTGGCAACTCCACACCAAGACTGTGGCAACTCCACACCAAGACTGTGGCAACTCCACACCAAGACTGTGGCAACTCCACAGCAAGACTGTGGCAACTCCACACCAAGACTGTGGCAACTCCACAGCAAGACTGTGGCAACTCCACACCAAGACTGTGGCAACTCCACACCAAGACTGTGGCAACTCCACAGCAAGACTGTGGCAACTCCACACCAAGACTGTGGCAACTCCACACCAAGACTGTGGCAACTCCACACCAAGACTGTGGCAACTCCACACCAAGACTGTGGCAACTCCACACCAACACTGTGGCAACTGCACACCAAGACTGTAACAGAGTGGACACAACATTACCACTAACAAATACGGGTGTAATACTCCCTCTAAATATACGGATAACTCCCCCCCCCCCCCCAGTGACCATTGTGTCGAGGGAGACAACTTGATCAACACCTAACAAAGGGTACCTGGATCAGCCAGGCTGTAGTGCCTACGTCAGCCTACCAGCTGTAAGCATCATCAGCTGAAAACCTGCTGAGCGACCGGGCGGCGAGGACACTGACCCCGGTACAACCTCACCATAACATTAAGGAGACCGGTATTGTGGTGTTATTGGTGTTATTTTAATTAATGCTGTTGATATTGTGAGTGGTGGTGTTGGCATCACTGCTGGTGCTGTTATTAGCCAACACCTCCAGGAGGCCCACACCTGTCTCCAGCACACACCTGTCAGTCTCTAGCTCATTGGTCCTTCCCACCTGTCTCTCTCTCTCTCTCTCTCTGTCCTACAGTCTTACACTACCATATCTCTCCCCCCCCCCTCCCCATTTCCCCATTCCGTTGTGATAACCAACAACAATAATCCAGCGCATTAAGACATTAGCGCATTAATCCAGCGCATTAAGAACCGGATTGCGGTTTTAGTTTTCCTTATGTTTTAGTCTTGTAAGAGTGAGTGAGTGAGTGAGTGAGTGAGTGAGTGAGTGAGTGAGTGAGTGAGTGAGTGAGTGAGTGAGTGAGTGAGTGAGTGACTGAGTGAGTGAGC
This sequence comes from Procambarus clarkii, assembly GCF_040958095.1. Lineage (NCBI taxonomy): Eukaryota > Metazoa > Arthropoda > Malacostraca > Decapoda > Cambaridae > Procambarus > Procambarus clarkii. The sequence continues at coordinate 40,849,108 of NC_091154.1, read as the reverse complement.
GAGTGAGCAAGGGCGAGGCTCCTATTCTATTCACCAAAGTTGTGCTTGCGGGGGTTGAGCTCTGCTCTTTGGTCCCGCCTCTCAACTGTCAATCAACAGGTGTACAGGTTCCTGAGCCTATTGGGCTCTATCATATCTACATTTGAAACTGTGTATGGAGTCAGCCTCCACCACATCACTGCCTAATGCATTCTATCCGTTAACTACTCTGACACTGAAGAAGTTCTTTCTAACGTCCCTGTGGCTCATATGGGTACTCAGTATCCACCTGTGTCCCCCTTGTTCGCGTCCCACCCGAACAGTTTATCCTTATCTGCCCTGTCAGTTCCTCTGAGAATTTTGTAGGTAGTGATCATGTCTCCCCCTTATTCTTCTGTTTGTCGGGGACGTGAGGTTCAGCTCCACACATACGTGTGTGTGTGTGTGTGTGTGTGTGTGTGTGTGTGTGTGTGTGTGTGTGTGTGTGTGTGTGTGTGTGTGTGTGTGAGTGTAGGGAGGGGAGACGCCACGATATGAACAACCTGTTCTCTTGAACAGTACATCGCATTTTGACGTATAATTTTCCTAAGGGCAAAATCAGATGTACTAAAAAAGCAGCAGCCTTTGAAAGCGACATGATGACATAAGAACAAAGGTAATTGCAGAAGGCCTATTGGCCCATACGAGGCAGCTCCTATTTATAACCACCCAATCCCACTCATATACTTGTCCAACCCGCGCTTGAAACAATCGAGGGACCCCACCTCCACCACGTTACGCGGTAATTGGTTCCACAAATTAACAACCCTGTTACAGAGCCAGTATTTACCCAGGTCTTTCCTAAATATAAACTTATCTAATTTATACCTATTGGTTTGTGTGAGGTTTCTGTCTCGTTTTCTGTTCGTGGGTCCTTGAGTAGGTTAGGTTCGGAAACCTTACTGGAACTGGAACTTATCTTCGTTAAGCGCCATATTATTTGATGTAGTCCATAGAAAGACCTGATTTACATCTGATTGAAGGTTTGCCGTGTCCTCTATGTTGCCTACTCTCATAAAAATCCTAGTGTTATCTGCAAAGGATGATACAGTACTATAGATTGTGTCATTGTCTATGTCCGATATGAGGATGAGAAAAAGTACTGGAGCAAGCACAGTACCCTGGGGGACTGTACTGGAGCAAGCACAGTACCCTGGGGGACTGAGCTCTTCCCGCAGTCCGTCCTCCAAAGATACAAAAGTGTTTCCATGCACCCGCCAAACCCCCAGCTGTTTATGAATGAAACATGGTTTACACACGACTCACAACTGTTGACGTTCGAACACTTCCTGGACACATCATATGTGTCTTTCACTGACGAATTTTGTTCGAACCACAACGCTGTAAATGCTTCACGCACGTACTATAAATACAAATAATCGCCAACAGAACCTAAACACCTAAGCTATGCCTATATATTCTATTATATTATACTATTAATTTATATTTGAGAAAATTCCTGTTTTGAATGCACAGCATGTAAGAATTTATGACTGCGTCTGTGGGGTCGACCACTGGATGTAATGGACTTTATTTTAGGTCGGGTTGCTTCATGGTTGATGGACCGGATTTTATTTTGTTGACTATTACACATTGGGTTCTATTAGTCAGGAAATTGTAGATCTATCTGCCTATTTTTCCGGTAATTCCTTTTGAACGCATTTTATGTGCAATAACACCATGGTCACATTTGTCAAAGGCTTTTACGAAATCTGTGTAAATTACATCAGCGTTTTGTTTGTCTTCCATAGCATCTAATGCCATGTCATAGTGGACCAGCAACTGTGGCAGGCAAGAGCGCCCTGTTCTGAAACCATGTTGTCCGGGGTTATGGAGATGCTGTGATTCCATGTATTTTGTGATCTTACTTCATAGCAGTCTTTCAAGGATTTTTATGATGTGTGATGTTAGTGCTATCGGTCTGTAATTTTTTGCCTCTGCCTTATTTCCTCCTTTATGGAGTGGTACTATCTCTGCTGTTTTTAGTATGTCAGGGATAACGCCAGTATCTAGGCTTTGTCTCCACAGAATGTGAAGGGCCTGCGATAGTGGTTATTTACAGTTCTTGATGAATATGGAGTTCCAAAAATCCGGGCCTGGTGCAGAGTGCATAGGCATACTGTTTATGGCTTCTTCAAAATCCAGTGGGGATAGGGTGACATCTGATATGTGATTTGATGTTGGTATCATATCCATTATTTTTTTTTAATTTTGTCTCGAGGGGCGAGACAAAATTTATTGGGCAGCGCCACTCATCTTGTGAGTGGGCACACCGCCATAGCAGCATGTACAACACTCCCCAAAAGGAAGAAAACCCGCTGGGTTGTTCATCCTGTCACTTGTACCCAGACACAGCTAGGACTTGCCTAACTGTCTCAAGTGAACAGCTCCATGAATATGATGAATATGAATACATATGAATATGAAGACTAACCGAGCACTTGTCGACGGTAGCAGCAGCAGCACCAACAGGAAGAGCAGACTATTCCCCAGGGAGGATGTCCCTCACCTACTCTCTCCACAGCAACCCCGGCAGTCAACACAGCCCTTATCATAACTCAACAACCCTCCCACGCCCACAGTGTGCGCCCCGTAACCCTTCCCCTCCCCCCCACCACCACACCCATTCACCCTAGATACTACAATCAACACCCCGCAACCACCACACTACCACACCCAACATAACACAGCCACCACACTACCACACCCAACATAACACAACCACCACACTACCACACCCAACACCCCACAACCACAACACTTACCACACCCAACACCCCACAACCACCACACTTACCACACCCAACACCCCACAACCACCACACTTACCACACCTTAACAACCAACATACCTTAACCAACCACAACAGACACACCAACACCAGACCATATGAACGGAATGATGTTTATAAATCCATCATTGAATTCGACAAAATTGTCCCGTTGTGAAATACGTTAACACATGATAAACAATTGTTGCAGCATCCCAGAACACCAAATGTGTTGACGTTATCGTACTGGTGATGAGAGTGCCAGTGCTTCCTGCTGCTGCTGCTGCTGCTGTTGTTACCGAGGCTCCTGGTGCTTCCTGCTGCTGCTGCTGCTATTGTTACTGAGGCTCCTGGTGCTCTGGCAAGTGTCAATATTTTTTGTTGGTTCACAGCTTCGAGACGCGCACAAACGCCACCGAAATCGAGTTTTAAATTGAAATCGATCAGGCGTAAGTTCACTATACAATCATTTAACAGTTTCGAAAACTGAAAGAGAGACAGTGAGAGAGAGAGAGAGAGAGAGAGAGAGAGAGAGAGAGAGAGAGAGAGAGAGAGAGACAGGAGAGAGAGAGAGAGAGAGAGAGAGAGAGAGAGAGAGAGAGAGAGAGAGAGAGAGAGAGAGAGAGAGAGAGAGAGAGAGAGAGAGAGAGAGAGAGAGCGGAAGTGAGCACTTACAAGTGTAGGGAGGGAGCAAGGAGGGAGGCGGGAAGTGGCTATATTGACACTCCCCGGCCCCGGGCGTTTCGTACACATATATGTGCTTACATAATAGTGATAACGGGTGAATGAGACCTTCCTGAGTCGGAAAGAAATGAGACTTTCCAACTGCTCCAATGTTGTGGCGCATTTGGCCTTAAAGTCTTATATGGAGTCTTATAACCGTACAAAAAGTGTGTTAAAAATTGAGGTCTCTTAAAAAAATATAGTTTACAAGAAGAGAGTTTTTATTTATATAGTAATGTATGGGTGTTAAGTCGTAAAGCTTTTGTTTCCCGCTCAACTGATCAGCCGGGCTGATGCTGTTGATGGGGCAGACTTGCAGCTATCACAGCTTGGATGATCGTGGGCGATCACTGGAGCGTTATCGTGTTATATTTGGTGGTGGGAGGCTTTGAGGGATGTCAGCGAGGCGAAGGACGCCGCTATGACATGATTGTGGCCCAGGAATGTTACCCGGATTTATGAGAGTGGCGTAACCCGGGCATGGGAGGCGGTCGCCCGCTTGCAACACTGAAAATGTCCAGCAGCCGCATGCACTCTGTCTCTCTCTCTCTCTATTGTCTCTTTCTTCACCCACCTCGTCACGCTAGGCGGGTGTCTTGTGTTCTCTCTCTCTCTCTCTCTCTCTCTCTCTCTCTCTCTCTCTCTCTCTCTCTCTCTCTCTCTCTCTCTCTCTCCGTCCAGCTGCCAAATTAAGACCATTCAAATACTAATTACAGTAATTAGTTTCCAAGGCTATAGCACATCGCTACTTGGTCCCTGCCCTGATGTACGTCAGCCGTACACCCTGTGCACGGCTGACGTACAGTTGTACGCCTGTGTTACGCGTGTAGCACCTCCTCTCTTGTGTTTACTTCTTAAAGACGTTTCATTCATTAATTACTTCCACTTCCCCATTCATGGAGAGGAAAATAACTGAATAACTAGCAGATAAAAGATAACTAATTAGTAAATAATGAATGAAACATCTGTAAGAAGTAAATACAAGGCAGAGGAAGTGATATATGTAGTGTAGGGAAGTTATCAGAAGATAACCTCAGCTTGGCTCTACGAGGATTATTTTAGTGGTTTATTTATGATCCCGACTCATGCAGTCGTTTACTTATTGTGCACCCCATACCCATCCCGTGGGCGGTGGTGGGAAGGGTTACAGAGGCACATAATGGGTTCAGGAACTGAACCCCAGAGTTCACTAGCTAACCAAGTGACTTGTGAAGCTTGTTACGCAATTGTTAAAATAATTTTACATACACCTTTCTCATGGTGTATATATACACCACGAGAAGAAGACCAGAGAGACTGCAAGACCAGAAGACTGCAAGAAGACTTGCAGTCTTCTGGTCTCTCAACCTTCAATATTCTCATGTAGAGTACAAGTACTTGAAACTGTTGGAGTGCCACAGCTACAAACAAACTACTACGACGTTGCAAACTACTGTACGTGCAAATTCAATATTTTGTTGTATTCTGTTTGTTCACTTATCGTACGTTGTTGGTGTACCCCCCCCCCCACCACCACCACCACAGTCTCGCTGTGTGTGTCCTGTCATCTCTCACCCCCCCCCCACCACCACCACCACAGTCTCGCTGTGTGTGTCCTGTCATCTCTCACCCCCCCCACCACCACAGTCTCGCTGTGTGTGTCCTGCCATCTCTCACCCCCCCCCCCCACCACCACCACCACAGTCTCGCTGTGTGTGTCCTGCCATCTCTCACCCCCCCCCCCCCCCCACCACCACCACCACCACAGTCTCGCTGTGTGTGTCCTGCCATCTCTCACCCCCCCCCCCACCACCACCACCACAGTCTCGCTGTGTGTGTCCTGCCATCTCTCACCCCCCCCCCCCACCACCACCACAGTCTCGCTGTGTGTGTCCTGTCATCTCTCACCCCCCCCCCCCACCACCACCACAGTCTCGCTGTGTGTGTCCTGCCATCTCTCACCCCCCCCCCCCACCACCACCACAGTCTCGCTGTGTGTGTCCTGTCATCTCTCACCCCCCCCCCCCACCACCACAGTCTCGCTGTGTGTGTCCTGCCATCTCTCACCTTGAGAGAAAGTTCATGAGGTGATAGGCTAATGGCGTACGGCTTTAATCCGTCACTTGCCTCATACCCCTGGACTAGTCTGCTGCCATACCCCTGGACTAGTCTGCTGCCATACCCCTGGACTAGTCTGCTGCTATACCCCTGGACTAGTCTGCTGCTATACCCCTGGACTAGTCTGCTGCTATACCCCTGGACTAGTCTGCTGCCATACCCCTGGACTAGTCTGCTGCCATACCCCTGGACTAGTCTGCTGCCATACCCCTGGACTAGTCTGCTGCCATACCCCTGGACTAGTCTGCTGCCATACCCCTGGACTAGTCTGCTGCTATACCCCTGGACTAGTCTGCTGCTATACCCCTGGACTAGTCTGCTGCCATACCCCTGGACTAGTCTGCTGCTATACCCCTGGACTAGTCTGCTGCTATACCCCTGGACTAGTCTGCTGCTATACCCCTGGACTAGTCTGCTGCCATACCCCTGGACTAGTCTGCTGCTATACCCCTGGACTAGTCTGCTGCTATACCCCTGGACTAGTCTGCTGCCATACCCCTGGACTAGTCTGCTGCTATACCCCTGGACTAGTCTGCTGCTATACCCCTGGACTAGTCTGCTGCTATACCCCTGGACTAGTCTGCTGCCATACCCCTGGACTAGTCTGCTGCTATACCCCTGGACTAGTCTGCTGCTATACCCCTGGACTAGTCTGCTGCCATACCCCTGGACTAGTCTGCTGCTATACCCCTGGACTAGTCTGCTGCTATACCCCTGGACTAGTCTGCTGCTATACCCCTGGACTAGTCTGCTGCTATACCCCTGGACTAGTCTGCTGCCATACCCCTGGACTAGTCTGCTGCTATACCCCTGGACTAGTCTGCTGCTATACCCCTGGACTAGTCTGCTGCTATACCCCTGGACTAGTCTGCTGCTATACCCCTGGACTAGTCTGCTGCCATACCCCTGGACTAGTCTGCTGCTATACCCCTGGACTAGTCTGCTGCCATACCCCTGGACTAGTCTGCTGCTATACCCCTGGACTAGTCTGCTGCTATACCCCTGGACTAGTCTGCTGCTATACCTCTGGACTAGTCTGCTGCTATACCCCTGGACTAGTCTGCTGCTATACCCCTGGACTAGTCTGCTGCTATACCCCTGGACTAGTCTGCTGCTATACCCCTGGACTAGTCTGCTGCTATACCCCTGGACTAGTCTGCTGCTATACCCCTGGACTAGTCTGCTGCTATACCCCTGGACTAGTCTGCTGCCATACCCCTGGACTAGTCTGCTGCTATACCCCTGGACTAGTCTGCTGCCATACCCCTGGACTAGTCTGCTGCCATACCCCTGGACTAGTCTGCTGCTATACCCCTGGACTAGTCTGCTGCTATACCCCTGGACTAGTCTGCTGCTATACCCCTGGACTAGTCTGCTGCCATACCCCTGGACTAGTCTGCTGCCATACCCCTGGACTAGTCTGCTGCCATACCCCTGGACTAGTCTGCTGCTATACCCCTGGACTAGTCTGCTGCTATACCCCTGGACTAGTCTGCTGCTATACCCCTGGACTAGTCTGCTGCCATACCCCTGGACTAGTCTGCTGCTATACCCCTGGACTAGTCTGCTGCTATACCCCTGGACTAGTCTGCTGCTATACCCCTGGACTAGTCTGCTGCCATACCCCTGGACTAGTCTGCTGCTATACCCCTGGACTAGTCTGCTGCCATACCCCTGGACTAGTCTGCTGCTATACCTCTGGACTAGTCTGCTGCTATACCTCTGGACTAGTCTGCTGCTATACCTCTGGACTAGTCTGCTGCTATACCCCTGGACTAGTCTGCTGCCATACCCCTGGACTAGTCTGCTGCCATACCCCTGGACTAGTCTGCTGCCATACCCCTGGACTAGTCTGCTGCCATACCCCTGGACTAGTCTGCTGCCATACCCCTGGACTAGTCTGCTGCTATACCTCTGGACTAGTCTGCTGCTATACCTCTGGACTAGTCTGCTGCTATACCCCTGGACTAGTCTGCTGCTATACCCCTGGACTAGTCTGCTGCTATACCCCTGGACTAGTCTGCTGCTATACCCCTGGACTAGTCTGCTGCCATACCCCTGGACTAGTCTGCTGCTATACCCCTGGACTAGTCTGCTGCTATACCTCTGGACTAGTCTGCTGCTATACCTCTGGACTAGTCTGCTGCTATACCCCTGGACTAGTCTGCTGCCATACCCCTGGACTAGTCTGCTGCCATACCCCTGGACTAGTCTGCTGCTATACCTCTGGACTAGTCTGCTGCTATACCTCTGGACTAGTCTGCTGCTATACCTCTGGACTAGTCTGCTGCTATACCCCTGGACTAGTCTGCTGCCATACCCCTGGACTAGTCTGCTGCCATACCCCTGGACTAGTCTGCTGCCATACCCCTGGACTAGTCTGCTGCTATACCCCTGGACTAGTCTGCTGCCATACCCCTGGACTAGTCTGCTGCTATACCCCTGGACTAGTCTGCTGCCATACCCCTGGACTAGTCTGCTGCTATACCCCTGGACTAGTCTGCTGCCATACCCCTGGACTAGTCTGCTGCTATACCCCTGGACTAGTCTGCTGCTATACCCCTGGACTAGTCTGCTGCCATACCCCTGGACTAGTCTGCTGCTATACCCCTGGACTAGTCTGCTGCCATACCCCTGGACTAGTCTGCTGCTATACCCCTGGACTAGTCTGCTGCTATACCTCTGGACTAGTCTGCTGTTACGGGAAGTTTCTTTTATCGTGTTATTGCGTCGCATCGGAGTATAAGCAGTGGTACTTAAGAGTACTGCTTTCTTACTCAATGTTACACGGGGGGAACGAGGTTAACAACCATGCACGTTGTTAACGACCAGCACGGCGTGGCTCCTCCGGTGGCGGGAATTCTGATAGCCAATCAGAATCACCGGGCGAGGCAATGAGTACAGGTCGGATCGTGGCCAGTGCAGTACTCTACTGTCTTCCATCCAGTCGATATGGCTTAGTTGTGTGTGTGTGTGTGTGTGTGTGTGTGTGTGTGTGTGTGTGTGTGTGTGTGTGTGTGTGTGTGTGTGTGTGTGTGACCAGCCTTATGGCGAAATTGCGACGAGGTGATCCGCTCTCTTCTGAAATACGACCAGTGGAAGATCTTGAGGTTATCTTGAGATGATTTCGGGGCTTTAGTGTCCCCGCGGCCCGGTCCTCGACCAGTCCTCCACCCCCAGGAAGCAGCCCGTGACAGCTGACTAACACCCAGGTACTTATTTTACCTATTTTACTGCAAGGTAACAGGGACATAGGGTGAAAGAAACTCTGCCCATTGTTTCTCGCCGGCGCCCGGGATCGAACCCGGGATCACAGGATCATAAGTCCAGCGTGCTGTCCGCTCGGCCGACCGCCTCCCTTCATAATATATTGGGTGGCGGGAAACTAGTTCGGTTTCTTTTCACCCCAAAGTCTCTCATTCGATTTCAGGTGAATATTTTTTCCCTATTTGCTAGTTTGTATCTGGAATATTGTTCCCAGCACACAGCTTCATTACTTTGCACATGCTTGAGTTAAACTCCAGTAGCCACTTGCTAGACCGTTCTTTAATTTGCCAAAGTAATCCTGCAGTTTTCCATCGTATTAATATTTGTTCTGGAAGATCAGTTACACAAGCCAGAATACGCTCATTACTGGTCCCAGGATCCCAGTACTGGTCCCAGGATCCCAGTACTGGTCCCAGGATCCCAGTACTGGCTGTGTGTGTGTAGGGGAATGGTGTGGGGGGGGGGGGGGTGAGAGCCTTACACGTGTTCCCGTGCCTAGGAATAGATAGGCCTAGGGAGGAGGGGAGCGTGGATGTTATCAGGGCAGAGGGTGATTTATGAACGAGGGGTGGAAGGGGAGAAGGCAAGTATGAAAGGTAAGGAGCACTGGAGGGGGTGGGGGGGTGGGACGGTGCATGAGGGGGGTCAGTGAGCAGCCGTGGCCCAGCAGCTACACCAGCTGACCTTCAACTGATCTGTTTCCAATGCAACACTTGCCTCAAATACGTTCCTCGACCTCCCCTTCCCCCTCCGCCCTCACCCCCTTCGACCACCCCCCTCATTCCCCTTCCTCCCGCCCGACCCCATCCCCCCCCCCCCCACTGTCCCGCCCTCACTTCTGTATTCATCTATTTTTGCCTCCAGGATCGAGCTGTCAGCTCTTGGCCCCTACCTTTCTAACCGTCAGTTGTCAAACGTTCTGACTCTAAACCTATTTTTTTTAGTATCTATCTACTATGTGTACATTCAATTTGACACATTCAACTCCTGTAATTGCTTCTTTTTTTAAATCAAATTTTGCCCCGAGGGACGAGTTTATTGGGCAGCGCCACTCATCTTGTGAATGGACACACCGCCATAGCAGCACGTACAACACTCCCCAATAGGAAGAAAACCCGCTGGGTTGTTCATTTACTTCTTCCGGAGTTACTTATTTCAGTGAGGCTTTCCTGAGGCATTACCTGTTCGGTTTGGGCTCTAAGCTCAAGTGGCAAATCGGTTTCCGGCTTGAATATTCCCGAAAGCTTTTGTCAAATTCCTGGTATATGTCCGCATGTCCTCCCTCACTGTTGGTCAGGTCTGATAACCTGACATTCATAGTCATCTTCCCCTCTCATACGACTATAGAACAGTCTTGGTTCAGACTTAGCCTCGTATGCAATGTTATTCTCGTGCTACTGCTCGGTCACTCGCCTAGTTTCTGTGAACTAATTTCTGGCCTTGTATGCATTATGATTTCCTTCTGTGTTCTCTATATTTCTTCCATGCTCCTTTGTAAGAGGTCGGGTGGGTGTGTGTGTGTGTGTGTGTGTGTGTGTGTGTGTGTGTGTGTGTGTGTGTGTGTGCGCGCGCGCGCGCGTGCGGTTAGAAAGAAGTGAATCAGCAGGGGTCGGGTGAGCAAGTGCCTGGGTGCTACAGGTGTGAAGGTGCCACACCTGTGCCACGTGAAGTGTCCCTCAATAACCACTAACTGCTCCACTACCGCCATACACTACACTCTCTCATAAAACACCACCATACACTGCACTCTCTCATAACTGGTTTACACCACAATTTATCGACGCATTATCACTTCACAGATAATTTTGAGATGCCTCTTACAGCTCTAAGTGTCTGCATCACAACCAACTACCATTCACTCGGGCACTCACACGTCCCTCGGACAATTAACACAAGGGACACTCGCACTAGGGGACACAGGTGGAAATTGAGCGCTTAAATGAGCCCTAGAGACATTAAAAATAATTTTTTCAGCGTCAGAATAGTAGACAAATGGAATGAATTAGGAAGTGATGTGGTGGAGACTGACTCCATACACAGTTTCAAGTGTAGATATGATAGAGCCCAGTAGGCTCGGGAACCTGTACACCAGTTGGTTGACAGTTGAGAGGCGGGACCAATGAGCCAGAGCTCAACCCCCTCAAGCACAACTAGGTAAGTACACGAACACACACACACGGGTCCAAAAGCTGAAGCTTGACCTTCAGGAACTTTTCGGTTAGAACACACACTAATCATGATCATTTTATTTATGAAAATGAGGACTAAATAAAATAAAGATGTGATACAACAGCTGAAATTTTTCAGTGTACAAATAGGCCAATATAGCGTCCGGCTGCATTGTTAGGCTTCACCACACCAACACAGTGCACAGTTACAACCAGAACAGACCACTGGAACATTATCTAACACAGTGCACAGTTACAACCAGAACAGACCACTGGAACATTATCTAACACAGTGCACAGTTACAACCAGAACAGACCACTGGAACATTATCTAACACAGTGCACAGTTACAACCAGAACAGACCACTGGAACATTATCTAACATAGTGCACAGTTACAAACCCATTAAGATTTCAACTTAGATTCAACAGAGCAGAAGAAGTTGTTAAACACATATGGCAAAATCTTACTGAAGCGACCATACGGGTCATAAATACTCATACTCCGCCCAAGTAAAACAGAAACAAGCAACACTTAGTGGGCCAGCCAGAGGCTTAGGGCCCGCGCAGGAATATCCCTGCAAAAAAAAAAATAATAATAATTCACCACACCAAATAATGCAGTTTGTAACTGTACTGTACTCGCAGGACTATTAGTTGATTACAGAATTAAAGAAGTAACCAGTTTGCGGCACAATTGGTTGAAGTATGTTTATTGAGATAAGAAAGAAATACATCTCAAAGGGATAGAGCAGCTTAGGCTATTTCTACCCCGCCACGGCACAACTGGTACATTCATGCACGCATTCCTCATAATCAATGGCCAACCTGTCCTCTTACAAAGAACGTCGCATTTCGACCGTATGCGTTACCTAAGGCCAAAAATTGTCGTACTAGAAAATGGAAGCGGCTCGCGAAAGTGACGTACTGTCCCGTTTTCTGTTTTAGGCCCTTTGCTAGGTTAGGAGAGACCACTTTAAATTGACCGTTTTCTTGACGCTGGGAACAACCCGTCCTCTTAAAAATAACGTCACTTTTGGCTCGTATGCGCGATATGGCTAAATTTGGACGTAATTTGAAATGAAATCGACTCGCAAAAGTGACGTTCTGTTCCGTTTTCTATTTGAGTCGTCCGTCGTACGTGCAGAGGTTAGGAGAGGGCACTTTAAATTAACGTTTTTCATAACGTTTTGAAACTTTATGAGAATTTCCTGCCCACCTAACCTATCAGAGGACCCTTAACTTATTGTTGTTGGAAAAAAAAATCCAAATTTATTTTCATTTTTTTTTCATTTTCAAATTACGTCCAAATTCGGCCATACAGACAAACGGCCAAAAACGACGTTCTTTTTAAGAGGACAGGTTGCCGGGAAACCCATAGGAGGACGGGTTGCATTGGCAACCCAAACTACGTCACCAGGCCAAGCCTGTCCAGCTTCCGTACTGATGGCTTTTACCCCTGGCTCCTCTTTCTCCACCACCAAATAGCATCAAATACAATTAGAGCAATGATACATTCAAGATGCATCGTGAGTGTAGCTTAGATTCTTAACTGGAGAAATACCTTTAGCTAATACAACACTAATGCACAAATCCACAAGGGCCGTGATGAAGGTTCGAACCTACGTCCGAGTGTATCCCAGTCCACGTTTGTTTAGTCCTTCCTTAACACTTTCCAAACGTGTTGTCAATACTGTACATCACTATGTAACAATTTTTGTCCGAGGGTTGTAAGTGTTATGGTCTTAACTGCTTATGCCTCGAATGTATGGAAAATGACTTATTCCCCTCAAACTTGGCTTTGCCTTAAGACAGTTTAGTGAAGATGTCTTGAAGGTTACTTAAAGGCTGCCGACTTCTTATCTAGAACTATCACAGCTCTAGATAAGGAGTCGGCAGCCTTCAAGGACTGAGTTTGAGCACAAATGGCAAATTTTACGAATTCGCGTTTGGAGGCATCCGCAGCTTGGATGAACATAGCCTAAGGTTGGATCGGGCAAATCATATTTTGCGCTTATACTTGGTACATGTCTATGGAGGATGGACTGGAATGTATCAACACACGTGAAAAAATCTGTGTATTAAAATGGCCATGTATATTTACGTATACATGTATGTTCAAGACTGTGTTTACACATCCGTATACACGTGCAAATCTTTTCATGCTGACGCGTTCGAATATGCGAGCGCGTTCGTGCACCTGCAACTGAACGTGTGTATTACATAGTTTTGGTGCAGAATGTGTGTCAGGGTTATATATAATACAACAAAAGTGGTGCCGTGAAACAATTCTCGGTTGGCAGACCACTCTCCCCGCTCCACATAACGTCTCGAGGGGAAACTCGTCATGTCATAACGCTTGAGAAACTTTACTAGATTCACCTTCATTAGACGATGAAATATTCGCCTGGATGTGCCTGCAGGGTCCAGTCTTTCATGATAACGGAGTTTTAATACAATGACTCGCTTGTATGCACATACTTATGAATAAATGAGTAACTTTGCGTGTGACGGAAGAATAGGCTAGTGCGCTGAGGGAGAATAGGCTAGTGCGTGGAGGGAGAATAGGCTCCCGCGTGGAGGGAGAATAGGCTCCCGCGTGGAGGGAGAATAGGCTCCCGCGTGGAGAGAGAATAGGCTCCCGCGTGGAGGGAGAATAGGCTCCCGCGTGGAGGGAGAATAGGCTCCCGCGTGGAGGGAGAATAGGCTCCCGCGTGGAGGGAGAATAGGCTCCCGCGTGGAGGGAGAATAGGCTCCCGCGTGGAGGGAGAATAGGCTCCCGCGTGGAGGGAGAATAGGCTCGCGCGTGGAGGGAGAATAGGCTCGCGCGTGGAGGGAGAATAGGCTCGCGCGTGGAGGGAGAATAGGCTCGCGCGTGGAGGGAGAATAGGCTCGCGCGTGGAGGGAGAATAGGCTCGCGCGTGGAGGGAGAATAGGCTCGCGCGTGGAGGGAGAATAGGCTCGCGCGTGGAGGGAGAATAGGCTCCCGCGTGGAGGGAGAATAGGCTCCCGCGTGGAGGGAGAATAGGCTCCCGCGTGGAGGGAGAATAGGCTCCCGCGTGGAGGGAGAATAGGCTCCCGCGTGGAGGGAGAATAAGCCGGTGTGACGATGACATACAAGTCTTGGGGATAATGATGGTTGTTGTTATTATAGATTCAGCTACTTGGAACAAGTTCCAAGTAGCACGGGCTATGGTGAGCCCGTAACTTACCTAGCACAGGAGCGGGGCTGAAACTGTGGATAATGATGGGGACTACGGGGCATAAGGAGGACATGGTAGTTAAAAGAAGGGCAAAACAAGGGGGCATGGATGCAAATTTAAGATACAAAAGTCACAAGGATGTTATAAAGAACTTACTTAACATAGTGAGAATGTAATTAATTAGAGGAAGCTAAAGAAGCTAACAAAACTGCCCAAAAAGTAGTTACTGAATTACCCCCAACAAATAGGGTAAAGCCTAACTGGTGGGCTAAGCGTTACTGAGGAGCTGATGCTCTGCAATAAAATTTGGGTGCAAGTACACACGCACACATTAACTGAACGATAAATACTTGCTTATCATTCCACATACCTTACTGGGTATTCTCAGAGTCAAACCGTGTATTTGATTTAGGATCAGTACCGCATACGAATAAACACACACTGGACAAGGTGACAATCAGCCCTGACTACTAAACTACAGTTATCCAGTAAACATGAGGATAACATTGATAAAAATGGCTGAGTGGGGATGAGGGTAAACAGTTATGGACTGGTACCAGGTTTATCCTCCCAACCATAGGCTCGAACACAGTCGAAATTGCTCACAGGTGGGTACAAGATAACATGGCTTCTGAGTGATGTTAGCAGGCTGTTAATGACTGGTGTTTGTGTTGTGCGTGTATCTAACAACATGGTCATCTACTGCCCATCCCCAGGATGCAGCCCGCAATGCGTGTGTAGCTACCAGGTACCTATATGCTGTCAGGTGAACATAGGCATCGGATAAAAAGAAGCTATGCCAAATTGTTTCTGTTGTAACAAACTAGGCTTCATCCCGGTCCCTGCGTGTTCCGGTTATACATTAATGTCTGTATTGGCTTTTTGCCCTTTCCCTGTGGCCCTTCTGGCTGGATTTATCCCTCCTGCGGTATAGCGTTCTTTTACTGTGCTTCTTTGCCGCGGGCTAGTTCTGTGTACGGTATATATATAATTTGTGTGTCTATTTCCCGTCTTCTTTCAGTGTTTCCATGTTTTGTGCTTGTTTGTTTTTCAATTTTGTGTTTCCTTTCTTCGATTGTCCTCATGTTTTTGTCTTTGTTTTCCACGGATCACTGCTTGTACTTTTTTTGTCAGACTTTTTATTGTATTTATTGTGCTTTATCAATACAAAAATACAAAAAAGGATGTGCATGAAAGAGCATATAGACACGAAATCTATTCAAACACACACACACACACACACACACACACACACACAAGGACAAGACGGCTATGTTAAAGGGCCACACAAACTCTAAACTTGACACAATCGTGTGCATATCGACTGTCATGCCAAACATCACTAACACCCCTCCCGGACTTGCCCAGCCCCCCAACCATTGCCCAACACCTACGCACACATACCACTAACTCAGGGTCGCCTAAACTTCTACACCCCACCCCTCCAGCCTACTTTATTTAACACCTCTCCCCTTTCCCCACCAACACCCACCCTTAAACGACCCTATATATAGGGGCTTCACACACATTTTCCAACATATTTGGTGTACTGAATAATACAGGAAACTTGTCTGGGTCTACACAGGCGCGTGCCACGGATATACAAAAAAAAATGGTAAGGTAATTATGAGGAGAGGGCGCTAAGGCAGTACAACTATATAGCATTTGGAAGGGTATACGAGGACAAGTAGCTAAGAAGGACGGAGGGAAGAAATGATGTTGGACCATCAGGGAGCGAACGCCAACCTGCGAAAAGCTGCACCGACCAGTCTAAAAGTAGTTGGACATACCCAAAGAGAGCAGACACAGCAGGTGTACAGGGAAGGGAGGTGACAATTAGCACTATCTTGCACTATCTCTCTATCACGGAGGCCGCCTCGCCGGCGAGGATGGTCGCTTCTGGCGCCTGATTGACGGCCTACGACACTGCTGTCATACCTGTGTACCTTGGTGGAGAGCGGAAACAAGTACTAAAAATAGGAATAGGCCTAAAAGTTAAAATATTTTGACGTACAGCCTAATAACGAAAATATTTTGTAGTAACTGCAATGGTACAGTTGTAGTTAAAGTAGTTGAGGGCGTTCGAGAGAGAGAGAGAGAAAAAAAAAAGTTGGGGATTATGATGATGTAAACGCCATCTGTTGATTGCACCTGATCCCATTTTCTGTGTTCGCTACTGGAATGTTGCCATCTCACTGAAACAGGTGTAGTTTCCATCGTACTAAATGGTTTCCTTTCCACAAAAGTGATACGACAGCTACGTTGATATGAAGTGATAGTGATACGAAGTGATGCATCCTCCTGATATGAAGTGAGACGTGACATGACAGCGGCGAAAAGCAGTACACCAGGAAGGCGGGAAATTCTGTAGTTGGAGACTCTCAAAGGGGGGTCTTCAACTTTATAGAGATGCTAGCCATGCAAAAGGTTTTAGAACATGCTCTTCCTGAACACCGACAACATGTTGTCATACATGCAGATTCTTTAAGTACCATTGAAACCTTGCAACAAGAACACATTCGTGACAACATCCATCTGATCACAAATGTCATAGCATTACTGCCACTCAAACGTCAAGGCCGTCGGGTACTTATCAACTGGGTGCCGAGTCATGTGCGAATAATAGGGAATTACATTGAAGATGAAGCTGCAAAACTTGCAGCTTCAACTTTTGCTGCAAGTTTTTGCACAACAGCAAGAGAACTTAGCTGTAGAACTTAGCACAACAGCTAAGAGAAGAAATATAGACATTTACATGCCATAGAGTCTGTCACAGATTAAAAAAGTAATTAGAAATAGAGCAATGCAGAAGATGTACAGTGACCACAACACAGCAGTTGCAACATCAGGATCTGCGAGTTGGTACAAGAATTCAACCAACTACGAACCACTTATTTTGATGCAAGAGAGCAGTAGAACAACAAAAGTGCACTTACATCACATTAGGCTTGGATACCCATGTGCATGGGAAACAGGCTTACAGGTTCCAGAAGATAAGAGGAAATGTCAGCACTGTGGAGAAATGCCCGACAGACCACTGGAACATTATCTAACACAATGCACAGTTGTGCACCCAATAAGATTTCAACTAAAATTCAACAGAGCAGAAGTTGTTAAACACATTGGGCATAATGTTACTGAATCGACCGTACGAGTCATAAATACTCATACACCACTTAAGTAAAACGGAAACAAGAAACAAGTAACACTTAGTGGGCCAGCCAGAGGCTTCGGGCCCGCGCAGGAATATCCCTGCAAACAAAAAAAGTCCACCAGGAGTGACCAGAAAGGGCAGTTCTCAGGCATTAAGGGCTTGTTTCGGTCGGAACAAGAAGAGCCAGCCCGCCAAACACACACCGAAACTACGACGTTGGTACAACGTTCGAACAAGTTTTAACACCACCTAACCAGTTATAACAACCAATATAGCAAGTTGTAACAACGTTCTAATACGTCATAAACACGTTAAGCCAAGATGTAACAACTTTATTACAAGTTTTAACAAGCGGAAAATAAAGACAGTTTCGGTTTGTGTTTCCAGGGAGGTCGTCGTAGTGAACTGTCTGTTGGTAGCCAGGGACCTACTGGTGTTGTAACCACGTATCTCAGGGTGGCCAAGTTGTGTTGGCCACAAGGCAGACGGAGTGAACGTCCATCTGTCCTTTAGATTAAGGCTTATTTGTGTTGAACCTTGCGAGGAAGCTAGCCAGTGGTGCTAGAGTTAGTTTAAACACTGTGATAATACTGCGGAGGACTGACCTCAGCATTGTTGGAAAAGTGGACTGGCTGACTTGAGTACTTGAGAAGAAGTGAACACAGGGGAAGGAGCCTTAAGTGTTGTTACAAGGACTCGCCGTGGTAGAAGACGGCAGAGGTTTCTGTAGCGTCCTGTGTGAACGTGACACTTACGGTGTTATCTGTGGTGTATAGATATTGCTGTATGTTTCCGGTAATTATCTGTACAAAATATTTAAGTATATTTGGCGTGATTTTTTCGTTTAGTGTTGTTTAACCCCTTCCCGATTTGGTTGTCTATTATTGCTCGGTTCTTAATAACTTAACCTTGACTTGGGGTTAATAACTTAACCTTGACGTTAAGTTATTAAGAACTTGGGTTCTTAATAACTTAACCTTAATAACGTGACCTTGACTAAACTAGATCTGGTAAGATAGGGACATTAAGGCCCTCTAGAAAGAGACAAAAAGAACCCAAGTTACTGAGGCCGTAACTGGGGTCGCTCGCGACAACGGGCTGCTGTAATTACCGACACATTCGTCCTCGACTCACAATCGGGAATTTCGGGTTCGAATCCCGGACAGAACAGAAAAGGTTGGGTACGTTTCCTATCACCTAATGCACCTGTTCACCTAGCAGTAAACAGATACCTAGGAGTTAGTCAGCTTATTGTGGGGTTGCAACCTTGTGAGCAAGTATAAGAAATATTGCCGGAACAACCGTGGACATTTTCAAGAGAAAATTTGATAGTTTTCTTCAAGTTTTCTTTCCGGACCAACCGGGCTGTGGTGGGTATGTGGGCCTGCGGGCCGCTCCAAGCAACAGCCTGGTGGACCAAGCTCTCACAAGTCAGGGAGTACAAGTACTCCCAGAAGTACAAGGGGAGCAGGAGTAGAATAACTCCCCAGAACCCCATCAAGCAGCGGGGTCTGTAATTCAATCTTGGAGGAGGGGGGGGGGGGCGATATAAGCCTTCTTGAGGTTATCTTGAGATGATTTCGGGGCTTAACGTCCCCGCGGCCCGGTCCTCGACCAGACCTCCTTTTTGTTACCCCCCAGGAAGCAGCCCGTAATAGCCGTCAAACTCCCAGGTACCTATTTACTACTAGGTAACAGGGGCATCAGGGTGAAAGAAATTCTGCCCATTTGTTTCCGCCTCCGCCGTTGATCGAACCCGGAACCTCAGGACTACGAATCCGAAGTGCAGTCCACTCAGCTATCAGGCCCCGCTGTACAGATTAACTGTATTTTATGTATAAATTGGCTGCCTGTCCCCCGACATAATGAATTATTATTACATAATGTAATATTTAACATTTTAAACTGGGTTCAATAAAATAAAAATATTAGTAAAACAAAACCTACGCAGTTATTATAGATGGCGAATATCTAATATACATTAGATAGGATACCTTACTTAAATCAATTTCGTTTTTTTTTAAATAAAATTCAATATTCAAAAAGAAAATCCATATCCTGGACTTTACCAAAACTGATATCATGATATTAGTTTGAGATAGCAGGTATCACTGAGAGCTTATCTTAAGGATAATACAGTTTATGTCAGCTATACCGAACCTACAGTAAGTAGCCTACAGCTTGTAAGAGTCATACACAGTTCCCTCGACACGCTAAATACTTTCAGTGGGTTTCAGTGTTCAAATAATGAACCTACGGGTACGTTAGCAACATACCTGGAGACAGTTGCAATACCACATTGAATACTTGCAAATGTTAATTGCATGTATATGTATTTTTATTGTACTTGGACCGAAACATCAATATTCCGTACGTGAGGATATGGGTACACTAATAGTAATGTTGATTTTCATACTTTACAATATTAAGAAGTTTACAATGTTGAGAGTATATTGGACATATTCTAATGAAAGTATGATCCCTGAGGGTACCCCCTTTCATGCATTGTTTATTGAAGGGGTATTTTGACAGCAGGTTGGATTGGTGTGGAGGCTGGGAGGACGGGCTGGAGTATAAGCCCTGCGAGGTTCCATGTTTCAACATTGATGCATAGACTTATTTTATGTATAAATAAGTATGTATGTAATGTATGTAATTATTGTTTGAGGCAAGTTGTGCTAGGGTTTTTTAGGTTGTGTGTGAGGATATTTCCTTGCGTTATTGCAAATATATTGTGTTTAAATCAAAGAAAAAAAATCCGTAGCTTATTGCTTGTGAAAATAATTCTAGGGTCTTTGCGATATTTCTCAGCATTTATTTTAACAAGACAAATGGTAATATCAAGATCCAACTCCCAGCATGGGTTCTTAACCCATCGTGAATACCTCCTCGGAGGAAATCCTATCGTAGCCTATTGGTTCTGGGAGAACCAATAGGCTACTGCTAACAACGGAGACAATTCAACTCCCCCCCCCTGAATCACACACTAACACATACCATACACATAGAAATTGTGTTGTATATGCTAACCAATTCCAGTACCTGAACCTGGAGTCATCAAGCAGTTACGCAAGTATTTATGAACCTGAATCGCTTTTCTTAAATCTCTGGCGGTTTTGTTTACGTATATTTAACAGTTTACGAGCTCCGAAGCACTAGGGGAGCTGTTTACAACAATAACATCACTTGACTGCGAAGTTTAGATGCTCATAAACTAATACATGTAAACAACGTTGCTAAAGATTGAGAAAAGATGTATAGGTTCGTAAATGCTTGCTGAATCGTGGTGCAGAGTCTCTGACCTAACTCCCAACATACCTTACCTTCCAGGACTTGACAACATTCTTTAGTGAGTAAACCTCAGCTGTAGTAGCAAGTAAATTTACAAATTATATAACAAATTAAAAAAACAAAGTGTGATCAATATGAATACAACTTACCTGATATACGAAGTTCAGGAGCGATGTTAGCGAGGCGGGATACAAGTCCAGATCAGTTTCATCTGTTTGAAAAGTACATAAAATATGTATCACTTTTCTACATATTCTTTAATGCACTTAACATCGTTATATACGTGTTCATGGCACATACAGTTTTTACACTGAAATACAATTTAAAGATTAAGTCAGATGGCTAAAACAAATTATTCGTGTCCATCTCTTGAGGTTATCTTGAGATGATTTCGGGGCTTAGCGTCCCCGCGGCCCGGTCCTCGACCAGGCCTCCTTTTTGTTTCCTTGCACTGACTGACTTGCAATAAAAAAAATCGATGTCACATCCTACTCTATTTCCACAATATAATTAATAATAATTCATTGTGTGGGGAGCCAAAAACCTAGTTTATACATACAGTACATGTTAGGCCTAAATCGAGGTCTTCTCAAAGTCAAATTACTGACAGTAATTACTTCAGTAATTACTGAATTACTAATGTGATGCAACCCCCACAACAAGCTGACTAACGCCTATTTACCGCTAGGTGAACAGAGGCATTAGGTGACAGGAATCGCGCCCAACCATTTCTGTCCCGCCCGGGATTTGAAAACCCGCAATTCTCGATTGTGAGTCGAGAACGAACCAATTAAATTTCATTCGCATCAATGTGTACGAATCGCATTCGTATATGCTACCAAAACATAATATCTTCCCTCTTTGTTTAAGAGTAAATTATAGTCGTACTTCTTAGTAATAGAGTACAAGGGCGGGAAGACATACGAGGTCACAGACACCAACATACAAACGGAGTGGTGGTGGTCTGTAGTAGTACCCAGGCCCGTAATGTGAGCCATTGGGGCGTTGTGGTCTGAACTGGTCGAGGTGCACAGTGATGGCGGGTCTCCCAGGCACCCTGGTATGGTCTCCTCACACTATTCGCTTTAAAGGGGTCTGGAAGTTGTCGTGGTTGTGGCCAAAGTGCCATTATGACTTGAGCCACAATTAGTACAGTTGGGGGTTGTTATCTAAAATGGTACAGCCTAGTATTATTAGCTGAAATCAAATTAGATAGCCGTGGGAACAACCAGGGGCCAGATTCACGAAGCAGTTACGCAAGTACTTAAGAACGTGTATATCTTTCCTCAATCTTTGACGGCTTTGGTTACATTTATTAAACGGTTTACAAGCATGAAAACTTTCCAATTCACTGTTATTGTTATAAACAGCCTCCTGGTGCTTCGGAGGTCATTAACTGCTAATAATTGTAAACAAAGCCGCCAAATATTGAGAAAAGATGGACAGGTTCGTAAGTGCTTGCGTAACTGCTTCGTGAATCTGGTCCCTGGACCCTTATTTATCCTTGGAGAAGCCATTTGTCAGCCGTTCCAATACCATCAGATATGTGTACAACAGATATACAATATATAGGTCCAGTGTGGTTGGTCTGCATACAATAAAACTTTTGCATCACGTTATTGTCGCTGAGAAAGCAACCTGTTCTACAAAAAAAAAAGAGAAAACGTCGCATTTCGACCATATGCGTTACATGAGGACAAAAATTGTCGTACTAGAAAATGGAAGCGGCTCGCGAAAGTAACCTGCTGTCTTGTTTTCTGTTTTGGGTCCTCTGGTTTGTTACGAGAGGACACTTTAAATTGACTCTTGACGTTGGGAAAATTAGGAGGACGGGCTGGAGAAAGACTGTTGAACACTATAAACAAATGGCTGTCATGCGCAAAAATGTATTAAAAGTTAATTTAATCCAAATTAGTCTTGACAATGTGCACGTCATAAATCAAATTTGCGGGCACCACTCAGCATTACTAATTTAAATGAACTACTACTTTCCATTATTTTACATTATACAGCTTACTAATTACAGTATTAATTTGCATTAAATGTGTGTTTCAAGAGTAATAATCTGATTACACTAGCCTAATATAGCTAACACGGCTAGGCTATGTTCACTATCTACAATAGGCAAACTTAGGATATATGGGCGCCTGACAGCTGGGTGGACAGCGCTTCGGATTCGTAGTCCTGAGGTTCCGGGTTCGATCCCCGATGGAGGCAGAGACAAATGGGTAAAGTTTCTTTCGTTGATGTACATATAGTGTAGTAATACTTCCTTTTAAGAGTTTTATATATATATATGGTGATGGGAAAAATAATTACATATGGATAAAGTGATGACCTGTTATATTTAATGTACCTCCCCCTTTTGTTTTACTTGCATTACTGAGCTCACCCCTTGAAAGCCTCTACTAACTTGGGGCCGGATACCAGAACTTTCGTACCACCAGAAAAGATTGCGTCCCATTGGTTGCGTCCCATTGTGGCCGTAACAAATATATCAACGTAAAACACGGACATTTCTTGAGCATTAGTGATAAGGGTTCTCTAAACTGATTTTTTCACACTCGATTACGTGTAGCGTGGCTCCGGCTCTGCCATTTTTGTAGACTTGATAATTTTAATCTGGCCTCTTAAGGATGAGATATTAGGCCTAGACCTTCGTTATACAGTGAGTTCTTACTCTGTAATGTGGTATCTAGTGAGTGGTCTGGCGTATTTAACAAGTACAGTGGATTTTTGTTGTCTGTAAAACAGTACTTGCATTACTTTTGCAGTGCACAGGAAGAAATATGTTTATCAACCAGAATGTTCGGTACTATGTTGATTGGGATGTGTAGGCGTTCTCACCTAGTTGAGCTTGTTGAGCTCTGGCTCTTTGGTTCCGCCTCTCAACTGTCAATCAACTGGTGTACAGATTCCTGAGCCTACTGAGCTCTATCATATCTACATTTGAAATTGTGTATGGAGTCAGCCTCCACCACATCACTGCCTAATACGTTCTTATGTTGGCTAACCTTGCATATGCGTTGCTGAACATATGCTCTTGATCTACAGGAAACAGGTCTGGCGTGATATCAACCTGTGATTTTACAATATATATATATATATATATATATATATATATATATATATATATATATATATATATATTGGTCCAATGTGTGTATATGAAAGTGTGGGAGAGAATAAGTTAAAACCAAAACTATATAGGCCTATTTAGACAATCTAAAAACAAAAAGAAAGTATACCCATGAAACACACTTATTCACTTGGGCTAAGCCAAACCTCCACTACACCAGACTAATGCACCGAGTACCCTTAAAATAACACGAGGGTCTAGTCCCAGATGTGTTCTCTGTTACACATCCATTAACACGAACTTCCAAAAAGCAAAACCGTGTGTTAAAATTCTAATTGCCCCAAAGAGTAGGACTATGAGGCTAAGTTTATGACACTTTAATTTATTCTCAAATTTGTAATTCATTTTAACTATTCTATTAAATAATTATACTGTAGGGAAATATTATACTTTTAGTAATTTCAATGGATGTAAAGCAGCGGTAACATAGTATATGCTGGTAATTAGTATAAAGCTCCTACTTATGCTAAATATCCCGAGAGTATTTACATGCACGCTTAGGCTATCAGCTAACACATCTCAAGCTCATGCCTCTGTCGTCTAATTAACTCACATGGCCAGTGACACATGTGGCCCATGACCAGGCTTCCTTGGTAACAGCCCAATCAGCGAGGCTGTTTGTGGTCACAGCCCGTCTACCTACATTGCGTTTTACAGACCGACCGGTCACTTCCCAACGGAGTTTGTCTAATTCCTTCTAGAAGATCTCAAACTGTTCAGGCAATATTTCCTACGTTTAGCGGTAGGAGGCTGAAGAGTCGTGGACCTATTTATAGTTTCAAATGCGCTTACTGACATCAATCACTTGATTTATTCTACATTTGATAATGCATTTCTCACCCCAGTAAGCTGTTATGTAAATTAAAACCCTAAAGATATTTTCAAAATGTAAATTAGGAAATTTCTTCTCTCCTGAGAACATTCTGTGTGGTCTGAGACTCCCAGAGGATTAGAAATTTTACAGAATTTCTGCATAATTTCAATTAGATATGTTGCCTACCTTAAAAGAAGTTTCGAGTACAAAGTTGCAATCCAGACGAGTGAGAATCTGTACTTTGAATAGACAAATATTATTGGCATATTATCCCTTTTTTATGGTCCCCACAATAATTTTTCTTCCTTATGTTTATCTATCAGTTTCTACAGAAGGTGAATATGTCTGACACTATATTGGAATCTGACCCAAGTATCAGTTGGATCAACCCACGATCCAAAATGTATTCGAAAAATGTGCAACCATGTTGGAACAGACGAACGCCCTAAGAAAATTTGTGAAAACATCTTGATAACATATTATGAGAGTGAAGGGGAGGGGGGCAGCCTGGTCCGCTAAGTAAACCAACTCGCCAATATAACCATGGAAAACAAAGTACAGTATTTGGATTCCCTACGTTATGTCTCTCATGGCCAACTCATCATTACTACCCAAGATATATATGAACACGTTGTACTGAACGGGGTGAGAATAGCTTGAGGTACCTCATCCCTTTGTGTGCATTTATACCTCAATAAACTTATTTCACTGTCTAACCTCTCACCTTGTAGATAATTTCTGGGCTTGTTAAAAATGTTTATACCAACATTCCGGCAAGGAGCCTCATTTACGCGCGAGTGCTTTCAACTGCCTTAAGAGGCTATGCATGATTTCATGATACGTTATGAATACGTATTATATACATTAATGAACAAACACAGTTCTAGAGATTAGTGATTTAAGAGCTTTGCTTGCAAGTGGTATTGCTAAAACATTTATCAGCACAGCACAAAATTCAAAGTATCTTTTTTTTATTTGGCTTAATAACAGCATATCTTTTTTGTTTGTACGCAGGTTTGAGGATAGGCTTGTGGTTTGCATGCTTGGTTTGTTTTGGTCGGACGCCATCTCAGATTTAAGGGCTGTGCTCTTTGCCACGGCCTATCTATCCTCAGGACAAGCTTGTCCAACATGAAGCAAACCTAAAAGACGCATTTATCAATTGTATTGTACTAAGTAATAAACTACATTTTCTCAAATGTTATAATTATGTACACAATTTTGGTTCTGTTGGCATTATTTGCTTTTGCAGTATTTTAGTAATGTATTAGGATAGGTGCAATTGGAATATGTTTCTCGAGAAGGTTCGAGAAATTTGTGTATGTACTTTTATCTCAATAAACATTATTATTATAATTATAATTATTAACTTTCAGACGTAAGCAGATGAAAATCGTGCGTAAACAGTTTTTCATTCATAAGCTGAGGGTTTGACGGCAGAATTAACGATCATCTGGCCTCTGTTGGCGAGGATGGACTGTTTTATCTTACAGTATGGAAACAAAGTTGACGAATGAGCTTTTGAGGCGGTCGCAGCCTTCGTGCATGTGTAAAGTTCTTCATTGGATTATACTCGACAGACTAATGTTTCAAATCAAGCCCCACCTTGCCCCTAACCTGTATGGTTTCCTTCCTGGAAGAAGCACGCAAAGTTGCTTTGCAGAATATTTTATCAGAGGGACCAAGCTCTCAGGCGGCATTTATTGATCTCCAAACTGCTTTTGATACAGCAGAGAAATAATCTTAGAACAACTAGCCTCTTTAGGAGTTAAGGGAAGACTGTTGACATGGCTCAGGGGTTACCTGGGTAACAACCGCCTCAGTCCTTTTTCAAGGGGGTCAAAAGTAAACTCTGTGCACCCTTTGAGTTGGGTACACCCCAGGGTGGAGTGCTATGTTCAATGTTCAATGTTCTGATGCACAAATTAACAATTGATATTCCCGCACTACCTGACGAAGCCGTCATCTGTTATGCCGATGACATATGCATTGTTGCAAACACCCAAACTAGACTGCAAGCTCTATTTGATTCACTCGCTAAAAGCATTGAATGTGGTCTTGTTATCTCTATAACTAAATCCAGAGTTCTCCATCCCCAAGAGAAAACTCATATAACTTTCAAGGTCAACAGCCAGAACACTGAAACGTGTAGGCAGCACAAATATCTTGGAGTTGGTATTAACAGTGACATTGTAAACGATCTACACCATAGGTTAAAAGAAAGACTAAAACCATTGAAAAGACTTACTGGCAAAAATATTGGTATGAATATTAAATATGCTAGACTATTCTATATGATGTTTGTTAGATCTCTCGTTGATCATAATGCTCTGCACTTAATTAATTTCCCCTCCTCTGTGTTGGACAAACTTGAAGTAGTACAGAATGAGGCTATGAGGATAATTCTTGGTGCTCCAAGATGCACAAGAATCATCAACATGAGGGAAGAACTGAAGCTTCCAACCATACTAGAGAGAATCATGCAAGTCATCACGACCTTTTGCCTTAAAGTCATGAGAGACCTTATATCTCCTGCATTGCTCAGAGACAAATCATTTAATGCTGTTAACACCCTATTGACTCGTGCCAACATACCAACTCCTTTTATGATAAATGGCTGAGCACAAATGCCTACAATCTCATTAAACTCAACATTCCTTTTAAGTGCAATCTACCTGTCTCTGATATTCCTCTTTATCTGTACCCCACCATTCAAGTATCATATACACCTGTCACCAAGAAAGATAATGAGACTCTTGCTCTTCTCAAAGCTGTCACACTCGAAACAATTGCCTCCTCCATTGAGAATTCAAGATCTCACGAGCACTGAGTCTACACCGACGGCTCAGTCCAATCTTCTACTGGACGGACTGCAGCAGCATGTAGGTTTTATAGAAATAATATTTGCACAAAGACTGTCAGTGTTAGGTTAAACAACTGGCTGACCTCCACAAAAGCAGAACTAACGGCATTACAACTAGCTACCAGTACATTAAAAAACATTGTAGGATGAATAATAATTTGTGATTCAAAGTCTGCTCTTCAAGCAATCGAAAACTTCTGGAAGATCGACAGCAAGAACCTCATACTCCTAATTATAAATGACCTAATCGCTGCACAGAGTAAAGGGTCTCGAATCTCGTTTGTTTGGATACCATCACACATAAATATAACCCATCATAATGAGACAGACATTGCAGCCAAATTAGCGTGTAACAAATATGAAGTTGAATTAGATCTTGGTATCCTCATCTCTACTGTCAAAACTAAATATTATAGTTTTGACAGTATATATTATATATATATATATATATATATATATATATATATATATATATATATATATATATATATATATATTATATATATATGTCGTACCTAGTAGCCAGAACGCACTTCTCAGCCTACTATGCATGGGCCGATTTGCCTAATAAGCCAAGTTTTCATGAATTAATTGTTTTTCGACTACCTAACCTACCTAACCTAACCTAACTTTTTCTGATACCTAACCTAACCTAACCTATAAAGATAGGTTAGGTTAGGTTAGGGAGGGTTGGTTAGGTTCGGTCATATATCTACGTTAATTTTAACTCCAATAAAAAAAAATTGATCTCATATATAATGAAATGGGTAGCTTTATCATTTCATAAGAAAAAAATTAAAGAAAATATAATAATTCAGGGAAACTTGGCTTATTATTCAAATCGGGCCTTGCATAGTAGGCTGAGAAGTGCGTTCTGGCTACTAGGTACGACATATATATATATATATATATATATATATATATATATATATATATATATATATATATATATATATATATATATATATAATGTATATGAGGTACCACCTCTGGTTCGAATTTGGTTTGGTTTCTTTTGAAATGATTATTTACATTAGGTTTGATTATGGTTAGTTTTGGTTATCATATTAGTGAAATTTCATCTTAATCTTCATGAACTAACCGCAACCTGATGTAAATAGATAATTAATGGGAAAACAATCTCAATCAAACCAGGGTAAAACAAAGAACATAAATATTAGTTTATCACAATTTGAACACGACGCAAATGCTGAATAACAATGACCGCCAGATCGCAGGTGTTAATTGCCATTCCAAGCGTGATTGTCACTGCTTGGCCTTGGGACTCGGTTAACTGATCGAAACAGTCCATAATTTATTGGGTAATAGAGGGGGAAAAATGCTTGGCACTTGTCTCAAAACTTTTTCCAGCTTGACAAATTGATCTTACATCACCCAAGCTAATTTTCTGTCAGCTGATTTGAACGGCGTGCTGGTATGCCAGTGTCGGATGAAGGATGTATGGAGGTTCTTCTTGTCAAGGCAAAGTCTGCTATCGCGGTTACCCGCCCAGTGACAGGCAGGACAAGCAAGTGTTTAACCTGACTGACCTAGTGGCGGGAATTTTGTGCATTGCCACTGACAAGAACTCATAATATCAGATATACTTATGATGCGTTTTTTGCGCTTCTTGAATGTTAGAAACTATAAAATATGAGAGCAGCAATCAGTTAGTCCATGATTTACTTTTCAAACAATATTTCAGGTGGAATATTATAAAAAAAACTATATTTTTTTCCTTCATGTCATCAAAGAACTACTTACAAGGCCATCCAGAATGTTATAATATGTTGGGAAATGTTACATTAATTTGCACACAGGCGAGTTTCATCACACTTCACACATAAAATCGCGACGTGACACGACACACATCCACCTCTCACCACTGCACGAATAACACTACTGACTGGAAGGTTTAAGGCGAGCGTTCACTCGCTATCAGCAGTTGCCCATTACTCTTATTTTCTGTATCTGGTAAGCGATGCATGTGAATACATATATACACTGTACTGCAACATTTTTAGTTTACTTAATATATGATAATTCATTGTATCAGAGGACAGACAGCCAGAGTGCATATATACATATCAATTTAAGCTTGTATCGAGTTCGGGTAAGGGGGGAAGGTGGGTATCATGCTCCCAATATGCACTCCTGTGAGGGGTAGTGAACCACATTCTCATTTCGTCGGTGGACCCGATATCTCTCGTGTGAGGTAGTTGACCCCATACCCATCCTGCAAGTGATAGTGGACCCTCATACCCATTCTGAGTGTGGTAATGGAACAAGTTGAAGCATATAACTTGTTGAAGCATTTTTTATATAGAAACTATATATATATATGTGTGTGTATATATATATATATATATATATATATATATATATATATATATATATATATATATATTATATATATATATATATATATATAATATACACAATGCAACCTGTGATTCAACTGAATCTACTAGGGGTCCGGAAGCATCCAATGAACCCCAACCAGGGGTTTCATGCATTGCCTCCATGCACTCTGGCTGTGGTCTGGGGGTTCTACCTCAAATGCTGTTCTTCAAGTGCACAATGAAATCCCATTAACGTCATGTATCAATGAGAAAATCAGTAGGAGCTATTGTACATGATGTTTATATGATTTCATTGAGCATTTGAAGAGAAGCGATAGAGGTAGAACTGGACCACAACCAGAGTGCACAGCCAGATTTGCATATACTGTATTAGCTTCTCCCCAGATAACAAGTTTATTCCATCTCTATTTCCGAGTTGAATGCTCTAAGGCCCTTAACCTACTTAAGGTTTTTTCCCATACTTCTTGGGGAGCGGATAGATATGCTTCTCCTTCTACTCTTCGCCGTCTTGATGCTTTGCACCATACTGGGTTGCGTCTCAGCTCTGGTGCCATTCGTTCGACTCCCGCCCTCAGTTTGTATGTTGACACTGGCTTCCTTTCTCTCCAGGACCGCCGTGATCGCTACTGTCTTCGCTATCTTGCACGGTCCTTACAACATCCTTCCTCTCGCCTCTGTCGTGCATTGACTTTTCCTCCTGTGGTTCCTGTTCCTCTTCATCGCCTCCCTCTTTCTGTCCGGTTGTCTCGCTTACAGGATTCTCTTTCTGTTCATATTTCTAATGTTTCTCCTCGTATTGTTCCTTGCCTCCGTGGAGAGTCTCCCTTCCAAAGTTTTGTACGTCCTTGACTCGCGTCACTAAAGCTTTTACCCTCCTACGGTTCTAAAACGCCTTTTCCTTGAGCACTTTTCTTCGCACTCCCACTCTATTTCCGTTTTCACCGATGGGTCGAAGTCTGCGGACGGTGTGGGCTACTCTGTTGTTTTTCCTGACCGCACTTATATGTGTCGCCTCCCTTCGGAGGCTAGCGTCTTCACAGCAGAACTTTATGATGCTCCCCGTCTCTTGCTTTCTCATTGTCATTCCTCCTTTGTCGTTCTAGTTGACTCTCGTAGTGCCCTCATGGCTCTAGGGTCCTTTAATCCTGTCCATCTGGTGGTCATCGAGATTCAACATTGGCTGTTTCTTATTTCTAGTAAATTTAAATCAGTAGATTTTCCCAGGGACGTTACACTCACGGGGACCAAGCAGGGGGCACCACCATATATCAGGGTGAGGCCAAACACCAGTGACAAATAGGGCAGAACCACCCCCCCCCCACCAAGGCAAAAACAAAAAGAAAAACAAAACCCCGCAGAGGAACAGAGCCGGCCGCTGTGATAAGTGACAACTAGCTGCCCAGTACCCTGCGCCCCTACCAGTGCGAAAACTGTCTCTTACCCTAAGGTTACCTAGGGGAGACAAAACCCCCAAGTACCCAAAGAGCAGCCGAGAAACTGAGCAGTAAAACGGACACACAGAGGCAGACCCCGAGGAACTTGTGGAAGGTAACCCCAAGCTCCAAGGGCAGTACTTACAAGGCACCTAGGGAAGGGAACCCTAGGCGCATGCAGCCCGAGTACTGAGGAATAACTCCTGGCTCTCGCACCCCTGGAGTACAGCAGCCACACACAAGGCACAGTGCCGCACAAAAACACTGGAGGCAGAGCACACAACCCAGCCGATAGCATCAGCCTAAAGAACTGGGGTCACTTGGGGTGTGGATCGTAGGTCTGGGGCTGACCCTCCCCCCTCCCTGGGGGGGGGGGGCTGCGCAGACAGCGGCGCAACGACGGGTGACGTCATACTAGTTTGCTCGTTTTTGTTTGGGAAGTTCTATCCACTCGTTCGGCTTTTGGTTGCAATTTTCACCAGAATAGGGGTTTGTTTTGGGACGCCTACCTTTCTGGATGCCTAACCAGGTCTATGGTAGACATATAATGCTCCCAATTACACGGGGGTTTCTATAGGCCATTGCTCCCCTTGCCTCTCTAGAGGGGGGCCAGGTTCGGGCTCGTGGTCCCCGGTAGGCCCATAAAAACTCCATACACATGACTGATGCCAAAGTCTGACATTAGCATATCAGCCTAGTAGGCTCCCGGGAGCCGTAGGGGCTCCCCCCCCCCCCAGAAAAAAAACACATTCCTGTACCTTCATTTGGAGCTGAAGATGTGCATGAACGTTTCAAAATATTCTAGTTAAATCCAGGGATAAAACAGAAATGAATCTTTGAATATAATGCCACATACTAAAACAAACTTGAGTTTGTGGACAAATGCAAATTTGGTGATTTGGTAAAGCACTTGAGTGGCATCTCAGGTGTCTAGCTAGCATCTCAGTAGTGCCACTCTTGTAGTTTTCTGGAGTTTCAGATTTCCGCAGTTTCAGTCTTAAGTGTTTTTCCAACACCTTGCCCGAAATGTTGCGCATATTAGTGGCTTTAGGCATAGTATGTACTAGTTCTATCTAGAAATCCAGCATTATGCTTGCAACTCATTTTGAATGAAGTATTTTTACCTGAATAAACATTATCTTATCTATGTACTTTAATAATAACAGACTGACCATTTTATGCATTTACTATGGATACAAAGATAAAATAAACTTTATCATAAAATCTGGTAACCCAATTTTAAAATAAAACCATATTTATCATCATTTCTTAAGAACTGCGTGAAACTTGGACTTGAGCTTGTGCTTTGCCTTGTTGGCATAATTATGTAACAACAATACTGCTCATGACTCATATGAGAAAACACGTGTGGGAATATGAACCAGTCTAGACAACTTAGTTAGATTTTTCAACAATATTTTATTGGATAGTGCCAAGTTAATAATCTGAGCTTATTCAAACCCTTTTATATGACCAACACCATTATTATACCACAGCTTTCAAGAGCTGTTTAGTCTTATAAAAACCCTTAAGACTAGCTAAAATCATAAAAATTTTGAATGCAAATGCTAATGCCCTTAAATAATTTTAAGATTCTCATCTATAATTAGCTTAGAAATAACATTTATACAGTATTGTAGTACTAATAGCTTGGCAAAATAATTTATCAAAATGAACTTTAAACTAAAATACAGTACAATATGTGGCAATATTTTATGAAGATATTGTTTTGTCAAATGAAGTTAACAAATAGTGTCTAAAGTTTACATCTTTACAGTACTAATATTTGTTAACCCACTATGTGCTGGCCAACACATTTAATTACTCTGACACATTAAAAGGTAACAAAGACATTAGGAATTTATTTTTGTAGTGTTTATATTTTGTCAAATCGGTTCACTCTTATAAATAGAAAGTATATTAACATCTAATACTGGAAGTTGAATTTGAAATAAGGATACACTATATGGTTACAAAATTACAATTACTTTTATCAGTGCTGGTGTGGTAAAATA
This sequence comes from Procambarus clarkii, assembly GCF_040958095.1. NCBI lineage: Eukaryota > Metazoa > Arthropoda > Malacostraca > Decapoda > Cambaridae > Procambarus > Procambarus clarkii. Next base: position 40,815,791 of record NC_091154.1, on the reverse strand, counting down.
AAATTATATGGCATGTCCTGTCTGTTTTCTTTCACAATTCTATAACATTCCCGAGGTAAGACCAGCCTGGAACTTCAACATGAAAAGGAGACCGACTTTGCGGACACCACAGGAAGCATAACCTTTCCTAACTCATTTGTCTTGCAAATTGGTTTTGTTTAATGGGATGGCAATCCAAAATATTACTCAATTATTGTTTTCTATTGTATCATACAATAACCGAAGGCGAGTGATCATTGTCTCAAAATGTGTTATGTTTCAACAATTATACAATATTAATGTTTAGCTATTTCCCTACACTGGATTCACATATAAAATGTTTGTTTTTGTCAGTTACGACTATTCATTAAAGGCAGAAAATAATCCTGTATTTTGTCTTAAGATCATAAGCAACCAAAATAAATAAGTGTTAAAATTAAACCCGATATATTTTGATTACAAAATATATAGTAACAATGCATTACAGCTGTGTTGGCATAGTGTGTGGTGCTTAATTTTGTCTACAATACTAGTGTCTCAATTCTACTGTACTCTCATTAATGTAAATGGCACATTTAACATCAAAGTGATACCACAAGTTGGTCCTATATTTGCCAACAAACCATTATTCCACTTCAGTAAACACACAAATTGATTGCAAAAATTATCATTTATACCAGTTATAAACAGTAAATTTATTCAGCTAAAAAAAATATAAAAACTTGGTCAAGAGTTTATAGTTGCTTCTATTTATTCACGTCTACAAGGTCATCTGTAGGGGCAGATTATTATCAGAACTAAATTTTATACTTTACTAACCACAATAGGGCTTTATGACTATTGATACACAGGTACAGTATTACATTGTAAGAAGTAACAAAATAATAGGTTCATTTACCTGAAGGCCACCAACCCTAGTGGCCTCGACGAGGACAGAAAGCCGGTGGCTTGTCGAAGATCCCCCCATTTGCCTTGATGTGATACCTTTCCCACTAAACTATATCAAATTAAAACAAGCATAATATTTTATGAGATAAAACAAAAAATTATTACTTTTTTTATATAAATACTATATCACTTCTGTATGACATTTTGGTTGAGGCATTTCAGGACAATCCCAAGGCCATAAAAAATTCAAACCATGTACTGTACTTGGAAAATGATGGGATAAACAGTATCGCTTAATAAACTATAGCACTCTCAATGTTGAAAATATGACCATGTTTAGAAAAGAAAATTTTCTATAATATATTGTAATTTACAGGAAAGGAAGGTTTTGATTGCTTATGATCTTTAAGTTGATGAGTTCATTTCCAGTGAACAGCATTATCTAGATTAACTAATTGGTAATGACTCCAACCTCCTTTAATTATTTGGCTGCATACATTTATATTTTACCATTTCAAAACTATATTTTAGTATATATACACTATAAAGTGATACATTTGTTAAAATATTAAAATAATCAATTTAGCTCAAATATTCCTCTAAATACTTCCTGTATGGTGTGCAAGTATCCTACCAATACCAATGCAACACTAGGGTTATGGCAGCACAGCAAACATGTTTGCAACATTTGCTCAAACCATTAGAATGCAAAAATATTGGTGAAAATCTTGGTTGTTTCTACAGTACTTTCCATATCTTTACCCTCTTGTAGTGCAATGTGCACAACATAATGTACTTGAGCTTGATTCCTGACCAGGGTGAGACATTCAGGCACGTTTCCTTATACCTAATGGCTCTGTTCACCTAGCAGTAAACAGGTACTTGTGAGTCATGCAACTGTTGTGGGTTGTGTACTGGTAAAGGTCAGTCACTGGCATGGTGGGACCTTGATATGTCTAGCAGACATCCCGTCCCTGACTATGGGAAACCCTATCTTGTAACCATCTACGTTACACTGTCGTAATATCTGGAATGTTTAATAATTTGTCAAACTTATAAATGTTAAAAATGAGAAGTAAAAGGAAAAAACTATATTGTCAAAAAAGAAACTTTACCAAAATGTTCTTAATTAGGTCCCGGTTGATTACAGTAATTCCCTATCACAAACATGATGACGAGATACACACAATTATTGTTCATTTGTTCCTGCATGTAAATATGAAAATAACTGTCTTCAATAAAGTACAGCATGGATGGGTGAGTTATAAATGCTCAGGGAATATATTGAGACATATAGTACAGCATATGTATGCTGTGCAAATGAATGCAGACACTCCACCCAAGACACTATGGAATTCTCTAAGTAACAAACTTGGTTTCCAACATTAAATATTGGCTAATTACTACAGTAGATTAAAACCAGTTGATGCAAACTAAATTAAAGTCACTACTTCAACTAATCATCACAAACATTGTACAAGTTATGAAGAAAGCAGTTTTCGTCATCACTATCACACTAAAGGTACATGTAAAAATAAAAATCATCTGATGCATGATGCACTTGAATGTGTTTTTAATCTGATCACCTTTTAATTAAATATAAGGGATCTCAAGACTACCTTGACCATAATTACAGTACATTCTACTGATCTATGATTGAAAGCAGTTTTTGTTAGTGAGTAGAACTACAGGATAAGAGAAAGAATTAGTCACCAGACATATTGCAGTCAGTGGAAGATGAAACACATGTGAGAATAATGTTATAAGAAAACTAACATCCCAGTTAATGAGAAGCAAGCACAATCACCAACAGTTATTTAATGAGTGGTTTGTTCTTTTTCAAGAGGAATCTATGTACAATATTTCTTAAACTACAGTATCTTTATACTGCTTAACAGATTAAAGCTTCTATATACTGTAATACAAATCTACTCCCTTTAAGCCTTTAAGAAATCCTATATATATGACACAATGTAAAATTTTCCAAGTTAATTTTATTATAATATATGCTTAAAAAACTAGAAAGCAACCACTTCCCCTTTTAAAACACTACTATATATATATTATACCTAGGAGAAGAATAGAGAAATAAATAACGTGTAACTGCCACTTGACTATAAACAACCAGCCTTCATTGTGTTTCCATGGTCTTGAGCCTTAATACAGGAGTTGACTGCATTCAGTCGTCTATATGGACTACTGAAGGCATATGTCACACACACTGTTTCACTGTAATGTTTTAATAATTACCAGGAGGAGAAACACATGACACTGAATGTTGGCTCTACTTGAAGGGTATTCCATCAATGTTATGTTGTTGCTGTTGGCTTCAATGATGCCTGGTTTGACTTTATTGATGCCTGAGTTGGCTTTGACACACTATGTAAATATTTGTCTTGCATTACAAGGTTGAAGTTTACCCTTATACACCACAAAAGTTAGAAAACTTGCTTAGTTTAGCAAGTGAAATATAGTTGTGAAATATATTCCTACATAAGAAATCAGCATTACAAAAGTATTTATGATTAACGTGAACATAGCTACAGTACTCTTCTTTCAACTCGCAGAAGAATTTACTTAAGTGACTAGCAGTTATGCTTAGATTTTTGTGCAATATTATAAAATGGTCCCCTTAAAAATAAAATGGTACTAAAGTTAGAAAAATTAAATATTGGATTTCCGAACAGGATCACTAATATAGTGTGATTAAAAACAAAAATCTTATTTGCTTTAATCCTATTTTCCTTTTAAAATTTTTTAAAAAATTCTGGGCGTCCTGACATAAAATAATCACATATAAAAATGTACACTCAATTTAAACCTACAAACACTAAAAACTACAGTAATCAAAACAATCTACAGCTTTCCTAAGTATTCACATAAGTTACATTTTTCTCGAAAGTAAAAACATCAATGAAATTCAGGCCTTCTGAGATTTCGGATGTTATTATCGAGGTTATTTTCGTAATAATTTCCTTGGTTGCCAAGGTCTTCTCCCATATTCATATCTTGATGAGTATCCTCTTGAGGGAGGAATGGATGAGGAACCTCAAGAGCTCCCACCATGTTGTTTCCATTCCTTTGAAAGTCTTTTTTACCGTCTTGACCTTGATCCTCGTCCATATTGCCATTGTTGTGCTTGATATCATTGCCTTCCTCATCTTGGTCATCCAATAGGTCCTCAACAATTTTCTCCTCTTCATCTATAGCTGCGTCCAAATTGTCTGTTGGATAAGAAAGACACTAGAAATAAATACAAGAAATTGTAAACTACCCACAGGAAGAGAGAGAGATTTACCGGGTTCAGTCAATGAACAATACTGTGCTATGACAAAGACTCTAAGACAGAATATACAGCACTACACTGTGAATATATGGATCTTGCATGACCTTCATTACTGTTGCATTAATTGAATGAAGAAGACAGCTGTTCTGTATTGTCAGAATGATTAACAATTAAAATTTGGTTGACAAATAAATGTTTCAATTTAAAAAAAAATCTTCATTTCTGTCATATCAAAAGTAAATAATAATAATTTGTCTTATAACTTAATTTTAGTTTATCAGTTGCAAGTCTATATACTGTTTCACTGAGGATAACACTGCGAAATCAAGTTATGAAACATTCACGTACACATATATATTAACTGCTGGAGCAATTCATAAATCATTATTACAAGCATATTCCCCACATAGGCCTACACTACTGTTAGTTTTCCATTGTAATTTACACATTGGCAAGAAAGAGAACACCCTTCACCATGGAAGCAAAAGACTTGGTCAGTAGGCCTACTGAAGGGTCATAACTTTGCATCAGGAGGTATGCGGTCATGAAATATAAGGCTCTAAATTCGTGTATATTTGAATACAGTAATAATAGATCTGATAATGTTTATAAATAACATTACATGGCTTGACTTGAAATATAATACTTTATGACTATCTTATAAAAATATACAGTATGTATGCAGAGAGAAATGCTTTAACATAGACCTACATGAATGGCCTATCCAAAAGCAACAAAATATATATAATGCAGAGATTTATAGAGTAATAGAAGGTATTCATAACGAATAATGGAAAGGGTGTTTGAAAATTATTTATTGTTTTGCTACAAATCAAAAAGTCAACTACATATCTTTAAATCTAAACCATTATCAATGAATTAGTCAATGAAGTAATATCACAATCTACTTCAGTCACAAAAGCATGGTGGCACAAGCAGAATATTCCATAAATATTACCCTTGCTAAATATAATATCAATAGCACTAACTGTTTCCCCCTCCCCCAACTGCCCACAACAATGGGCACTGAGCCTGCACTCTGTCTACCCATACTATTTAAAGTATTTACACTCCTTTACAAACAAAACTATTTATTAACTTTAAAAAAAAAAAAATTACAAGTTACGTAGTACACTTGGTTTCATTCTCAACTCTCAGTCGGGGATCCTGGGTTTGATTTGTGGATGGGACAGAAATGGTTGGGCATGTTTCCTCTCCCCTAATGCACCTGTTTACCTAGCAATAAGTAAGTCTCCAGGAGTTAGGCAACTGCTGTGGGGTTGCATTCTAGGGAAGGTCACTAGTTCTATCTAGGGAGGTACTATACAAACCTAAAATATATATATATATATATATATATATATATATATATATACACAGGCTTCCTGTTCCTGACAGTGGGATTATATTCTCAAAATACTTCATAAAGTCATATAATAAAGATGTGAAAAAGTACCTTTGATTGACATTTAAGAGGGACCAAAGAGCCAAAGCTCAACCTCTGTAAGTACAACTAGGTGAGTACACATACATACTCTTAGGTAATTACACATACTGTACTGTATACACAAGGTTAAAGGCATTAAATATGCCAAAACTAGAAGACAGAAGAAAAAGAGGTGATATGATCACTACATAAAAAATGGTAATGGGAATAGATAAAATTTATAGGGAAGAATTCCCCGAGACCTGGAATTTCAAGAACAAGAGGGCATAGATTTAAACTAACTAAACAAAGCTGCCGAAGAAATATAAGAAAATTCACTTTCACAAACAAAGTGGTAAACTGTTGGAACAAGTTAGATGAGAAGGTGGTTTAAGCCCAAACCATCAGTAGTTTCAAAGCATTATATGATAAAAAAAAGAGTGCTTGGAAGACGGGACACCACGAGTGTAGCTCTCATCCTGTAACTACACTTAGGTAATTACATACATTAGGGGCCTCGTGACCAAGTGGACAGCGCTCAGGGGTTGTAGTCCTAATTTGATTTGATAATTTGATTCCTGGCCGAGGCAGAAACAAATGGGCAGTTTCTTTCACCTGATGAGTCTGTTTACCTAGCAGTAAATAGATACCTGGGACTTAGTCAGCTGCTTCCTGGGATGTGTGGGTATTAAGAGAGAAATATATGTAGTAGACATTATAGAGGAAAAATAGATTAGTTAGATTAGTTAAAAAGACAGGATCCAAGAGCAAATAGCTCAATTCTGCAGGCACAAATATTAAATACAAATGATATAGCTAAATATTGGATGGGGTCTCCACATTCCCCCCCCCCCTTCCCTGACCCCCAAAAAATGGATAAATAATTCACACACATTAGGCTTATATCGACCCCCCCCCCCCCGAACCAAGGTCGAATTACTGACCCTGCCCAGGATGCAACCCCACAACAAACTGACTAACTCCTGAACTCCTGAATACCTACTTACTGCTAGGAGAACAGGGCTTTAGGTGATAGGAAATGCCTCCAACCACTTCTGTTCCACATGGGATTCGGAACCGGAATTCTCGATTGAACGAACCCGACTGTACTACTGGGATCCCTCAATGAAGCATGGGAACTGTGCCAACCAACCCTAGGGCAAAAAATCTGGTTACAAGAGACACACACACACACAGCATACTCTCATTGAACCCCACTCTTAGTACAATGGAGAAGGGCCAGGATAGCCACAGACTAAACAAAACCAAAACTAGTTTTCCTACATTTCTCAAGTTAACACCCAGTTAACAATGTCAGGGAAACAAAATCATCCTAACTAGAAACCAAAACTAGTTTTCCCACATTTCTCAAGTAAACACCCAGTTAACAATATCAGGGGAAACAAAATCATCCCAACTAGACTACATGCATGAGCCATAGAAGTGCATGAACAAACTTAGCTCTAAAGCCTTGGTCTGTTGAGTCCCAAAGGTAATGCCATGATAATGATCCAAATCAAGTCATTATCTATGGTCACTGCAATCAGTGCCAGGAAAAAGAACCTGGAACAAAGCTGAAGCAAACTGCAAAGTTTAGAGACTTGAAAAATGGCTGGGCACCATACTGTGTAGCAAATACTAAGACATGAAACCCTTTGCACAAAAACTCTTGGTGAATAACCTGGCACCTTAACTGAATTGGTTTTTGCACAGCATTTTCTGCACAAAGTGATGAGGAGCACTTCACCTGCCTTAGTTGTACTAGCTACTGCTGTCACTTGCTACCAGTTTCTTTACGGGCTCACCATAGCCCGTGCTACATGGACACTTCGTCCTGAGTAGCTAAATCTGAAACAACAACAACATGCTACCAGTTGTTTTAGATGATAGTTGCAAGTTACATAGTTTCAGAATTATTATTGGCTATCTTCGGAGGTCCCAGTGATCGTTCAGAGAGGGTGTTTAATGGTTTGATGTGTTCTTTTTGTCATAGAGAGCAGTGATTAAGATGTGGTCTCTGTTGTTCTCAAAACTTCACAACATTAGTCAGGAACTAATAAACTGTACTAGCAATAATCTAAGTGGGGAAGGGAACTATCAGGAGAAAGCACAATCCATTACGACTATATAGCACTTAGAGGTAATCAGGATAAGAATTTAGGATGTGACAGGGAAAAGGAATGGTGTCTAACAGCTTGGACGGTCAGGGATTGAACTCCGACCTGCATGAAGCGAGACTGCCGCTCTACTGTCCTGCCCAAGTGGAAGTACAGTATGGGTATTATGGAGTAACAGGGTGGGGGTGAACAAGGAAGAGAAAAGGAAAAATGTGGAACAAGTAAAGAAAAGAGCCAAGAATGGAAAGGGAAGGATATGAAGAAAAAGAAGAGATCAGAAGTTAATAAATAAAAGGGAGAGAGTGTTAGTGGAATGGAGGGATTGTGGTTCAGAGAAGCAATCATGGGGATCTTGCTCAGAGAAACTTATCAATGAAATACATACATAAAAAAAAATAGAAAACAATAGTTAATGGAAAGGTAGTGTGGAAGTTAGTAAAACATTGCAAAACTGTCAAGTGAGGCTCAAATATGCTTGTAGGCAAAGAATCATACAAAGGAGAATACAGATACTCAGTGATAATAATTTTGTTAAGCTACATTCACATTGTAGATCAACATAATATTCAGCTAGAATAGAACGTATGGAAAGAAAAGTGAGAAACATATTTTGTGACTGATACAGAAGCCGGGAATCTGTATTAGCAGCATACTAACAAAAGTTGAGATTCAACATGAAGACAGGACTGCAACAATTTTCAAAGAAATAACGATAGTACTAGACTACAAATAGTTATGAGGACCTTTAAAAATTGCCTGTTTTAAGCAGTAATTACATGGAAGACACCCTTTAGTACAGTATGTGTAATATTCTTGCATATACTGTACATTCAGTATAAAGTAGTATGAAAAATAGCAAATTAAAAAACTTTTTTTTATTGTCAAGTACAGTGTTTTATGGAGAGCATTTATATTGTTAGAGTATTCAACATCCTTCAAAACTACACAAATTTGAGCATCTTAAAGCATGGGTGAGTGGCAAAACTAAATTATATATGAGCAAAATACTTAAGTCCTAAAGAAAAGGGGGGGCCTCATGTCAAAAGATCTCAAAATATAATGTCAAAATACACAAATATTTGGATTAGTAATAATAAAACACAACATACCTCTCATTTTCTTCAGGACATAAATTATACCCATAATTATACCAATACTATGCCCTATAGTTCTACTATGGTCATAACAATACCCTACAGATTTACAAAGATTACAAAAATATCCTGTAATTCTGTCAATGACAATATTAAGCAACAGAAGCTGAACTGAGAAAGGAAAGTCCTGAAAAAGAAATTGAGCAACTCTGAATATATGGGGAGGCGGTCAAAGAGCTTTGCAAACAGGTATATAATACTGATTCTGGAAGTCTTATCGAAGTCTTCCGACTTGTTTATGACGATGTCATGGTAGCCTGCTGCAGCTTCTCATCATTCTCAAAATGGCTTAATTGAAAGTTGGACTTTACATTACAAAATAGATAAGTAGCTTGAGGAAAGATCTTGGCTGTATGGAGGGTGCATATCTCGAGATGATTTCGGGGCTCAGCGACCCCGCGGCCCGGTTGTCGACCAGGCCTCCTACCAGACCATGATGTATCAGGGTGATTCAGTTCCTTAAAATGAGTCATTAGCCGATGCCGCTACAGCATGTAGTTTGTGGGCTAGTACATCGTCACGAAGCAGGAGTACACTTTTGGTTAGAATTCTCCATCATTTCTCCCAGATTACATCACACACTTTTTTTTGTGCAAGGCCAGCATAAAATTCATCGATGATTTTTTTACATAAGGCCGCATACAGTTCATTTATCACATGGCAGGTATTTGATCAGCAGAATTTCTTTGGAATCCTGGAAAACAGAGGCTATAATCCTACAGGTGGAGGGAAAACTCAAAATACTTTGGGGATTAAAGAATTCAGGTACTGTACTTCTATTGTATATATTCCATCTTTGACTCAAGGTTCCAATGATGAATCCAGATCTTCTCTGCCATCACCAGATAGGAAATAAAGTTAGCTGGATTGGTTTCATACAGTCAAAGGAGCTCACAACTATAGGCTGATGAGGTTCTGGGTAAACCATCTTGTAGAAAACTTAAGGCATTTCCAAATATTCATGGATAATAATCCCAATACTTCCCTGTGAAATGCTGACCTCAGTTCTTATTTTAATAACATTAATGTGTAGGTCCACATAATAACACTCATCTCAGGTCTCAGTGGTGACAAAGTGGCATATAAGGGGAAATCTGTACCATTCCTTCCCATCATATAACAATGAACATTCTTGGTGATAGAAGCTTCTTATGGTAGGAATCTTATGACACTCCACTGCTGAATTTTGCTAAAATTGTTCATTTTCTCAGTGTTGTTTTAAAGTCTCACTTTGAAACAATAAGAAGTATTTCCTTAGTGAAATTAACTGAAACAAATACTTATTCATTCAAATTTATTACTGAACTATAGAACCCTTTCAAAATTTTATTGCCCCATGATTTGCAAAAGTTTCCAACCGCCCCTCATATATAACAGTGTTATGATCTTCAATGCACACATCAACACATCAAAATAAGGACTCAACTTACCAATTGTAATGACAGCTTCCCAAGTAATTACTTTCCAAAAGACCACTAAATAAGCATGACATGCAAGCTATTTTACAGCAATTTTATTCATACAAGCAAGAAATTAACAGATATAGTAAACAGAAAAATAGGTACAGGTACTTCTATTTGTGTCCTAGATGGCCATTTACTTGTGAAATTTCAGGTACATCTAGTTGTTCCTGGCCATTATTGTGATTTTCATCCTCTTGTTCATGTTGTGCTTGTGGCTCATCAATTTGTTCTTGAGCATTATTGTGAGCTGTGTCGTCTTGTTCTTCACGTGCTTGTGGTTCATCGATTTGTTCTTGAGCATTATTGTGAGCCGTGTCGTCTTGTTCTTCACGTGCTTGTGGTTCATCAATTTGTTCTTGAGCATCATTGTGGTCAGTGTCATCTTTATGTTGCACTTCTGGCTCATTAATTCGTTTTAAAGCATGATTTGTGCCTTTAGAATCCTGGTGATGTTGCTGGTGATATTTGCTTATTTGGCTGACAACCTTTTCTTGATGTTTTCCATCTTTAAACAATCTTAAAGATTCTTTTCCATCTTGAAATTCATGATATCTAGCATTTTGTACTTCTTCAACAAATAATTTATTTTCTGTTTCTCTTAAATGCTTGTTGAGTTCCATTATATTCTCTTGACCTTTTGTATTCATTACATTAGAATCTGAAATATTAAGTGAAGGTTTGAAAAATCTTACTGTATATAAAATACAAATTTTGCAATGGTAAGGAAATGTTAAGAAAAATAAAAACAAAGTAAAATATAACAAACTGCAGTAGATATGTTTTGATTGTGGGTGAATAAGAGCACTATTCCGGGTCCCTCTTGATGCATATATATTATAAAATATGGATATATAGAGGGAGGGAGTGAGGGAGTGGGGGTGTTAATGAGCAATACAATGTGAGCTGGGGGTTGTGGGTTATGGTCGGGGGGCAGGTGGGTATGACGGTCTGTTGCTAGGATGGGAGAGTTTGGGGAACATGGGAGGATTTGGAGGGATGGAAAGGTGGGAGGATGTGCAGAGGGTGGAAATGTGTGGGTTGGTTGTATACCTGATTTTCAAACATACATATAACACATACATACATACTTACAGTATATATAAATACCTGATATATGTACAGTATGTGTTTTTAGGCATATAGTTAGTGAAGGATTGGTGCGGTAGTTGGGTGTTATATAGGATATGGGTGTGTGGGTAGGGGTACATACATGGATGTGATGGACATATAGTTGGTGGTGGTTGTTGGGTGTGGGTGTGATGCTTATGGTGGATGTGTGTGTGTTGCCTCTGGTAGGTCAGATGGGGTGAGAATGGGCATATGGTGAATGAAGTGGGTGTGATAGATGGGATTGTTAGGGGTGTTAGGTGGCATGGGTGTGTACTCACCTAGTTGTGTTTGCAGGGGTTGAGCTCTGGCTCTTTGGTCCCGCCTCTCAACTGTCACTCAACTGGTGTACAGATTCTTGAGCCTATTGGGCTCTATCATATCTATATGTGAAACTGTGTATGGAGTCAGCCTCCACCACAACACTATGGGATTGTTGGGTGGGATAAGTGTGTTGGTATATAGTGGGTGGGGTGGGAGTGATGTATCAGACCTGGCATGAGGACCGGTGCTATGTGCAATCAGGTACAATGTTGTCATGGGCAGCTAAGGCACAGAACTGTACATTCCCCATTGTTCCTGTACCATGGAAAATTTAAAGCCCATCGCCTGTTGCCATGCACTTGCTTGCTTTGAGGTGCTTTACTTTTCTGCTGATATTTTTCCTTTTGGCCTGTGTTGATCTAGTATCCACAGCCTTCCTGGTTCCCAGTAGATGGTCATGGCTCACAAGGACCTAACAGGTTTTTTTTTAGACTTGAAGATAACCAGGCTGGTAGCTCAGAAAGCCACCTAAGAGGGCACTCCAGGAAAAATAATTCTTACAAAACCCCAAGTTATCCCTACCAGGAATGCCTAACCTAACAGAGTCATAAGGGTAATTTTTGGTGACAAGATAAGATTCTCAGCTAGGAAAACATTGTTTACTTTTAGTGAAGTGGCCACAGTAGTAAAGTACTGTACTGTATTTAAAATTCAACCCATTCTTAACCCGTGTACTGTGGCTAAATTTTGAAATAAGACGTCTGTCAGTGAGCAAAAATAAAATAATTTTTCTTTAAAAAATTATAGGAAACTGTATGTTAGGAATAGAAAAAATCAATTAAAAAAAGCGTAGAATGTAATGAAATGCCAATTTCTGTGAGAGCCCCAGTGGCTCCCTGAAGCTACCATCTCCAATTTAGGTGCCATCTCTTGCCTACTGGGGACCCGGAGTCAAAACCTAGTCCCCTCAGAGGCACAGGAAGCCATAGAATTTATATATTAAGTTATTTATTTACGGCACAACTGAGGACACCAATTAAGTCAGCAGGTCAAAGCAAACCACAGTTGCCTGCCTCTGAGACCTGCAGACATGAAAAAGATCATAGAATTCCTCAAAGTATGCAAACAATTTGTTGTTTGTTGTTTTAGATTCAGCTACTGGGAACAAAAGTTCCAAGTAGCACAGGCTATGTTGAGCCTGTATTACATAAGAACAAGGTAACTGCAGAAGGCCTATTGGCCCATACGAGGCAGCTCCTATCTATAACCACCCAATCCCACTCATATGTATGTCCAACCCATGTTTGAAACAATCGAGGGACCCCACCTCCACCACGTTATGCGGTTACTGGTTCCACAAATCAATAACCCTGTTACCGAACCAGTATTTACCCAAGTCTTTCCAAAATCTAAAACTTATCCAACTTATACTCATTGTTTCGTGTTCTGTCTTGTGTTGATACTTTTAATACCCTATTAATATCCCCTGCGTTATGTCCATTCATCCACTTGTAAACCTCTATCATGTCACCCCTAACTCTTCGCTGTTCCAGTGAATGCAATTTAAGCTTTGTTAATTATTCTTTCTTCATTTGAAAGATTTCTAATTTGGGGACTTAACTTAGTTATCCTACGCTGGACACGTTCAAGTGAATTTATATCCATTCTATAGTACGGCGACCAAAACTGAACTGCATAATCTAAATGGGGTCTAACCAGAGCAAGATATAGCTGAAGAACACCAGGTGTCTTGTTACTAACGCTTTATTAATAAATCCCAGTATCCTATTTACCTTATTACGAACATTCATGCATTGATCCTTTGGTTTTAAATTCTTACTAACCATAACTCCCAGATCCTTTTCACAATCTCAACACCATCTAGCTCGTATCTTGTAACTCTATCATCATTACCTAGCCTCAGAACTTTACATTTATCAGCATTAAACTGCATCTGCCAATCATTTGACCATTTCAAAACCCTATTTAGATCAACTTGAAGTGCTAGCGAGTCTTCTTCCGTGCTAATTTCTCTACCGATTTTTGTATCATCGTCAAATTTGCAAATGTTGCTACTCAAACCTGAATCCAAATCATTTATATATATTATAAACAACAGAGGTCCCAATACAGAGCCTGCAATGCTCTTGGTTGTTTACGGCCCCGGATGCCCCGTTTTGGTTGTTGGGGTCCGGACTTGGGGGTGGGGGTCGCTTCGGCTCTGGCTCCTTCCGCTCCTCTTCCTTTCCCTTCTGTTCTGCACACTTCCTCCCTTGCTTCTGGCTCTATAGGCCATTGCTCCTTGTGCCTCTCTGAGGGGTCCAGGTTCTGGCTTGTGGTCCCCGGTAGGCAAGAACTCCAAGCACTTTGATGCCAGAAAGTTATACATATCCATTCAGCGTAGGATGTCCAGCGTAGGATGACTAAGTTAATTCCCCAAATTAGAAATCTTTCATATGAAGAAAGATTAACAAAGCTTAAGTTGCATTCACTGGAAAGGCGAAGAGTTAGGGGTGACATGATAGAGGTTTACAAGTGGATGAATGGACATAACCGGGGGGGATATTAATAGGGTATTAAAAGTATCAACACAGGACAGAACACGAAACAATGGGTATAAATTGGATAAGTTTAGATTTAGGAAAAACTTGGGTAAATACTGGTTCAGTAACAGGGTTGTTGATTTGTGGAACCAATTGCCGCGTAACATTGTGGAGGTGGGGTCCCTCGATTGTTTCAAGCACGGGTTGGACAAGTATATGAGTGGGATTGGGTGGTTATAGAATAGGAGCTGCCTCGTATGGGCCAATAGGCCTTCTGCAGTTACCTTTGTTCTTATGTTCTTATGTTATGTTCATTCAGCCTGGATAGCTCCGGGGAGCCGACGGGGTTCCCCCCAGAAAAATTAAATATAGTACTGCACTGTATTTTAGTTTCTAATTCTTAAGGCTCTCCCTTTTTACTTTGTAAGAAAGTGTATAAGTGCAACATGCAGTATGGCAACACCTTCCATTTATTTCAGGTTTAAAGTTTCACACAATGTTTCTTTGGTATGTTAATTACATCTTTCATACGATTTGTGGTTGATGGAGACAGGTAACCTGCTAAGGTCATCAAGATCCCTCTAGCCAATGGCTGATAATAACCCAGGATGCAGCCCACATCAACTAGTTACAGTGCTGGTATATGTACTGTTAGGTCAACACAGGTATCCAGTGTAAGGAAATGTGGCAATAACTTAAGGATTTAAATTTGTAAGTTTTAAGAGGATTATCTATAATGTATCTTAATCATAACTGCAATAAATTCATTATAATAGTTACTAAAAGATGCGAGGGATGAAGTCTTGCAGATATTAAAAGTATCTTCATGAACCAATCATATTTATCTAACCACTTATCTTGATAATGACTGCAATGTTGCCAGGTATGAAAGCCCTTTAATTTCCAGCAAATGCAACAATACATTTGTTGAATTCTTTCTCAATAAATTTATGCCATCATCTCTAAATGTTTTGTGGCCTCCATCCTAGTCTACTGTTTTAATACAAATAATGTACAGAGTAAATTTGGATTGGACTATAAACATAATTCACTTATTTCATACAGCCTTACATTTGTCATTCTACAATACCAAGGAAGGAAAGTCAATGCCTTGCTTAGAAAGAAAGTCACAGCCGGTTCAAATCACAATCATGTACAATTACAATAATAACAAAAGAATTGTACCTCATGAATATTTTATCCTGTGCCACCATGCATAAAGCTCATTAACTCTATGTAACATACATACTTTGTCTAAAAAGTACAGAAGATGTTGAAACAAAAGGTGTACAGCATTTTACACTTAAAACTAAGTAAAAAAGATGAATACATAATCCCAAGAAGTCGATAGAGAGCCACATCCATAGAATTACCTCTTGCCATGGGCTCCTTGCATGACTCCATCATAATCTTCAACAGCTGGATAAAAATTCTGACCATGATAATCTGCAATGCCTTAAACCAAAAGGTCTATCAGAACAAACAGAACATAAAGCCAAATTTTCATTACAAGTACAGTACTGAAGTTTTTTTATATTATTTCTTAAAGAATGTGAAGACCTTAAAAGAAAGTATCTCAGATCATATTGTGTACATTTCTTACAGTAGTCTAGTTATAAAACAGTGGCTAATGCTTTTTCCAATTTAGGATAGTCTCAAAATGATTGATATGCTTGTCTCAATGCCACAGCACTTTACACATTCTCTAACTCTGAAAAATAACAAATTTAACTTTAAATTGTCATTTGCAATTTGAGTTTCTCATTCAAATATTTACTGTACTTACGTATCACCAAAATACATTTACAGTATTTTGTGAAAATTAATCAAACACCGAGGTACTATTAACGCATCTTATTTTAATTAATGCACAGTGTTAATTAGCCTCCTTTAAAGTTAAAATGGGGTGCTTCACAGAATATGCCTTAAGTTGCTATACTTTCCAGAATACCTTGTACATAATAATACAATGTAATTGTGGCAATAATACAGTACAGTATGTATATATGTGTATGTATGTATGTATATATATATATATAACTGAAAACTCACACCCCAGAAGTGACTCGAACCCATACTCCCACAACTGGTATGTACAGGGACGCCTTAATCCGCTTGACCATCACGACCGGACATAAGGAAGTGATAGCCGAGGCTATATGAACCACTTCCCCGCCGGCACTCGGATGGTAATCTTGGGCATAGCATTTTATCAAATCACCTCATTCTTTGGGGCACACGTGAGGAACACAAATGCAAACAAGCCTGAATGGTCCCCAGGACTATATACAACTGAAAACTCACACCCCAGAAGTGACTCGAACCCATACTCCCACAACTGGTATGTACAGGGACGCCTTAATCCGCTTGACCATCACGACCGGACATAAGGAAGTGATAGCCGAGGCTATATGAACCACTTCCCCGCCGGCACTCGGATGGTAATCTTGGGCATAGCATTTTATCAAATCACCTCATTCTTTGGGGCACACGTGAGGAACACAAATGCAAACAAGCCTGAATGGTCCCCAGGACTATATACAACTGAAAACTCACACCCCAGAAGTGACTCGAACCCATACTCCCACAACTGGTATGTACAGGGACGCCTTAATCCGCTTGACCATCACGACCGGACATAAGGAAGTGATAGCCGAGGCTATATGAACCACTTCCCCGCCGGCACTCGGATGGTAATCTTGGGCATAGCATTTTATCAAATCACCTCATTCTTTGGGGCACACGTGAGGAACACAAATGCAAACAAGCCTGAATGGTCCCCAGGACTATATACAACTGAAAACTCACACCCCAGAAGTGACTCGAACCCATACTCCCACAACTGGTATGTACAGGGACGCCTTAATCCGCTTGACCATCACGACCGGACATAAGGAAGTGATAGCCGAGGCTATATGAACCACTTCCCCGCCGGCACTCGGATGGTAATCTTGGGCATAGCATTTTATCAAATCACCTCATTCTTTGGGGCACACGTGAGGAACACAAATGCAAACAAGCCTGAATGGTCCCCAGGACTATATACAACTGAAAACTCACACCCCAGAAGTGACTCGAACCCATACTCCCACAACTGGTATGTACAGGGACGCCTTAATCCGCTTGACCATCACGACCGGACATAAGGAAGTGATAGCCGAGGCTATATGAACCACTTCCCCGCCGGCACTCGGATGGTAATCTTGGGCATAGCATTTTATCAAATCACCTCATTCTTTGGGGCACACGTGAGGAACACAAATGCAAACAAGCCTGAATGGTCCCCAGGACTATATACAACTGAAAACTCACACCCCAGAAGTGACTCGAACCCATACTCCCACAACTGGTATGTACAGGGACGCCTTAATCCGCTTGACCATCACGACCGGACATAAGGAAGTGATAGCCGAGGCTATATGAACCACTTCCCCGCCGGCACTCGGATGGTAATCTTGGGCATAGCATTTTATCAAATCACCTCATTCTTTGGGGCACACGTGAGGAACACAAATGCAAACAAGCCTGAATGGTCCCCAGGACTATATACAACTGAAAACTCACACCCCAGAAGTGACTCGAACCCATACTCCCACAACTGGTATGTACAGGGACGCCTTAATCCGCTTGACCATCACGACCGGACATAAGGAAGTGATAGCCGAGGCTATATGAACCACTTCCCCGCCGGCACTCGGATGGTAATCTTGGGCATAGCATTTTATCAAATCACCTCATTCTTTGGGGCACACGTGAGGAACACAAATGCAAACAAGCCTGAATGGTCCCCAGGACTATATACAACTGAAAACTCACACCCCAGAAGTGACTCGAACCCATACTCCCACAACTGGTATGTACAGGGACGCCTTAATCCGCTTGACCATCACGACCGGACATAAGGAAGTGATAGCCGAGGCTATATGAACCACTTCCCCGCCGGCACTCGGATGGTAATCTTGGGCATAGCATTTTATCAAATCACCTCATTCTTTGGGGCACACCGGCGGGGAAGTGGTTCATATAGCCTCGGCTATCACTTCCTTATGTCCGGTCGTGATGGTCAAGCGGATTAAGGCGTCCCTGTACATACCAGTTGTGGGAGTATGGGTTCGAGTCACTTCTGGGGTGTGAGTTTTCAGTTGTATATAGTCCTGGGGACCATTCAGGCTTGTTTGCATTTGTGTTCCTCACGTGTGCCCCAAAGAATGAGGTGATTTGATAAAATGCTATGCCCAAGATTACCATCCGAGTGCCGGCGGGGAAGTGGTTCATATAGCCTCGGCTATCACTTCCTTATGTCCGGTCGTGATGGTCAAGCGGATTAAGGCGTCCCTGTACATACCAGTTGTGGGAGTATGGGTTCGAGTCACTTCTGGGGTGTGAGTTTTCAGTTGTATATAGTCCTGGGGACCATTCAGGCTTGTTTGCATTTGTGTTCCTCACGTGTGCCCCAAAGAATGAGGTGATTTGATAAAATGCTATGCCCAAGATTACCATCCGAGTGCCGGCGGGGAAGTGGTTCATATAGCCTCGGCTATCACTTCCTTATGTCCGGTCGTGATGGTCAAGCGGATTAAGGCGTCCCTGTACATACCAGTTGTGGGAGTATGGGTTCGAGTCACTTCTGGGGTGTGAGTTTTCAGTTGTATATAGTCCTGGGGACCATTCAGGCTTGTTTGCATTTGTGTTCCTCACGTGTGCCCCAAAGAATGAGGTGATTTGATAAAATGCTATGCCCAAGATTACCATCCGAGTGCCGGCGGGGAAGTGGTTCATATAGCCTCGGCTATCACTTCCTTATGTCCGGTCGTGATGGTCAAGCGGATTAAGGCGTCCCTGTACATACCAGTTGTGGGAGTATGGGTTCGAGTCACTTCTGGGGTGTGAGTTTTCAGTTGTATATAGTCCTGGGGACCATTCAGGCTTGTTTGCATTTGTGTTCCTCACGTGTGCCCCAAAGAATGAGGTGATTTGATAAAATGCTATGCCCAAGATTACCATCCGAGTGCCGGCGGGGAAGTGGTTCATATAGCCTCGGCTATCACTTCCTTATGTCCGGTCGTGATGGTCAAGCGGATTAAGGCGTCCCTGTACATACCAGTTGTGGGAGTATGGGTTCGAGTCACTTCTGGGGTGTGAGTTTTCAGTTGTATATAGTCCTGGGGACCATTCAGGCTTGTTTGCATTTGTGTTCCTCACGTGTGCCCCAAAGAATGAGGTGATTTGATAAAATGCTATGCCCAAGATTACCATCCGAGTGCCGGCGGGGAAGTGGTTCATATAGCCTCGGCTATCACTTCCTTATGTCCGGTCGTGATGGTCAAGCGGATTAAGGCGTCCCTGTACATACCAGTTGTGGGAGTATGGGTTCGAGTCACTTCTGGGGTGTGAGTTTTCAGTTGTATATAGTCCTGGGGACCATTCAGGCTTGTTTGCATTTGTGTTCCTCACGTGTGCCCCAAAGAATGAGGTGATTTGATAAAATGCTATGCCCAAGATTACCATCCGAGTGCCGGCGGGGAAGTGGTTCATATAGCCTCGGCTATCACTTCCTTATGTCCGGTCGTGATGGTCAAGCGGATTAAGGCGTCCCTGTACATACCAGTTGTGGGAGTATGGGTTCGAGTCACTTCTGGGGTGTGAGTTTTCAGTTGTATATAGTCCTGGGGACCATTCAGGCTTGTTTGCATTTGTGTTCCTCACGTGTGCCCCAAAGAATGAGGTGATTTGATAAAATGCTATGCCCAAGATTACCATCCGAGTGCCGGCGGGGAAGTGGTTCATATAGCCTCGGCTATCACTTCCTTATGTCCGGTCGTGATGGTCAAGCGGATTAAGGCGTCCCTGTACATACCAGTTGTGGGAGTATGGGTTCGAGTCACTTCTGGGGTGTGAGTTTTCAGTTGTATATAGTCCTGGGGACCATTCAGGCTTGTTTGCATTTGTGTTCCTCACGTGTGCCCCAAAGAATGAGGTGATTTGATAAAATGCTATGCCCAAGATTACCATCCGAGTGCCGGCGGGGAAGTGGTTCATATAGCCTCGGCTATCACTTCCTTATGTCCGGTCGTGATGGTCAAGCGGATTAAGGCGTCCCTGTACATACCAGTTGTGGGAGTATGGGTTCGAGTCACTTCTGGGGTGTGAGTTTTCAGTTGTATATAGTCCTGGGGACCATTCAGGCTTGTTTGCATTTGTGTTCCTCACGTGTGCCCCAAAGAATGAGGTGATTTGATAAAATGCTATGCCCAAGATTACCATCCGAGTGCCGGCGGGGAAGTGGTTCATATAGCCTCGGCTATCACTTCCTTATGTCCGGTCGTGATGGTCAAGCGGATTAAGGCGTCCCTGTACATACCAGTTGTGGGAGTATGGGTTCGAGTCACTTCTGGGGTGTGAGTTTTCAGTTGTATATAGTCCTGGGGACCATTCAGGCTTGTTTGCATATATATATATATATATATATATATATATATATATATATATATATATATATATATATATATATATATATATATATATATACTGTATAATAATAATAATAATAATACATGTATACATACTTATCGTCTATAATGATTGATCAGTCCTTGTGCTTATTAACCAAGTTCCGTGACTGACCAACCCCCCGATGACACTCGTGGTAGACTCAGCGCGGCCTGTGCATGTGCCGGAGTTTGACAAAAAACTATACCCAAATGGAACCCTGACTGTCATCGGGGGTTGGTCAGTCGTGGAGCGTGCATGTATACACATACACATATGTTGCATAAGTTATAGTAAAAATATCCACAGTGACACTTTTATATATCAATTATACATGGGTAATATCTAAATGCCATAGAAACAGAAGATACAAATAGCAAAAGATATATCCCAACAGCATCCTACCTCAACCCTCATTGCCTGACAATCAATACCCAATACTTTCCACTACAACTAAACCATGGTATCTACAACACTTTCTGATGTATATACAATATGTGCATTCCGCATTCCTACAATAGCTATAATATGGAGGTGGGGAAGGGGTGGTTGTTTGCATAAATGGGTGTGGCAGCATTTATCTGGACCAAAAACCTGTTTCGAATGTTAAAGAGCCCAGTAAATATTAAATAACTTAAAAATGTTGACAGAAATCAGCTATTGCATTGTAACCTTTTTCTTTTCATCGACTGTTATCAACAATGATGTAGCAGAAAAGTGGTTAACGGAAGAGTTTTGAGGAAATAAGACTACAGTGGAGGCATTGACAACGTCACTACAGTATATTGGGAGTTATGAGGCATCAATAACTATTCTACGTTACAAATTGTTAGGAGTGAAAGCCAGCCATCGAACTACTGTGTAGAGATTGGCAACTACCGTGGTGTTCTTCAATGAAGTTGGTATACAGTACATAGTTGGTTGATCAAAACATTTCTCATTGATTTTTAAGGATAGGATTGGATTTCTCTTCATTGGTATTTCTCAGAAAACAGTCTGATCACTGGAGGAAATAGCCCATGCTTCTAGAAAGTAGGGTGTAATGAGGAGGATATAGCCCTCTCCATTGTTTATTAGGAAATATATATAATTCACCATCGTGAATATATGACCTCACAGACTGCAGTGATGCTTTTCATTAGTTAGATTTCATGTGGAATAAAGCTGATTCTGCATTGCAGGTTGATTATATGTTTCGTACAAATACTGTATGTACAGAATATTGTAATGCATACTAATTTTGGATAAGTTTATTTTCTGCATTATCCCTCACAATGATGGTACAATATGTATTTCATGACATTACTGAAATGATACATAGTGGCCAAAGTGTCTATCAAGTTGTGGTATTTAAGGGCACTAAATTGAGGGTGATAAACAGATTTTCTGACAGATCTCTCACTGTGAGATACTAATCAAAGTAATGTATATTTATGAGGAGGAAGTCTGTCCACATGTATTGCTTCAAGATATTTAAACCAAGCAAAGCAGATAAAAAAATCTGTACCATAATGAAAGATAATCAGTCTTTAACTTAGCAAATAAAAATTATGAGAACGTGAAAAGTTGTCGTAGGCAGGTGATCATGACCAGGAATCTTCATACTGCCAACTCAAGTGAGGCAGGGCAGACAGTGGGCAGTAAAGATGGATGGTACAGGTACAGTTTGTAGGAATAACACAGTTTTGACTAGTTCAGTAGCAAGTGAGGGTTAATGTGTCCACAATCAGTGAATTGTGATAGGAGCCTCTTGGGTTTGTTTGGCAGACAAGAAGTGTCTCCGTTTATCTTGTGATATTCAATTGTCATGCGAGGGGTTTTGTGCCCAATTCTGAAAGACTTTCGAACAGCAGTGCTTCGAGGACACTGACTTAATTGTTGTGCAAATAGCAATACTAGATCTGTTGAGAGTTAGCATCACACCTCCCCTGCAAACACAACTAGGTAAGTAGTTGGTTTCTGCACCTTTTTAACATTAAAGTTATATTTTAGGGAATTATATTTTATGATTGGGTTTTACTGAATCTTTTAATATTCGGTTTTTCTTTAGTTTCCTGGTTGTTTATGAAGCAATCTTCACCCTGTTTAACATTTTTCAATTTCCTAAAAATCAATTACAGGATTATTTCACCTTAAGGGTAACCAACCAGCACTGACACTTCAATATTACTACAGCACACACAAATGTGCCTCTTACTATACAAAGTGACTCAGGAAGACTACATACACTTCAGAGAGGAGCATCAAATTATACTAATTTTGGAGTTTAAGCTTATGGGTAGCGCGTTAAATAGTTTTACCGCTAATAATAATAATGCTGCTAGAAAATAAAAGAAAAATAGCAAATACGAGTTTTAAAGATGCTTAGAAGGAACAACAGGAGAGGTACAAAACTTTAAAAGCTTATGTGTAGTTATGACAAAATTACAAAAACATTGCCCAAACCTCTTTTGCCTCTTGGCATATCCTTCACTCTGAGTTCCTGTGCTGCATGCAAGAGAAAACAATATCTTATATCTTTAAGGCTTTTCCATTTATTAAATGTACAGTACTGTACCTACAAATTATTTTAGGTTAGGTTTATACATTATGTTTACTTTTTTCAACTTAATTTGTTAGAATATTACCAAAATTCTACATATTTAAATTTTCAAGAAATTATATTGATAAATAATTTTCCCAGTCTTTGAATTTCTTTCCTGGTAAAATTATCAAACATTTTCCTATTACAAGTCGCATCTTAGTAGCTTTACAAGAATGTACCAATCAGAAAAATCTGTAATGACATAACCCAGGAATTTTATTTTATAATTGGTCTTTATTGTATCTATTAACGGCTGCCTTTGTCTTTCCTATTTTCCTCTAGTTTCCTGGATGTTTACGTAGTAACTTTCATCCGATTAACATTTTGAACTCCCTAAAAATCGTTAATTGACTATTTCACCTTAGTGGTAACAAACAGTATTGACACTTTTTCAACGATGTTAGTGCAGCATATAACTAGGCGAGTACAACTAGGAGAATACACACAAATGTGTATTCGAATAGTTCATCACCGCAAAGTTCGAACTCCTGCACAAACCCTCAAGCAACCGTCTTGTGACCCGGGAGCCCCTCAGAGATCAAATTTTAAGTAGCAGGGAACAGTACAGTAATGCAAACCCTGCCAGATGACCATGGCACTGATTTGGTAATTAAAAAGTTATCGATAATTGCATAGGAATTTATTTACCAAAACAGGAGATTTCTGAAGCATCAGCAAGATAATATCTAAACAATAATACCATACAAACATGGGGACCACATATCTAAGCCACATTAAATAATCAGACATATTCAACTGTCTTTATTTCACTTTCTTACCAAGATAAGAATGGTCAGAAATTACAAAGTTTTAAGGACTTGGTATGTGCCTAAAGGCACCTCATTAGGATACTGTTACTACGTACAAATTGCTGTACATGTACTACCAGTAATTTATATATTCTTTATTTAAATAATTTAATTAGCTACCAGATTGAAGAATGGCTTCACAGTTTTGTTTTGCAGCTTCAGTGTATCTGGAATGTAAGTGGAATGTATGTGGAATGTAGTGTAGTTGTAACTGGGCATTATCTCTCACCAGTCTCCAGTGGTGGTATACTTTCACATGTAACACTACACTTCTACACATATTATTACCAGAAACTTGTCACCTGAATTCACAACATCACTCCCTATGCTATTTTACTACCTATTATGCTAATACTGTATACAGTACTGTACTTATTTCCCGATAATTTTTTAGTGATGATTTATTTTTTATCACTGAAGCCACAGACTAGATACTTTATTCTTAATACTGGTAACAGTTAACTAAGTACAGTACATTACTTCTCAATTAATGATGCCTATTTCTGTAAAACTGTAAAAAGCAAATAAAATTAAGCAGAAAAAGTATAATCATCATACTAAACCATTGAACAAATTATAATCATCGTACTGTACTATACCATCGAACAAATTATAATCATCATACTATACTATCGAACAAATTATAATCGTACTTGGTCTGAAAGACAAAAAACCCAGTGTTGAATGTAATGAAACACCATTTTTTGAGCGAGTCCTGGAGGCTCCCTGGAGCTATCCAGGCTGAATGGATATGTATAACTTTCTGGCATCAGTCAAAGTGCTTGGAATTCTTGCCTACCGGTGCCCAAGTCTACCAAACAAACTTCTAAAAGCTGAACCCCCCGGGACGTGTCCACTCACGGGGGCCAAGCATGGAGTACCACCAACCAGAAAATATATCTTCCTTTGTTGTTCGGTTGTGGTTCTTCGCTGTTCTCTTTGCGTCTTGGCCTCTGGGGTCTTGGACGCGTTTTGGTTGGACCGGGTTTCCTTCCTTCCCTCATTCCTATTCTGGGATTCGGGTCTCCCGGGGTTGTCTGCAGGGTCTTTTAGTTTCGTCTGTGACCTTGTTCTTTTAGGTTAGGGCGTGTGGCATCCGCCTCCCGGATCCTTCCCTCTTTTCCTTATCTGGTGAGGTAGCTCCTGAAAGTCAACGGGGCACCCCCCAGAAAACCAGCGTTGAATGTAATGAAACGCCATTTTCTGGATGAGTCCCGGAGGCTCCCCGGCATCCCTCCCTCCCTCCGGTCGGCGGTGTTTTTCGTGTATTTTGACATCCAGCCTAAGAACTGCTGGTTGGATCGCCAGCGTGGATGGTCTGGGGCTCTCCCTTCCCCCCCTCCCAGGGAGGGGGGTTGCGCAGACGGCGACGTGATGACATCATGCTAGTTTGATAATTTTGTTTGGGGAGTTCTGTCCACTCGTTCGGCTTATGATAGCAATATTTTCACCAGAATAAGGGTTTGTTTTGGGGCGCCTACCTTTCTGGGTGCCAGTTCCGGTCAATGGCAGACATAGAATGCTCCCAACCACAGGTGGGTTTCAATAGGCCATTGCTCCTCGTGCCTCTCTGAGGGGGCCAGGTTCTGGCTCGTGGTTCCCGGTAGGCAAGCACTCCAAGCACTTTGACTGATGCCAGAAAGTTATAAATATCCATTCAGCCTGGATAACTCCAGGGAGTCGATGGGGCTCCCCCCAGAAAAGTTAACAAGAAATATGCTCAAATGATAAGCCTAAGCATAAAAATATACTAGCCATATTATATCTGGTAGTCATTAACCCCTGCACTGTGCGCGCCTGTTTTTTGGCAAAAATGTCATAGTGCAATTGTTAAGGACATATTTTTGTTGTTTTTTATAAATGTTCAGGTAAAGCTAATGTCAAAATATTTCCAAACTCAACTATTTTCATTTTAAAACACAAAGGGCAATGAAAACATTAAAAAACTTGAAATATAGTCTAATTAAAAAAAAAAAGCACAACTCTCAGAACAACTTTTGTTGAATGACGCAGTTAAGGGGTTAAGCAAAGAATAACGATTGAAAATTCATCATTCAAGTTTGATTTACTAAATGGATTTTTTCTTTTATATTTGCATGTCCCTTCCCTTCTTTTACAAAACTTGAAATGGTCCAGAATGATCCAAAACATCATCGTTTCTTCATTTTCTGATGTGGGGTTTGGTCATCAAACTTTTAAAATGTAAATATTAAAAAACAAGATGAATAAATGGCCAACCATGCAACAAAAACAATGTACTGTACCTCCAAAGTGCTACAACTACCTTATTCAATTTCAGAAAAAGTCGAGATCAGAGCTATATTTTGCAAAATATTTGAATACGTTCATAATGTTTGGAATTTTGTAGACACAAAATTTGCATTTGATTACAAAGTAAAATACTGTATTCAAATTGCTAATATACACTTAAAAACATTTTAAATGTTACCAATTATCAACTCCTAAATCTTGCTCTAAATGGAATATTAAAATATATAAGCTTGAAATAGTTGTATAAAAAAGAAATATGTGTTTTCAGTTTTTCAAAATGAATGAATTAGAAATACTAGTACTTAGGCCCAAGTGATGTGTAACTTCAAATTTTCTGGCAAACATTATGTACTGTTTGTTCTGTATACAAATTAATTTGTGACAATTTCCTATTTTCCCATTGGAAATACAGTATAATAGTACAAAAATATACCAGTGAAGTATTTCCCACATCAAAAATTCCTTTAATGCAGCATAAGAAAACAAATAAGTCCTCCTACTTCCTTATTACCCTATATAAGCCAATACAGTACTGGCTACACTATTACTGCATATAATTATCATACTGCAATCCACATTGCACCATTCACAAATCAAGTCTTAAAATTAAGAAGTTCCTTTCAAAACTATCTCGCATCTAATTACTGTACTGTATATGGAACAACAGGTGAGTAAATAACATATATTATAATATTTGAATCTTATCTAACCTTCACTTTTCCAAAATACTGTTATTTCCATCATCACTAACTCCCCTTAAAATACCCCAGACACAATTGAAAGTTGTATAACTTTGAGCCACTACCACTACAATCTAGAAATGTAATATCTATAAAATTTTCAAATTAAACAACATGTTTATTCAGTAAATGGTTTTCCGTTTTTAATCACCACCTCTTCTAATGTCTAATACACTATGCTATATATTATCTAACACCTATAACTATTATTATAATTAATATTTACTATGCTATTACTTTACAAGTAAAGTTTGTTGTAACAACTTAAACCCAGCTTCTGTGCACTCCCGAAATTATGTATGGTGGCTTCTCTTGTGTGAAGTAAGGCAGATCTAAGAGCTCTGGACATCAAGCCATGGGGCTTGTTTTCAGTGATAAAAGGCCGGGGGGGAGGGGAGGGGGCAGGCACTACTGTCTATGATGTGTACAGAGCCAATTGCCATCATGGCAAGGCCCTCCTCACGTGTGGGGTTGTCCCACTACAAAACTGTGGGAGACAGCATAAAGAGGATTAGCTTTTTAGCTCCATGGTAATGCAGTGGCCAACTCTGTGCACATCACAACATATTTTATCATACTTTCAAGAATTTGGCGACCAAACTTGCTTTATTCTGCTATTTAATTTCAACTGTTAAATGTATGCCTAGTGATCATAATTTTTGAAAACTGTAAATGTAAGTTGTTTTTTTTTTTGTTAAGTTTAAAAGATTACAGTTGCATTTTGCATTAAGAGAATATAAACTACAATTATATACTTATTATAATTTTATATGAGCCAGAAGACAAATCGAATATAAAATAGTGTACGGCAAGTAAATATTATACTGTATATCCAATTTATAGTTAACCCTTAGGCTGAATGGCTCGTAATATTAGGTTTTATTCATGAAATATCAATCCTGCGAGGATAGTTCCGTTATATTTGACCCCACAGCAGGCAACAAATAGCAGTAAGGTTATGAAGTGTTACTTCTACTGTCAAGAAGTAGTGGTGGCTCTGAAGCTCACAAATTACAGAAAAAAAATCTTTGGTATGAATATGAAACACAATTGCTTTTAAATATATTGCAAAATTTATTAGTGCGTAAATCAGTGTTACGTACTAGGTTACTATCATTAAAATATTTGTGATTTTTAACATTAGAGAATATATTTGATTTACAGTACAGCACAATAATTCATGTATATTAACATGTAAATAGTGTCACAGAAACATACACATACAACCTCATAAACATGCAGATGGTGGCAGCAACATCAGCTTTTGAGCATGACTGTGAACAAGCCAGACCACCACAATGGTAACACGGTAACACGAAAAAATGATGAAGTAAAAAAACTGAGGAGGAATCATCTTCAAACTGACCCCATAGGTAAAAAAATCCTGCATATCAGATGATACATGCCCACAGGATTAGATACCCTCTCCCTCATGCAGAGGCAAAGTGAACACCTCATCAACATACACAACAAAGACACTCCCATCTCCAGGGATTCAGGAGTACCCCTCCTTTAAGCTTCAGACATAATTAGAAGCCAGCCCCAAGTCAGTCATAGATGAATTAGGTCGAATGTTGCCAGTCAGAATGGTTCCCGGGAAGGAATGTGACAAGGCCATTCACCCACTCACAAGAAGGAGTGAAGGATGGCCATGTCCGAGACTCAAAACCTTCAAGCATCATACTCCAAGGAAAGCATGACACCAGACCAAAGAATGTTGGCTCTCACAACCATAGTTGGCAGAAGAGAAGCAGGACACTTCACAGCCACACAAGGTTGCCCATAGGCATCAGATGGCTGGGATCAAGAAGCCCCTATCTGTTTAAGAGACTCCCAAGTCATCTGGACAAAATATACCATTTCATCCTTCAAATAAATAAATTAAAGAAAACTGGTATTGTAACCTCAAGGGAACATGCCCACAGATTATAGCTAGCATAGTAAGCTGCTCATTTGCCGAGATGCTCAAAAAAAAAGAGGGCCACCCAAATACAGTACAACACATGGGACATTACCTTAGATAATACCGTAGTAATCTTGCACCTGATCTTACCTGGAGAGGATAGAGGGAAATGGACAAGAAAGGATAAACCTTGGAATACAGATATCTGTAAAGTACCCCTCCAAATTGTACTGCAGAGTTTTCCAATCCCCATAGCGAGTTGCCATATAAGCCCAATATAGAAAATGAGAACTAACGATCAAAATTATCAAGACAGGTACTCGGCACTGTAGTGGTTTACAAATAGACACACCCGGGTTCTAAAGCCTCCCTTAGCACTCGGCGTTCCTGAACCAAACCATATTTTGCGATAAAAGAAATTAGTGATCGTTAGGGATGTCATAGGATACTATTCACTCTCTCATGCTGGTAAGTGACAGTGCTTATCTATTGAGAGGGATCCTTCCTGTCATCAAAGAGGCTGGCCTCTTCTTAAATTTAGTTTTGTTTTAATTATAATGGTCATTTACTTTTAAAATGGTTTAGTAAATTTTACCAATAATACTGTAATTTACAAAAGATTTAAGTTTTAATATTTAAACATTACATATTTAATTGTAATTATTTGAAACCAATGACCCCAAAGATAAATTATTTATCAATCAATTGCAAGAAGGGAAAGGTACTCACTAGGAAAGAGGAGACACTCACCAATATAGAAAACATATAAGGAGTGACACTTGGTGATTTACTAATTTTACCTGAACACTAAGAAACAGCAGAAGCAAAAAACACAGTAACCATGTAACATTACACAACCTGCATATAGTCCAACAAAAATTAACCCTTAGCCAGTGGCTATGGAGAAGGTCATTCCCGCCTCTGCACAAAAAGTAAAAGTAAAAATTCAAAAAATAATTTTTAATTATAGAATTATAAATTTGTAAGCAAAATGTAAGAAAAACACAAAAATATGCGAATATTAATAGTTTCACTGGGTG
Source organism: Procambarus clarkii (assembly GCF_040958095.1). NCBI lineage: Eukaryota > Metazoa > Arthropoda > Malacostraca > Decapoda > Cambaridae > Procambarus > Procambarus clarkii. The sequence continues at coordinate 40,785,728 of NC_091154.1, read as the reverse complement.
GAGGCATTCTCGAAGGGTGTGTGGTGGCTGTGTCTGGCTTGGATGTTTCACTGATTGTTTATCCTTGTTTCTTTTTAGCTACAAGATTATGTGTGTTGAATAACTTGATAAATCACATAATGTGTGTGTGTGTGTGCGCGCGCCACCAATGTGGCGCACGCACACACACACACACACACACACACACACATGATGGCAGGCTCTTCCTAGTGCATGTAACCATGAAATGGTAGCAAGATTTTTTTTCTTGGGTTAAAGTAAACTCCATTACATCCACAGAGAAATGTCACATCCATATTTGCCTCATACATGTAAAACGCAGATAATAAATTGTTTATATCGTCATATGACAACAATTGCATGTACCCCCATGAATCAACTTTTGACGATAACCCCTATCTAAGGGTTAAGCTCTCAATTTAAAAAGGCATTTTTGCTTTTTGCATTTCACAGTCATGAGAGCAGTGTGCAGTGGAAGTTTACCTTGAAATAAATTATATTTTTTCAAGGTATTAATACAATCACTATCTTTCCTGATATTACTTATAAATAAAAAATGACTACGATACAGTACTTCTATTAGTAAACTTGACATATTCTACAACAGTTCTTTACACCACCTGTATAAACTAGTAAACCAAACGCTTGTTCAAACTGGATGAAAGTCTCCAGCATTGTCTTCGTGTGGATATTACAACAAACAATAATTAATAGTAAGATATAAATAAACTCTGTAAGTAATCAAAGTAAGCTGGAGGGAGCCGGACTTTTGATCCTGTGATCCCGGGTTTGATCCCGGGCGCCGGCGAGAAACAATGGGCAGAGTTTCATTCACTCTGATGCCCCTGTTACCTAGCAGTAAATAGGTACCTGGGAGTTAGTCAGCTGTCATGGGCTGCTTCCTGGGGGTGGAGGCCTGGTTGAGGACCGGGCCATGGGGACAGTAAAGCCCCGAAATCATCTCAAGATAACCTCAAGAAAATAAGCCCTCGATTTTTAAGTACAACATTTTATGAGAAAACTAATGCTAGTGGGTGTAGAAGACAAATGGGAGCGAGTAAACAGAGTGCTGAGCACGAGCCTACCTTCATGGTGTTGTGGTGGGGGAGCAAGTACATCATTATGTGGATCCTGCCCATTAACATTCCCAGGATTAATGGGTGCAGCAATTGGCCGGTTATTATGGGCTACCACTGGTTGTTCCACCACTGCTGGCCCTACAATGCCCAAAAAATCTTTGCGTCAGAAATTATAAAAAATTATTTTATATTTATTTTCGAGTTACTATCAAGTTGAAATAAAATAAATATCTATCTTAGTTGTTGGCACATAAAAAGGTTTATACGGCAGTAAATAATGAAGTGGAAAAACATCTAAAACATCTTGATAAGCCTTGGGCATGAGAAAGCAAGGAAAAACTCCTGTCACCAAGAGAATCTAATAAACAATATCATGGTGCCAAGATTATAATAAGCAACAAGGATACACATGCGTAAGGAACATTAACACAGAGAATGTAAATGCAAGAAAAGACATCTTGCCCGAGACACAAGATACACAGGTGACGTGCAGAAGCTGATGACCATCCAAGAGGTTCCTCAGGCAGCACAACCAAGGTTTAAGTGTTGTCTACCTGTTTGAAGGGCAGGCAGGCCCTATCAAACTCTTAATACAGAAATTTTATTGACTGAAAAAATTATTATACAGAATCATTCTTAATAATCAACATAAAATACTAATTAATTCATAAATTTATTGAGAAATACTGTAGGGGATTAATATAGTAAATGATAAAGTATCATTTCAAATCTAATGCAAATAGCATAAATGTTCTTTAGACAAAAATGTAATGACACAGCAGGCCACTTGGTCACTTTCCTTAGTCAATATACTACTTCCCCAGGGACACACTCCATCCATGGCTACATGTCCTAAGCAAATGAAACAAAAAATATCTTGGGATGAATCAACTGTCACTTAAGTTGAGATAACTAGCTAACCAGTTACCTTCTGTTTACACAGCCAGTGCTGTCATCTGGTGGTGGGTGGAGGTAAAAACCCAGGCAGCCAACTGGCAGGTGGCAATTATCAATAGCCAAGCAATACTTGGCCATCTCTTTGATTACAAGCACTGCTTAGAGAAGGTCTTTCTATGTAGCAGAATGTACCTACTGATAGTCAACCAGAGCTAGGCTGAGATTTTCCTATGTCATCCCTTTCCCGTATTTGAACTGGTGGATGTAGTTTGAAAAGATTGCAACTGTGTCAAGGATGTAAATGTTGTACTGACCTGCCTGGAGTCTGCAATGCCCCGGGGGAAGTTAGATATTGCCAAAAGACACCAATTAGGTGGTCTAAGATTAGAAAAAAAAAAAAAAGCTTTTAATGTAATGAAACACTATTTTCTGGGTGAGACCCGGAGGCTTCCCAGAGCTATCCAGGCTGATAAGTATATCATTACACTTTGGCATCAGTGTGAACAGATTTTTAGGTCTATTGGGAATAACGAGCCAGAACCTGGCCCCCTCAGAGAGGCCCGAGGAGCAATGTCCTATATAAATGCACGTGGGATTTGGATCATTCTATGTCTGCCATCGACCGGGCCAGGAACCCAGAAAGGTAAGTGCCTCAAAACAAACCCCTATTCTGGTTAAAACAACTAAAATAGATAAACGAGTGGACAAACTCCCCAAATGAAAACGAGCAAATGAGCATGATGTCACACAAGCCGCGCCACATGTCTGCGCAGCTCCCCCCCCCCTTTCCGGAAGGGGGGAGCCCCAGACCCACCATGCCGGCGATCCACCCTCCAGTTTGAGGCTGGATGTCAAAACACGCGAAAAATCCGCCAACTGGGGGGAGGGGGAGTTGCTGGGAAGCCTAGGGGTCTCGCCCAGAAAATGGCGTTTGATTACATTCAACGCTGGTTTTCTGGGGGGAACCCCTTTGTCTCCCCGGAGCTACATCACCAAAGACAAAAACTAGAGGGACTTACCCGGGAGGCGGTCGGTGCTCGCACTTCAAATTGAAGTTGAGACAACAGGCCGCAACCGCCGACCCAAAGCGACACAGGCCCAACTAGGTCCAGGAACGTTAACGAGGTAGCGTGCAGCCAGGACCATGTTCGACTGCCAAAAACCCTGTGCCCGAATGTCAGCCCAGAATATGTTACCGAAGACAGCAGCCAACGCAGCAAACTTACGAACGTCATGGGCACGGGAATAGATTGCATGCTGGCTAGACCGAATAACCCTGTGGACGACCTGAGAGACCCAAACCCTAGAACAGGGAAGAAGAGAAACCGGGAGACCCTAAGGAGACTTTTGGAAGATCATCCCAAGTCCCATGGGCGGTACTTACAGGGCACTCGGGACAGGGAACCCTAAACACATGCAGCCTGAGTACCAGTGAATATTACTCCCAGCTCGCACACCACCGTAAGAGCAGTACTGAACCCAAGGCACAGCACAAAATAAGAGCATCTAGAGCTGGAGCCACACTACGCTGCCACAATCACATCAACTGAGAACTGGAGGGTGGATTGCTGGCATGGTGGGTCTGGGGCTCCCCACTTCCCCTGGAGGGGAAAGGGGTAGCTGTGCAGACATGCGGCACGATTCGTGTGACGTCATACTCATTGGCTCATTTTAATTTCAGGAGTTCTGTCCACTTGTTTGTCTATTTTAGTCGTTTTAACCAGAACAGGGGTTTGTTTTGAGGTGCTTACCTTTCTGGGGACCTGGCTGTCGATGGCAGACATAGAATGCTCCAAATCCCACGTGCATTTCTATAGGCCATTGCTCCTCGTGCCTCTCTGAGAGGGCCAGGTTCTGGCTTGTGGTCCCCGGTAAGCTTAGAACTCCATTCACATTGTTTGATGCCAAAGTGTAATGATATACATATCGGCCTGGATAGCTTCGGGGAGCAGAAGGGGCTCTCCCCAGAAAAAACTTTGAATTCAAGATGTTTATAAATGTACACTATTCCTCACCTTGAACGGGTTTCACTCGTGGATGCTGGAGGACATGAGCCTGAGTAACCAGAGCATAACGAGGTCTGGCTAAACTATGCAGCTTCATTTCCGGTGCAGCAGCACTGTACTTTTTGGCTACCAACACAAAACAAAGCATTGACACTAATTTAACAAAAGCAAAATACAAAAAGAATATTTCTCTTCTTCTTAGACTAGTTATTTGTATATGTAGAGATAAGCATAACACAGCACTGTACTCAGTTAAATACAAACTCAAATGGAGGATTCATTTAAATGGAGATGTTTACACAAGACTGCACTGATTAAATAAAGATATTTCCATATGAGAAAAAACTTATTTTCGGTTTTATTATTTTAACCTGATAATAATGTTTGACAATGAATAATAATAATAACAGATCTAAGAAGAATAAGAACATGGAACTTTATAATAATTATTACACAAATAAAAAGTAACTATGTACAGTACGCACCAATTAAGACTTCCTTCAGTTGACCAGGAAGGTGAAAAGAGTCAACTGGAGTCAACCCACATTCTGACTGACTGACTGACTGACTGACTGACAGACAGTCAGTCAGTCAATCAGTCAGTCCAGTCCAGTTCAGTCATTAGTCTGTCAATCCAGTCATAAGTCTGTCTAGTCCAGTCCAGTCCAGTCAAACTGACTGATTGTGAGGTTTTAAGTTTACTCTTACTTAAGTGTAATTGTGTACAGACCTGGATATGAAGTTTCAGGTCTCAGGAATTCTCCCCATATTAACTTTGTTGATTTGTGATACAATTTTGTATGACATGATCATATCGCCTCTTTTTCTTCCATCTTCTAGTTTGGCATATTTAATATCAGCCAGTTTATTTATATTATTAATATTTAGTCAGCCTCTAACCTCTCCTCGTAGCTCATGTCTTTCAGTTATGGGAGACATTTAGTTGCATGTCCTTGCACCTTTTCCAGTTTGTTGATGTGTTTCTTAAGATATGAGCACCATACAACCACTGCATATTCTAGCTTTGGTCTAACAAAGGTCATGAACAATTTCTTTAGTATTTCACCATTTAGTATTTCAGAATTCACCAGCAAACCTGAAATTGGAAAGTGAAGCATAGGCTCCTTGTACGATGTTCTTTATGTGGTCCTCAGGTGATAGTTTTCTATCTAGATCCATCCCTAGAGCTCTTTCTTTATTAGAACTTTTTAAAGCTTTTTTACATAATATGTAGGTTGTGTGCAGTCTATGTTCTCCTATTCCACATTGCATAACATGGCATTTATTCACATTGAATTCCATTTGCCACATGATGCTCCATACACTTATTTTGTCTTGGTCATTTTGAAGGGCATGACAATCGTCTAGGTCTGTAATCTTCCCTGGTACCTGAACCCTGTGGTACTCTGCTAGTAACACTCCTCCAGCTGAATACACTGCCTCTAGTGTACCCTCATCTTTCAGGTAGTTAAAAAAAATAATTCATCCATTGAATTAGGTAGCAAGGTATCCATGTCAGCAGTCTCCCTGTCATCCCTCCAACGTATTTCAGTTTCCAGAACAACCTTTCATGTGGGATTATCACAATTTAACTCAATCTGACACATGTTTTACGTCCAGGTCCCCCAATTACTGCTGGGTGTACAGGGATATTTAGAATGATGAAACAACACCCAATTGTTTCATCCTGCTCGGGATATGAACTGAGGTCCTTGTGCTGGCAAAGGAAGTGTTCTACTACTACTATCTAGAATTTCATAAACTATGTAAACATAAGGAGGCAACAGATGATGATACTAATTATACACAAAAGCATGCATCTTTCTATGAAGCCATGGAACAAATTTTATGGTGAAAACATACTACCACAATGTTTATAAAATGCATACAATGCAAAGATCAGTATGAAAAATCATCGTAAAAACAACATTAGCTTATACCATACAGCACGTCTTACCTGGAGCTTGTAGCTGAGGATTTCCTTCATTATGATTCCTTTGGCTGCCCACAGACTGGAGGTTTCCATCACTGGGGTTAGCATGGTTAACAGGTTGAGAGGCAACTAGTATATTTTGAGCTGCAATGTCTTGGACGATATTTCCTGCATTCTGTGATGCTGCTGATTACAAGAAGTATCAGAAGTTAATGCTATTGTGAAGACTGAATAAAATTTAATACACCAAATTATTTATTGGGTCTAATAATATACTGTATAATAAAACCCTAAATAACCTTTCTATACAATACACTAACAAAATGATTTCCAAATTGTTATTATTTGGTGTACATTATACAATGATCAGTGGCATAATTGTACACAAATAATACTTCACTTTCATACTTCTTACCACTTTTTTGATCTGCACATAATTAATTTGAAAGTAAATGCATTAACTACACAAATAGTAATTTAGTGCCAGGCTGAACAAGTGCTGCAGATAAATAAAAAATAACAGATTTCATTTAACAAATTTAGGGTCTTTCTGGCCTTTGCCTCAAGTTTGTGACAATAGAAGACTAACTTCCAAGTTCATTTTAACAATAAAATCTTGACGACTAAACCACACATCAGAAAATGAAGAAACGGCAACGTTTCAGTCCATATCAGACCATTGTCAAGAATAATTACCGGACTTGTTTTGGACAGTCCTGGTCAATTATCATCGTTTCTTCATTTGCTGATGCATGGTTTGGTTATCGTATCCTCAGCCACGTTATTCTGACTCGTTGTCTGCAATAAAATTTTGTTTCTCCTCCCCCAGGAGTACCTAGTTCAATGAAACAAAAATTGCTTCAAGACTAACAATGAAACAAAAATTGCTTCAAGACTAACAATGAAACAAAAATTGCTTCAAGACTAAGTCTTTATTCATATAAAAAGTGAAGCTGTGAGGTTCCTCAGGATTACTCCTGGTTTGACTTAAGAATGATTGTCACCTTAAAAAAAACGTACAAAGGCTCATTTGCAAAAGGAGGATTTTCTTTTTTTCATTTTAATGTTTACTCTTCAATATTTTTGTTAAAAAAATTAGTAAAGGAGGGACATGCAAGAGTGTAAAAATATATTCAATACCTGCAATACTGTAATGTCAATAAAATTTCATTAAAACTTAACAGTTTTGCCTGTCTCTACTTCCTCATCACAATCGACTTGAGAATGGTCCAGGACGGACTGAAACGTCGTCGTCCCTTCACCTTCTAATGTGTGGTCTGGTCAACATACTTTAGGCACGTTATTGTGACTCATCGCCTGCACTTAACAGTTCTTTACTAAACCTTCAACCTTTCTGCTACACAGTGGAAAGACTTACATCATAGTGATACATACACAGGATGACAACACTATACTTGCCCTCTGCAACAGGTAATGACAAACTCATATACTGATGATGCAACATTATATACAAGAAAGTTTCCATAATGCCAACAGCAAATGAATTTGTGTAAACAAGATAATAGCTGCTCTGTGTTAACATGTTCAGATATACAAAGCAAAGAATATTCAGTAGCTTCAGATCTGTGTTTTAACAAGACTTAAAGGTTTAAAGCATCAAAATATCCTGGTTAGGAGAGTTAAGGAGTTAAGATTATCTGTATTACTTTGATGCTTTATGCTTTTTTTGAGGATTACTCTTTCATATGGTATAGCTTTATGTAGAGTTTTCTCCAGGCTTCTGAATGCTTTTTAAGTGGCCAAGCTTCTTGCAACGAACCATAGCAACATTTGCCAGAGAACGACACATGCTGGTTTGTCAAGCAAAATAGTGAAACAACTGCCACTTCCATGCACTAAGATCAGTAAACACAATACTACTACTTTATCATCCACATGCAAGCAGGAAACTAGTTAGCAGGCATTAACACTATTATTATTAAAAAAAAAAAAAATAAAATAAAAATAAAAATTATTATATATATATATATATATATATATATATATATATATATATATATATATATATATATATATATATATATATATATATATATATATATATATATATATATATATATATATATATATATATATATATATATATATATATATATATATATATATATATATATATATATATATATATATATATATATATATATATATATATATATATATATATATATATATATATATATATATATATATATATATATATATATATATATATATATATATATATATATATATATATATATATATATATATATATATATATATATATATATATATATATATATATATATATATATATATATATATATATATATATATATATATATATATATATATATATATATATATATATATATATATATATATATAAATGTATATGTGTACAGTAACGTTAAAGCTGCCTGCCCTGCACCCAAATATAAGTCTCAGTGGACTGGGTGAATGGAGTACAAGCAAAGAACACCACTCGCAGGACTCTGGTCATAGGTGTCACTGACCCCAACAAGCAGCAAGGCAGAGGCAGACGGTGAGTGTCACCCTGAGTCAGGTGGACAGAGCAATCTTCAAACTCGCACAAGGCGAGGTGGGACTCAAGAGGTCTCCTACATTGGACCACTGAGCCACAATGGGGGTTTCCAGGGCCCTTAGGCCGACTGCTAAGGGAAACCCAGGTGAGGAACTGCTAACCGGTTATCCCTGAGCTACCAAGCAAACAATCTAAAAGCTGAACCCCTGCGACGTGTGCAAGCACGGGGACTTAGTGGAGGGCCACCAAAAAACCTACCAGTGGTCCTACCTACCAGAAAACTAACCTGTCTCACGACGGTCTAAACCCAGCTCACGTTCCCTATTGGTGGGTGAACAATCCAACGCTTGGTGAATTCTGCTTCACAATGATAGGAAGAGCCGACATCGAAGGATAAAAAAGCGACGTCACTATGAACGCTTGGCCGCCACAAGCCAGTTATCCCTGTGGTAACTTTTCTGACACCTCTTGCTTAAAACTCCTAAAGTCAAAAGGATCGATAGGCCTTGCTTTCGCAGTATAATAACAAACTTTATAAAAGAATAACAAATTTAAGATAATTGAGAAACTGAGCAACAATGCTCAATACAAAGATGCAAAGCAGTGTGTAAAAATGTTATGCATTGTTATCATACAAAGCCATGTGCATCTCATAACTTCCACATTTTACTTAAAAGTACAATATTGCTTGATCAGGGCCGTATCTAGCCTAGAAGTGATTCTGTAATACCCCTGTTACCATTTATAGCAAAGTTTAGCAGGTTATCTGAAAATGTATTTCTGCACTAAATTATATTAAACAAAAAATAAAAACAATCAACGAAAGCTTCCTTCAGTGAACCTTATGCTCCCAATATTTTGGATTCAGAACTTTAGCCTAAAATCTAGATACTGCCCTGATGATTAATGTTTTGTGGTTTTATCCACGAGCTGCTGCTGTGCAACACACCTGATGGTTCCTTGGCCAAGTCAGCAACACTGAACCTGGGTTTGCTGCGGTGAGCATTGGGGGGATCTCTTGGAAGGATAGGAAGCTCACGGTGGAATGTGATACCATGCAATCCCATGTCACGAGTGTGGACTGCTCCTCGTGAGACGTAGCCAAGCTGACCAGGCCCAAAGTATGGCGCTGGGAGTCATTATGAAGTCTCGGGTTAGTGAGATACAGTATCTTTACTCTGGAGTCTTACCATTCATTTTCCTTTAAATACTATAAAAAAGACTGACATGGAATAGTTTTTCTTTTGTCAGCAACAGCTGTACTTCAACACCACTAACAAATAAATACATCTTTCTTAGTGGGTGTTTAATACTGACATTGACAAGTATGACTATACAGTTTTATAATAGAAACATTGATTAACATATATAAATTTAAGGTTCATTCTTCAAAATATCCCAAATGTCAAGCTTTGTCAAACAAAAGAGAATCAACTATTAAATCAAGTACACAAGTGTACAATATAAAAAGTTTCTTTGTTAATAAATTTTGTTTATGTAAACCAGCATTGAATGTAATAAAACACCATTTTCTGTGTGAGACCCAGAGGTTTCCCGGAGCTATCCAGGCTGATATGAATGTATTAGACCCTGGTATTAGTCAAGTGAATGGAGTTCTTAGGCCTACCAGGGACCATGTGCCAGAACCTGGCCCCTTCAGAAAGGCACGAGGAGCACTGGCCTATAGAAACCCCCCTGTGTTTCCCTGTGTCCATGACGAATGTCATGGGCATGAGGATAGACCGCAGACTGGCTGGGCCTAATAACCGTGCGGATGACCTGGGAGACCCGAACCCTGGAACAGGTAAGAAGGGAACCTGGGTCAGCCCAAAGCGCATCCCTGGCCACCGAGCCTGTGGCACTCAGGTAACCGTGAAGAGCCGCAACCGGACACAACACATGATGCACCCCCGGCCAAACCAACCAAGCATCAACAACCCAAGGACCCCTCCGGAAGGCAGCAGTCTCATTCTTCGCCAGAAAAGAAGAGGACGGCTGCAAACGAACAAACCTACCACCATAATCAAAAAGAGCAGAAACCTCTGTGCCGGAGAACATGAAGCTTCCCAACCTGAGCCCCCCAGAAGCCAACACCAACAGGAAAAAAAGAACCTTCACAAAACAATTATGAACTGAAGGGGCCACAACAAACCGAGAAGATAGAGAGGAGAGCACCCGGTCCAATAACCAAGACGGCTCAGGTGGCACATGAGCAGGCCGGAGGTGAAACAACGCACAAGACAGCTTGTGGAATGGAGCAGAAGTAACATCAACTCCGAACGCAAGCTGAAGCAGCTCCGCCAGTGCGGCACAACATGAGGCGACAGTATTCGGCGTAAGACGGCGGTCCTGGAACAACCACGATAGGAAGGACAAGACAACCCTATCTGGAACAGAAGAAAACCTACGAAGGGAAAAGAAATTAACGGAAGGACCGCCAGGAAACTTCATACCAAGATGAAGCATGCAGGTGGGACACCATCAAAGAAGCCACCTGCTCACCATACAAGTGGTGATAGACCCGTGCTAGGAAAACGCGAAGACTTGAGAAGATTGAACCTGCTACATAACGGACTGGTCCGACCTGCTGAAAGAGGCGGAGCCTTGGGAAGACCGACCCCCGGGTTCGGACACCGAACAAGCAGTGCCTGAAACCAAGGCTGGGCCTTGGCAAACTGGACTACACTCCCTTAGTAAGTCTCCAAGCGAGCTAAGACCTAGAGCAACAGTGGAACCAGGAGGACGAGGTACAGGTAATGCCACCTAGACCAGTCCTGCTGAAGGCATTGACTGCGACGACTTCGTAGTCGGGACAGGGTGCCACATATATAAGGAGACGCCATGATCATGCCGACACAGAGGTTCCCCTCCAGGAGCCTGTACATCCAGCAAAGCCAAGTGAATGAGTCGGCGTCAACTGTCCATTCCATGGACAGGGGGAATGAACCCAGACAGGCCATCCACCAGGACGTTGAACACCCCCCCGAATGTGAACAGCTAGGAAAACCAAACCCCGAGAACTCAGCAGACCAGTCACCCGAAGTGACCAGCCCTAAATAGCCAAGAACCACAACGAACCACGGTTCAGGCAGTGAACCACTGAGGAGCAGTCCGAGTGGAGCCGAAACATCGATCACCCAAACCCTCCGAAGCAACATCCACACAGCCGCGAACACCTGCACCGTACTGTGTACCCGACGGAAGGATAGACCCCACCGCCCCTGGCCGGCCCAGTGAGCATGGGTCACAAAGCCCCAGCCAAGAGACAACAAGTCCGTGAACACATCAAGCGAGGGCTCAGGTAGGCGTCAAGGCAGTAAACCCCTAAAAACCCAAGGAAGAAGCCAGCGAAGCAGCAGCAGACGTAGGTCACCTGGAAGCTGAACCCAGCGATCGCGAGAGAGGCGGAATGGACGTCCCCAAAGGAGCCAGAACTGCTAACGAAGCCGAACCCGGCCAGGCAGGTAGAACATCATGTTAAAGTTCAGACTCTGAACTCTGGGTTAATGACACCTATGACCCGGAGTCTTGCATTCTCTGCTTGTTCTCCACGGCCTGTAGCCATGGAAAATTGAACGATAGCCACACCAGGCAGACCCTCCCCCCACCAGGCAAGAAAAAACAAAACACAAGAAAAACCCTGCAAAAGTACAACGTCCCTAGAGGAAACAGGAAGTGGGCGCCGCACAAGTAGGCAGGCTGCACACCTTGACACTCCCTACCCCATGGCAAAACAAGGGGCACGAAACCACAGCTGGTCCCAAGGGCAGGGTAAATGCCAAGCAGCAAAACCCCTATGGAAATGGTTATCCTAAATGCACCAGGGAAGGGAACCCCAACATTCAAGGGTAGTACTCACAGGGCACCTAGGAAAGGATGCCCCCTAAGCACATGCAGCCCCGGCACTGATGAGGAACACCTGGCCACCACACACAACAACACTGCAGAGGTCACACAACAACGAACTGGAGTGCTAGGTAGCTGGTGCGTGGAGGAAGAGCTGCGCAGATGAGCAGCGTGGCTATGGAGTGCGACGTTTACTTGCTTGTTTCTTGGGATTGGAGGGAGTTCTACCTCTCTCTCTTTTCAGTTTTTAGTTGTAATTTTTTTACCATGTAGGGTTTGTTTTGTTATGCCTACCTATCTGGGTGCCTAACCTTGGTTGACGGCAGATAAGAAAAAACCCCAACCCCAAGGGGAAATTTTCCAGGGCAATTGCTCCCTGTAACCTCTCTGAGGGGGGCCAGGTTCTGGTTCGAGGTCCCTGCTAGGTCGAACTCCTTAGACTAATGGCCCGGTCTAATATATCACACACATTAGCCTGATAGTTCCAGTGAGCCAAAGGAGCTCCCCTTCAGAAACTAGAAATCAACATTTTCGCCTGGGGATGACGCAGTAAGGCGTCAAAAATTTATTAGATGAATGTGTGGGAATGATGCAGTATGGCGTCAAAAATTAAAAAAAAAAAAAGTCTAAAATTTAGGTTTTCATCTGATTTTTTTGGGACTGGTTTTAAAATTGGCGTCAACATCTTCCCATTTTCTGTGATGGCTCATGTGGCACCGAGGCAGCAAGACCCAGGAGGCATTTGAGAGGTGGATATGGGCATGTAACGGGTGGGCCAATGTGTGTATGCTCACGGGTAACACATGGCATGCTTTTGGCTTGGCTGCGAGTGGAGCGCTGTGCAGTTTTGAACATTATATGCATATACTCCTGTAGGGAATTCTATTGCGAACACATTGATACCAAAATGAAAGAGCTGGGATGAGAATGGGGTGACAAAAGAGTATTCACATTTTATTGCTTTTGCGCACTCACTGGGTAACGCGCGACCAATTTCTCGGTTTGTTGCGGGTGGTACGCTGGGCTTTTGGACTTTATATGCATATACGTATTCCTGTAGGGAATTCTATTGCAAACACATTGATACTAAAATGAAAAATGTAGGATGAGAATCGAGTGACAAAATTGAAAAGAGTATACACTTTTCAGTATTACTGCACGCTTCCTTGGAATGCCCGGCCCACATTGGGGTGGGCGCGCACTCGCTCGCCCAAAGCGCGAAAGTGTTTATATAATCATAATCAGATCAAATTCTTGAAGTGGCAATGTCACTGGCTTTCCTAAAAAGTTTTGACTAGTTTTCATGTAAGTTTCACTTAGTCGATATACTGTAATCATATAACTTTAAATATAGTAATATTTATGAAACCTTATACTGTATATTGCAATACATAAATTATAAAACTTGATTTCAATATAATTGACATAGTACTTTTGTAATATAATTCTAGATCCTGGAATACATCCAATTTTTTAAGTAGAATTTCACCAAAAACAAAAGAGGTGAGAATGTGTCGGGGAACACATTCCTTCATAAAAGCCCAATATACGATGTAAATGACAAGACAAATCTTCATATCTAGGCATCAATAGCAGTCAAAGCACTATTACTAGATGCTGAAGTCAATTTTTTGTTTTCCTACACTACGCAAGCATTTACTACAGCAGAACATGGTGCCAACCACAACACTCTGCCCTCAACATGGCTTCACACATTAAAAACCAACCCTTTAGCATTAACCTCAATACCTAACATCATATGGTACATTAATGAAGTACAGTAGAGTACTAGCAAGTAGTTTTTGAACCAAATATGTAGAGAGAGAAACCAAAAATAGAGCTGAAAGGATAATAATTTTAAGGCGAGTAGTAAAAGGTAGGGAATAAATACCACTAGGAGATATATGGCACATGCATTATAGACAGTATTTAATGTTATAAACAGCAAAATTCAAAGACTACTCTTAAACATTTGAGTTAAAAATCAAACATTACTAATGTTCTGTAGTAAATTGTCTTCACTATAAATTCTGCTAATAGAAGAAAGAAAAAATGATGATGAAGTGATAAAGTACTGTATATGAACAGTGTAAATACAAAAATTTAAGTAAAATACAGATTTAAAATTATATCTCACTGTGGAGAGAGAAAATTTGGATACAGTACACATGTACATACGAGTAATTTATGTAAAGACAACATACTAACAATTGAGGATGAAAAATACACTAGTAAATAGAATACAGGAGCAAGTACAATACAGTGAAGTAAATTTAATAAATCTTGAGAACATAATTGGAACAGAACAGGGGAATTGACCCCATCATCTTGGGTAACCCCCAGACATGCATTTCAATCTATGGATCACGATATGCTAAGATTATATAACCTGAGATCCGCCTGGATACACTAGGCATCCGGAGGCATCAGACTCCTAGTAGAGCCCATCCAAGTTTTACATATAACCAGCATACACTCTGGTGTAGGTAATGGAATTCTCCACCAAATGCTACCATCAAATACACAAGGAAATCACAATAATGTGATATAGCTATGAGAATGATTTTCTATGATTTTCCCAGATATATATATTATTATGATTTCCTTACGTATTTAATAGATCATGATTAACCCCTGCACTGCGCACCTGTTTTTGGCAAAAACTTCAGTGCTATTGATAAGGACATATTTTTGTTGTTTTTATAATGTACAGGTAAAGTTAATGTCAAAATGTTTCCAAACTCAACTATTTTCATTTCAAAACACAAAGAGTGATGAAAACATTAAAATATAGCCTAATAAAAAAAAAAAAAAACGGACAACTCTCAAAACAGCATTTGTAGTTTGGCACAGTGCAGTGGTTAATGAAGCCTCTGCATTGGCACCAAGTGAGTGTTATCAGACAAACTCTGACTTTATAAAACAGGTTGTTGTCTGGTAAAATCCAAAGCTTACCTTACCTTGCGGTGATTCCGGGGGTCAAGGTCCCCACGGCCTAGTCTGTGACCAGGCCTCCAAAATTACCACATCGATTTGCATAGGATTATCCACCTTTAAAATTACTGTTTTAAAAAATTACTATTACGGTGTGAACTCTTTTAAACGAACTATATGGGGTGAAGCACATTCATTGCATGATGAAAGGTCCTTCATCCACTGTACTGAGCATACAGGTTGTGACTTACCTTACCAGGGCAGCAGTGTACTGCTGCCCTGGTAAGGTAAGTCACAACCTGGTAGGGTTGTGACTTACCTGGTAGGGTAAGGTAAGTCACAACCAAATTTTTATCTTCCAAAATAACCCTGAAGCATATTTAGGCAAATACAAATTCATCATTACCCATATTTCTAAAGCACTATTAAAATAACAAAAGCTGACAGAAAATAAATTTATTGTGTAATCTTCATTTGACTGTCACATATGAAAGAGCGATCAGTGGCAAACAATTTGGTGTCCTAATTATATGATATATGATATTTAACCCTTAAACTGCGCAACGCACCTGCAGGCCCTTGTCTGGTTTGCGCAACACGCCTCCGGGTATTTGTATTTTTCACATTCCGTTCAAAACTACCACGGCTACAGGGGGTTCACATCAGCTTCCTCAGGGCTCTTGTAAACAGACGCTATTTAAAAAAAAATCATGGGCAACATTCCCGGGTGTGAGCGCCTCAGTACTGAATGAGCCACCAAGGCTGGCGCACACAGCATGAGCTCACAGCACTGCTGTTCAGCTTGTGACCACAGCATCGCCTAATAATGTCAAAATAATTATAACTTTAATTATTTATTCATGATAGTATTACAGAAGAGCCTGAGTGTGATAATGACTGTGTGTACAAGATCAAATATCAGTGATTCAATGCTGTTCACAATGTTCACATCGATAGACACAGCACCACAGCATTATTTTGTTTATCTAGGAATCTTCAAACGACTTCATATGTTACTTTACAAAATAAACTTGTGGTCAATTATTCATTTACAGGATTTAGTGACCAGTATTGTGATAACAGCAGGATTGTGGTAATAATAAGCACTGTGCAAAGTATTGTGGAAGGAGAAATTGGGGTGAGGGAGGGAGGGAGAGAATCGAGGTAGCCTCACTGTACTCACCTAGTTGTGTTTGCGGGGGTTGAGCTCTGGCTCTTTGGTCCCGCCTCTCAACCGTCAATCAACAGGTGTACAGATTCCTGAGCCTATTGGGCTCTATCATATCTACACTTCAAACTGTGTATGGAGTCAGCCTCCACCACATCACTTCCTAATGCATTCCATTTGTCAACCACTCTGACACTAAAAAAGTTCTTTCTAATATCTCTGTGGCTCATTTGGGCACTCAAGTTTCCACCTGTGTCCCCTTGTGCGTGTGCCCCTTGTGTTAAATAGCCTGTCTTTATCTACCCTATCAATTCCCGTCAGAATCTTGAATGTGGTGATCATGTCCCCCCTAACTCTTCTGTCTTCCAAATGTATTTGGAACTGTGCGCAAAAAATTAACAAAAATATATTTGCGGCAACTCACGCATCCTGCCCTGGGCACCCTACCGGCCCTGGGGGCGTATGCCACGGGCAACTAGGGAATGATGATGTCACACACGAACTTACAGACCTCATAGCAGCCAAAGTATGTACAATTTTGACCTTCTGTTACTATACCCATACTCAGGGAAGGGTTTTTGACACTTTCAAAACAAAAAATAATTTTTTCCAGAGAATTTGTTTCCTGCGCACTGGGGGGTGTCATATTTGGAAGCCGAGCAGTTGAGGGGTTAATTAGGTCTCTAGACATAACTTGTGACTAGGCAATTTTCTGCTCAATAAAAATAGGACATTTAGTGGAAGTCTACGGAAGTATCTGAATGTCACATTCAAAAAAGGAATTTTTCCATGTCCATTCAGAGCTTCATTTGTGTGAAAACCTGGGTATAGAAGAGATTTATCATTTGCAGTAAGAAAAATCCCAAAAATTTTAGATATTAAATAGAAAAAATAAGAGCCTCAATTTAAGCTAAATCTTTGATTTGATGGTATGAGGTCAGGTTCCAAGTACAGTAGTCCGTTAAATTGAGGCTCCAATACCGTATGTAAAAATATGAGATGCTAATAAGCTTGAGACAACCTGCGGCACAGTGTAAAAAATATGAGATCAAATATGATTCAAGTATTGGTGCACAATCAAATTAGTTAGGAATATGATATCAGGTATTTTATATATATTTAAAAAAGGAATAAATTATTATACCCAAATGCCAAAATTAAATTAATTTTATGAAAAATACATTTTCTATTTAAAACCACAACTTATAAAATATAAACTATCAAAAGCAAAATAACACTAATTATGACAAGACCACACACTAGAATATGAAGGGACGATGACGTTTCGGTCCGTCCTGGACCATTCTCAAGTCGATTGGTGAATCAACTTGAGAATGGTCCAGGACGGACCGAAACGTCGTCGTCCCTTCATATTCTAGTGTGTAGTCTTGTCATCATACTTTTGCCACGTTATTGTGACTCATCGCCTGCATAACACTAATTACATGTAACTGAATTTCAAAGACAAAAAATGTAAAGATCTTCTCACCTTTCTTTTCAATATTAGGCAAGTTCATAGCACCTGGAACAATATTGGGCTGAGCCATGGACAGCTTCTCACGTCGTACTGCTGCTACCTCTTCCTCAGCCTAAAATGGTTTAATTAATTACACCACATGTTTTACACAAAGAACAGAAAATGTATGTTAACAAACTAGAATCAAATAAAAATTTAAAGGATTACTTAAATTATAGTAATACCAAAAGATGCTTGATAATGTCAAATCTCCCAAAGGAAAAATGAAATACAATTAGTACATGAAAAATGCAATGCAGCACACTGTACACAATTACCAAAAGCAAACTGAAAATAACAGAAAATTTACAGACATTAGGGAGACGTATTAAATTACAACTACAATATTTGAATTTTCAACTTTTATTTAAGGAGGGAAAAAACAAAACCCATAAGAGGCAGAGGAGGCACATATAACAATCTTAATTTGTAGTCAGAAATGTTTATTATATGAAAGCAATAAAAATAATTATCTTCCAGGTAAATGGAAGATAAACTGTCTTAAGCAATTTAAGACTGAATGACATTATACTCTACGTAAAAAATAAAGATAATAAACCATACCTGAGCATCAATGCATTAAAAATAAAACTCTTGATTCATAAATCATTCTGATCCACAACTTACCATTAATAAAGTGCTTTACAGAATAGTACTGATTCTCTACTAATAAAAAGCAATTAAGAACAGAAAACATAGCTAGTGATATAGCACCAGCAAGTCCAAAAAACCAAAACAGAGAAAAAGGAACATCAAAACCCAACACTGCACCTTAAAGTCACTTATGGAAGACAAAAACATGGGAGGTAACCTTCTTTCAGAATTTACAACACAGGCTATACTCAAAGTTCTTGAACAGCACAGCAATGCTGTTCAATTTTCAAGCCTTCTAAATGTGATAAGATGACAGATTAAAGTGCTGCCCATTACTCAATATGACATTAAGGTTCTACCTTGAGATGCTCAGCCTCGAGTGCCCCAGTTGAGGCTATGAGCTTAGACACACTATCCTGGCATTCTGTCAGCTCAGCAACAGTGTTTGCTATTTTGATGTTCAGACTATCCACATTGGTCTTCAGAATCCCATTTCTTGACTTCTCCTGGAAGGGGTTTGAGGATTGCAATCTAATTAGAGATTTAGCAAAGCAAGACAAATTGACCATTAACTTAAGATGCCAAGGGTAATGCCACACTCCTACACCTATAAAACAAACAGTTTGCAGAAATATGTATACCCACTCCCAACACATGCTAAAATAAATAGCCCAAGAGAAAGATTGAGAAAAAGAAACCTTCCCCAGACAAACAACATATTTGCAGCATAAGGCATAGTCTGTTAGAGCTTCAGCAGGAAAGTCATAACTCTTCTAATATAATCATTCTACCTTCTGCTCCTTTGTTTTAAGAGTTTTTGCCAAGGTTTCAAGTTCAGAAAACTTATCCTGACACTCTGCCAAATCACCAAAGATTTGGCTAACTTTCTTGTTTAGATCGCCCACGGAGTATTGAAGAGCGTTGCTTCTCGATTTCTCCTGCAATAGTGCAAGGCTGAAGCTTCAAGGAAATTTTGTTAATCCTCTCTGCAGTATCCTAACTCTTATTTACATCTTATTCTCACTTATTTTCATTAAATTCCCACATTTTCTTGCCCTTATGATTACAGGCTTTCACTTTTGACATAACCAGCCTTCCCTCAGCACAGAATATATGCAACTCATTACCAGAGTTTCAGTGTAAAGGTTTCTTTAGAATTACAGTAATTCCTAAGTGATGCTATCACACCTAACAACAAACTGTTTCAGTATATAATATGTGGCATCATGATACGTTATTTAAACCTGTATTTATCACAGTCTTGCGAGAAAAAATCTATAGTGTTAGGATTAAATGAGGTGAATATACTGTAATTGAATAATAAGGATAAAAGATAAATCTAATCATCAGAAATGGATTCGATATGATTTTACCTGCAAAAAAACAGTGTTGAATGTCATGAAACGCCATTTTCTGGGTAAGTCCCAAAGACTCCCTGGAGCTATTGGGCTATTATGCGACATATTAGACTAGGGGCATTAGTCAACAGAGTTCAACCAACCGGGGACCACGAATCAGAACCTGGGCCCCCTCAGAGAGGCACAGGGAGCAATGCCCTTTGGAAACCCCCCCTCCTGTGGTTTGTGGTTTTCCTAATCTGCCATCAACCATGATTAGGCATCCAGAAAGGTAGGCATAACAAAACAGACCCCACTTGGTAGGAAAATTGCAACCGAAAACCGAACAGAGGCAGAACTCCCCCAAATCCCAAAGAAACAAGCAAACAGCACCTCTCACTGCATCACTGCTTGTCCGCACAGCCTGGGAGGGGGAGAGGGGAGCCCCAGACCCTCCGCACCGGCTACTCAACGACTTCAGTTAGGAGGCTAAGCATCAAAACAACGTGAAAACCGCCAACAAGGAGGGAGGGAGGGAGGGTGCCAGGGAGCCTCTGGGGCTCATCCAGAAAATGGCCTTTCAATACATTCAACGCTGGTTTTCTGAGGGGAGCCCCAACGGCTCCCTGTAGCTAAATAATCAAAGATAAGGAAAAAGAGGGTCTTACCCAGTAAGCGGCCGCCACACAACTCCTCAACTCAACAACGCCACAACTCCTCCTCAACCTCAACCCCAAGCCACAAGGGCAGTACTTACAGGGGACCTAGGGAAGGTAACCCTAGGCACTTGCAGCCCGAGTACAGGTGAAATTATTTCTGGCTCGCACACCATCCACGACAGGACCACACCACAAGGCACAGCATTGGAACAAGTCTGGAGCCAGAGTTGCACGACCTCCAGGTCTCATATCAGCCACTGACCTGAAACGTGGATAGCCGGCACCGGGGTCTGGGGCCCCCCTTCCCCATCCCTGGGAGGGGGGGAGCTGCACAGACAACGGCGTGGTGACAGTTGTGACATCATGCTCGTTTGCTCGTTTTCGTTTGGGGGAGTTCTGTTCGTCAGTTTGGCTTTCAGTAGCAATATTTTAACCAGATAAAGGTTTGTTTTAGGGCGCCTACCTTTCTGGGTGCCTGACCTGATCGATGGCAGACATAGAATGCTTCCAACCACACGGGGGTTTCTATACGCCATTGCTCCCTGTGCTTCTCTGAGGGGGCCAGGTTCTGGTTCGTGGTCCCCAGTAGACCTAAGAACTCTATTCGCTTGACTGATGCCAGGCTCTAATACATTCATATCAGCTCAGACAGCTCCGGGAAACCGAAGGGGCTCCACCCCAAAAATACTATGTACATGTTATAAACAAGTGTAATTTTCTTGAATCATTTGTGCAAGAAGCCACCTCAATTCACAGCTTCAAAGGCAAATATAATTAAGTACTAGAACATTAGGAAATATCAATAAAACATGTACAACAGCTATAAGGTGGGACCCTAGTGCTATATCACACTCTCCATAGACACAGGTAGGCACAGCATGTTAGGGGAAACCCAATACAATCACAGTACTCTACTCTTTTTGGAGGAAGGAAGAGATGAAAGTGGAGAAAAGTTAGTACTATACTACCCCCTTTCCAGATCATTAATGATAATAAAGAGGACAAATAAATAATATATAATTAATATTAAGATATTCAAATAGTTTTCATAACTCTACCTCCCTTTTCTAAATACCAAGGTTCAGTAACTAGTGGGGAGTACATGGTAATCAGTAAATAATGCACATATATATACCGATATTGAAGCATGGCTGTAGAAGAAGTGAAAGCTACTCACTCACCTGCTCTAGCTGTCGTTTAAGTGTATTAATGAGAGCATCCTTCTCAGCAATGGCTTCAACTGCATCATCACGTTCAGTGGCCAGATGAACGTTTGTTTCTTTTGCCTTTGAAAGCTCTGTTTCATGATCTTCTAGTTGCTGGGTTATGGTGTCCTAAGAAAGATAAAGAATCTTGCTTATAAATGTATTTATAAAAACTAAAAAATATGATAAGTAAATTAGAAAGTCATTAAAAAATAAATTTTTATACAAAAAACCAGCGTTGAATGTAACGAAACGCCATTTCTGGGTGAGCCCTGGAGGCTCCCTGGAGCTTATCGGGCTAATGTATGTTATAATAGACCGGGACATTAGCTATAGAGTTCAGACCTACCAGAGACCAGCTCCAGAACCTGGCCCCTTCAGAGAGGTTTCAGGGAGCAGTGGCCCTGGAAAACCCCCTTGTGGTTGGGGGTTTTCCTTATCTGCCATCGACTGGGGTTAGGCACCCAAAAAGGTAGGCACAACAAAACAAACCCCACATGGTAAGAAACAAACAAAAAAACGAACAAAGGTAGAAACTCCCTACAATCCCAAGGAAACAAGTAAATAAGCAAACATCACACTTTACTGCCACGCCACTCATCCGCACAGCCTTCCCCTCCCTGAGAGGGGGGTAGGGGGCCCGGACCTCAACGCGCCGGCTGCCTAGCACTTCAGTTCGGAAGCTAAGCTTCAACCAACACAAAAAAACGCTGACCGGTGGGAGGGAGGATAACCAGGGAGCCTTCGGGGCTCACCCAGAAAATGGCGTTTCATTACATTCAACGCTGGTTTTCTGTGGGGAGTCCCTACGGCTCCCTGGAGCTTCATACCCAAAGAGAAGGAAAAGAAAGGGCTAACCCGGGAGGTGGCCGCCACAAACTCCGGAACACAAAGTCGAGACAACAGGCTGCAACCTGCGACCCAAAGCAACACAAGAACGTCCAGGAACAGACAAGAACACAAAATAACGGGCGGCCAGGAACCTGCGCGACCTCCAAATCCCTACGCCCGAAATGAGACCAAGACATGTTACCAAACACGGCAGCGAAAGCTGCAAACGTCCGAACAGCACAGGCCCGAGGATAGACCACAGGCTGGTTAAACTTAATAACCCGTTCACAGGGTTATTAAGTCTAACTTTCGGGTTATTAAGTTGGCTTTCTTAACTGTGGAAAAATTAAATTGGCAATATTTTGTCACCACCTGAAGCAGCTAACATGCGAAGGTAAAACCTTATGTTGTAATTTACAGTTCTTTAATCTGTACCAGCACATTAGGGATCATCTCAAATGGTCCCTTCCAGGGCATAATACTGTTGCTAGTAAATTTTGAAGAATAAAGCATCAAAACCAGCCAAAGAATTACTGCAAGACAGAACATTCCAAATAATTAAAAAGACAGTCAAAGTGTCACTTGGCATCACAAGGTTTGCCAGAGCTTTCACAAACTTTCCGTTGCCCTGCCCAGCCACTATCTCTGGCCAACACCAGACAGCAACATAATGATGGCAAAACCTCTGGAAAAAAAATACCCAAAATGCAAGGAAGGGGAACATCACCAAGATGTCATGATAACCAAGAATAATCATGACTGCTCTATAGATCCCACAGAATAATATAGAGTACTGTATGTGTGACAGAACACTTGATTAAGTTTGATCATATGTGGAAATGCCATATTGACACCAGTCAGTTCAGTCGATACAGAGGTCCTGCGGTATTGCACTTCACACACTCAAGTGGATAAGAACCGACTCCAACAAGCAGAGTGATGAAGATGGATCTGCCAGGCACGAGAGTAAGTGTTGTTGACAAATGAACACCGAACTTCATTCTAGAACTAAACCAAACAATACCCAACCATGTATACTGAACTATACAATCAAGCAAAAATGTTTGCACTAATAAGGATATACTGTACTCACAATGTGTTCTTGCAGCTTAACAATTTTATTCTTCAAACTGGTTATTTCATATTCTTTCTTTTGATTATCTTGATCTTTTGTCTTCAGGATATCTCCCTCTTCTTGCAATTTCTTTTTTAATTTAGCAGATATACTGTCCATTTCATGTACGGTTTCTTGTAGAGCTGCATTTTTATTCTCTGACTGTTCCTGTTTCATGGCACTGAAATTTTAAAAGATTAATGAACCACGAACTCGGAGGAAAAAATTAATATTATACCTGTACACACACACACACACACATCCATATATATATACTGTGGAACCTCAAGTGACGAGCGCCTCAATCTACGATCATTTCGAATAATGAGCACACCACTCGGCAAAAATTTGTCTCGATTGACGAGCTTTTGCTTGATTAACCCTTTAACTGCGCAACTCGCCTGCAGCCCCATGTCTGGGGTGCGCTACGTGCCTCCAGGTATTTGTATTTTTCACGTTCCATTCAAAACTCCTGCGGCTACGTGGGGTTCACATCAGCTTCCTCAGGGCTCTTGTAAACAGATGCCATCTTTAAAAAAAATCATGGTCCACATTCCCGGGTGTGAGAGCCTCAGTAGTGAGTGAGCAACCAAGGCTGGCGCATGCAGCATGAGCGCACATATTGACGCTCATGCACTGCTGTTCAGCGTGTGACTACAGCATCGCCTAATAATGTCAAAATATATATAAATATAAATTGTAACAGTACAACTACAATTCAAGAATGTAGCACTCAGCGTAGGCAGTTCTAATCGTCTCCAAGACGCTACAGCTTCGACACAGAACTGACTGCAGATTAGGACCGTATCGAGCTACAACGCTCTCCCACATAGAGCTCCGTGACTCCGGCCACACTCAGCTCTCTGCTCTGCTCTAAGCTCTGTCTCAACGTCTACGACACTGCTGCATCCAGGACTACTAAATAAATATGACTCACTAAACACTGTGTATCTAATCTACCCAACAACGTAACAAATGTACGTTACAAATTACACGATTTCAATATTTTTGTTTATTTATTTATATAACAGTTCTTACATTTTTGAACAGCCACTAGCACACATACCGTTTCGGTCAAGTCCTTAATCCTTATTTTAACAAACATACATCACCAGGAAGCAGCCTGTAGCAGTTGTATAACTCCCAGTTACCTATTTACTGCTAGGGAACAAGGGCCTCAGGGTGAAAGAAACTCTGCCCACTTGTTTCCGCCTCCACCGGTGATCAAACCCGGACCCTTAGGACTATGAACACCGAGTGCTGTCCACTCAGCCGTCAGACCCCTTAGTTATTAATGTTTAGAAAAATAGTGTATAGCAATATATAAATGTCATTCAAATTAATTCAAGCATAGTGTTAATCGGACATGCTAAAGATTTAGGCCTACCAGGAAACCCAATGACTTAAGCACTACACTGTTGATTTGATGTTGGGCTTAATGCCTACAAACCACAGTAGTTGGAAAGCATTAATAAAGTTAATAAAGTCGTGACACTTGCTTAATGACCAACCATCGAGTATACTTCAGTTAAGGACATACTCCAGTACTAAAGTAAACTCAAATGTATGTACACCTAGAAGTTGGTATACCTCCAGGTGTATATATATCCCTTATGATCTTACAGTTGTCGTAGTTACCACATCTTGAAATATAATGAGTGAGTGTTGTCGGTGGCTGTGTAAGGTAGTGAGGGTGATGGCAGTTGTCAGTGAGGTGAGTGGAAGCATCAGCTGGGTGTTTACCAGCTCCCACATGCCAGAGACGGCCCCCTCGCCCACACTCTCACCTCCCTCCTTACCTGATCTTCACCTCCGCCTGCAGCTTCTCCACTTCCTGTTGTAAGTCGGCATTTTGTGAAGTCAGTGTCCAATAGTTAAACCCCAAGATAAGGACAATTAAGACTAGACCCACCAAAATAAATGGTGGAGTCCGGCCACTGCCTCTCCGTATCATCTTCACTGCCACACAGCCACTTGCTGCGAATGGCCTGTCAAGCGTCTTATTGCCAATATGTAAACTTATTAACTTTCACATTTGCAGCATTATTGGTTCTTTATAATAGTATTACAATCATGATTCATGAGACAATATAAGCGAGAAGTGGGAATAATGGGGTAATAATGAATACAAAGAATATGAAAGACTAAGCCAGGGCCAGGCAAGAGGTGCGGACACTGTACACAGATGACAACACAAGGTGCCTGGCAACATAATAGTAACAATAGTTTGTTCTTTATCTATTCAACAAGTTTTGTGTCTCCCAGTAGTGCTGATTAATATTAAACAAAGCGCTGCGGAATGATCTTTCAGCATAGTTTGAGTGTTTCTCTTAATCCAAATGCAAAGCAGGCATATTAATAATTCCATTATAAATTACCAAGTCTTTCCATAGTACACTGGGGTATATGCACTCATAGGAATGCCATGTGAAACATTTAAGTCTACCCTGACAGTGACAGGACACTTAGTATGTAGCTTGTTGAAGTCTCCCTAGAGAATGGCGGGGTTTTGTTCACCCATTCACTGTTTGACTTATAACTGTGAACTTGAAATCCTTTAATTATAACTCCCACGCAGCACATTCACTAATTGTATTGGGTGGCACAGGAGCGACCTTGCTTCTTGCGGGGTCGACGCTCGATCGCCGATATTCTAATTAAGTGGCGTAGCACCGTTTCTTCTCCCCATCTCAATATCTCAGCTCTTATTCTATCTTCATATATTCCTTCCAAGTGCTATATAGTATATTGGCTCAGAACTTTCTTCTGTCATCTGATAATTACCTGATAAATGAAAAACCAGCATTTCCACAATATACATATTATATTTATTTTTAAATTTAAATTTTGCCCCAAGCGGCTTTTGACACTATCAGCCACCAAAACTTTCTTCTTAAATTACATCATTATGGAGTCAGAGGTCACTCCCTGCAATACCTCAAATCTTACCTTACTGACAGGCTCCAGTATGTTTCTGTGAATAATTAAATTTCTCCCAGCCTACCCATCAACATTGGTGTTCCTCAGGACAGCATACTTGGCCCTCTCCTCTTTCTCATCTACATTAATGACCTTCCAAATGCCTCCCAACACCTCAAACCAATTCTATTTGCTGACGACACAACCTTCATTTATTCCAGTCCTGACCCCCTTGCTCTTAATGTCACAGTGAATACTGAACTAAATAAAGTCCATCTTTGGCTAACTGTCAGCAAACTCACCCTCAACATTGACAAAGCTTTCTATATTTTGTTTGGCAATAAATCCTCAAATCAAATAAATCTCAGAATAAATAATACCCAAATTTGTAACAAAATAGATGGCAAATTCCTTGGCGTACTCATTGACCACAAACTGAATTTCCAGGGACACATTCTAAATATATAAAAAAAAGTTTCAAAAACTGTTGGCATTCTTTCTAAGATCAGATATTATGTACCTCACCCTGCCCTGGTGACGCTCTATTACTCCCTCATCTATCCTTATCTCAACTATGATATTTGTGCTTGGGGTTCTACTACCCAAAATCATTTACGTCCTCTAATTACTCAACACAAAGCTGCTATTAGGACAATATCCAACTCTGGTCCCAGACATCACTCAGTACCCCTACTCAAATCTCTGAATATGTTGGATATTAAGTCACTGCACATCCTCTCATGTGTATTATATATATAAAAAACGCTGAACTGTAATGCCAATCCTGACCTTAAAAGCTTCATTGAAGGTTGTAACAGAACCCATGAGCACCACATCAGAAACAAATACCTTTTTGATATTCCAAGAGTACGACTTAATCAAACTAGAAATGCTCTACAAATCAAGGGGCCCAGAATGTGGAAAGACCTTCCCAATCATGTTAAAGACTGTACCTCTCTCAACCAGTTTAAGATAAAAACTAAGCACTACCTAATTAACTCCCTGTAACCTACCTTACCCCTATAATGTCAACCCATGTCTGTTATTTTTAATCAATGCTGTTTGTCGACCAAATTGTATTTTTGCTGCTTTTTTTCTGCCATGTTCCCCCCTTTTTTATTTTTATATTTTCTCAACACATTTTATACTTTAATCTCAATTAGTATTAAGTTTTAGTCTTTAGTATTTTTCTTGCCCAAAACGCTTTGCGTAACAGTGGCTTTATAAATCTCCTTTTCTGTTTAGGGTGTGATAGTGAAACTTGGACCAGTTGCAGCCCTTTCTATAACCATTTCATAAATAAATTTATAAGCAAATTGAACAACTTTTAATTTAAAAAGATTATGCCCCCTTTAGGCATTGTATGTACTAGCTCTATCTATAAATTCATCAATATTTGTATCACCCCTTGTATGTATGTACTTTACCTAAATAAACATTTGAATTTTGAATTTGAATTTGAATTTGGAACTAGCTCATCAAGATTGTAACTTACTTAGCTAAATGAACTGTGGGGTTCAGTCCCTGAGCCCATTATGTGCCTCTGTAACCCTTTCCACTACCGCCTACAAGATGGGTATAGGGTGCATAATAAATGAACTAAACTAAACTTATAAAGTTATAAATGAACTGTTGAATGAACAACTTTTACCTCTGCAATGACATTAACACATTATAACTTTGTGCTCGAAAAATAGGTGAACT
The DNA here is from genome assembly GCF_040958095.1 of Procambarus clarkii. NCBI lineage: Eukaryota > Metazoa > Arthropoda > Malacostraca > Decapoda > Cambaridae > Procambarus > Procambarus clarkii. The sequence goes on along the minus strand of NC_091154.1, from coordinate 40,757,441 downwards.
GGGAAAGGAAATCTTAGATTAAAGAGAACAGAAGTGCTTACATGTACCAAACGCAGCTCAGATGTTTGGAACACTTGTGGCAATTTAAACAGCTGCTACTCTCGAGTTCAGTATTGAGTCACATTGGTGGTTGCTAGTGACACTAGCTCTCCACATATGTCAGTTGCTTAATTTAGAACCTGTACTTGAGGTCGATCTCGAACCCACTGTTGATGTGACGACTTATATTGAATTTTGGAACTAGCTCATCAAGATTGTAACTTGCTTAGCTAAATGAATTGTGGGGTTCAGTCCCTGAGCCCATTATGTGCCTCTGTAACCCTTTCCACTACCGCCCACAAGATGGGTATGGGGTGCATAATAAAGAACTAAACTAACTAACTAGTTATTCAGCAACACTCCATACTGCTAGTTATCGAATCCCCCTTGCTATCACATTAACTTGCTCCTAACTCAATGATCTTGCTATTAGGAAATACACTCAAAATTGCTCTTCAATAAAGCTGGTTTAAGGGTTTATTTAACTTGTCTTAATGGCTGCCCTGTAAGGGGAGGGGGGAGCTTCACAACCCTCTGAGGAGGAGGGGGGGGGGGCTTGACAACTATGTGAGGGGGGGGGGCTTTACAACCATGTGAGGGGGGATGGGGCTTCACAACCCAATGAAGGGAAGGAGGGGGCCTTCCAGCCCGTCCTCCAAACAAAGATCCAAAAGTGATTCCATGCACCCGCCAAACCCCCTGTTTATGAATGAAAAGCGGTTTACACACGACTCACAACTGCTGACGTTCGAACATATCCGGAACAAGTGTTTCACTGACGAATTTTGTTCGAATCACAACGCTATAAATGCTTCACCCACGTACTACAAATACAAATAATCGCCAACAGAACCTAAACACCTAACCTAACCTATCCTATGCCTATATATACACAATATGCTAATATATTATAATATTAATTTACACTTGAGAAAATTCCCGTTTTGAATGAACACCATGTGAAAACTTATGAATGCGTCTGTGGGGTCGACCGCTGAATGTAATGGACTTGAGTCGAGGACGGGTTGAAAATTCAGTACACATCGTCACGTCATCAATGGGTTCGAGATCGCCCACGAGTACGTTTTCTAAATTAAGAAACTGACATATGTGGATACAGCTGCCAGCTACCACTTGTCCTTTGGGGTGGGGGTTCCGCGCCAGCTGGCCTGGCTGATGGGGGGTGCCACGCCGGACCCCCCAAAAGTAGTAAGCTTCACTTCTGGATGTAGACGTAGTTGCATAGCTTAGTTAAAATACCCTAACTCATCTAACACTTAATTATTCACGCCAATGTTTAAGGCTTTTAATGTTTAAAATCACTCTGCTCAAATATGAGTTATGGACACTGCTTGAAAGAAAGCGGAGAAATTTCTGTGGGAAGAAAAAGATATGTTCAGCGGTTTGCGTCAAGTGCTGCGTGCACAACAAGTAGGGGTACTTAAACGCGGGCAGCGGAGGTCACGACTTACGGGCTATTCATGCCCGTGCCACCTCTTGGGATGGCTTAATCTTCGTCAATCAGTCAAGTCACGACCTCTTTTCACTCCTGTGAAAAGGAGGAATGCTCTACAAATCAAGGGACTCAGAATGTGGAATGACCTTCCCAATCATGTCAAAGATTGTACCTCTTTCAACCAGTTTAAGATGAAAACTAAGTACTACCTAATTAACTCCATATAACCTACCTTACTCCTAATGTCAACCCATGTCTTACTATTATTTAAAAAAAAATGCTGTTTGTTGACCAACTTGTATATTGGCTATTTTCTACCATGTTCCCCCTTTTTTATCTTTTATTATTTTTTTTCTTTCAACGCAATTTATACTTTAAGCTCAATTACTATTAAGTTTTAGTCTAAGTGTTTTTCCCCCACCTCACCTTGCCCGAAACGCTTTGTGTACTAGTGGCTTTGGGTATTGTATGTACTACCTCTAACTTTAAATCAAACAATGTTTGAACTGTAACTCTGCAACTATGTATGCACTTTTCCTAGATAAATTATTATTATTATTATTATTATTATTATTATTTTTGAGAAAAAGTGGAAAACTGGGTAGAGCGAATGGTTAGATTCGTTGGTTCTAACCATGATAATGGTTAGAGGTCATCAAGAACCTGCCACGTGAAATCTAAGTAAAGAGAAGACGAGCAAAGAGAAAGATCAAGACAGGAAAGGGTGCGAGTCCGAGAGTCCAAATGCGTGGGCTCACCAGAATTCAGAAGACAGGGAAGAAGAGAGGATAAACGGCTTAAGAAGGCGACCCCGGGTGTTCGTCAGAACATCACCCCAAAGGGAATGACGACAATTCAACGACATGACGACAACCCAACGAATGACGTTGGGTTGTTTGTGGACCTGCGTAAAGCTTTTGACACTGTCAACCACCAAAACCTTCTTCTTAAATTACATCATTATGGAGTCAGAGGACACTCCCTACAATACCTCAAATCCTACCTTACTGACAGGCTCCAATATGTTTCTGTGAATAATACAATTTCTCCCACCCTACCCATCAACATTGGTGTTCCCCAGGGCAGCATACTTGGCCCTCTCCTCTTTCTCATCTACATTAATGACCTTCCAAATGCCTCCCAACACCTCAAACCAATTCTATTTGCTGACGACACAACCTTCATTTACTCCAGTCCTGATCCCCTTGCTCTAAATGCCACAGTAAATACTGAGCTAAATAAAGTCCATCTGTGGCTAACTGCCAACAAACTCACCCTTAACATTGACAAAACCTTTTATATTCTGTTTGGCAATAAATCCTCTAATCAAATAAATCTCAAAATAAACAATACCCAAATTTGTAACAAATTAGATGGCAAATTCCTTGGCATTCTCATTGACCACAAGCTTAATTTCCAGGGACACATTCTAAACATATCAAAAAAAGTTTCAAAAACTGTGGGCATTCTTTCTAAGATCAGATATTATGTACCTCGCCCTGCCCTGGTGACTCTCTATTACTCCCTTATCTATCCATATCTCAACTATGGTATTTGTGCTTGGGGCTCTACTACCCAAAATCATTTACGTCCTCTAATTACTCAACACAAAGCTGCTATTAGGACAATATCCAATTCTGGCCCCAGACATCACTCGGTACCCCTACTTAAATCTCTGAATATGTTAGACATTAAGTCACTGCACATTCTCTCATGTGTATTATACATATATAAAACGCTAAACTATAATGCCAATCCTGATTTCAAAAGCTTCATAGAAGGTTGTATCAGAACCCATGAGCATCACACCAGAAATAAATACAGTTTTGATATTCCTAGAGTACGACTTAATCAAACTAGAAATGCTCTACAAATCAAGGGGCCCAGAATGTGGAATGACCTTCCCAACCATGTTAAAGACTGTACCTCTCTCAACCAGTTTAAGTTAAAAGCGAAGCTATACCTAATAAATTCCCTGTAACCTACCTTACCCTTCTTTTGTCAACCAATGTCTGTTTTTTTCTTTAAAGAGCGCTGTTTGTCGACATAATTGTATTTGTGCTGCTTTTTCATCTATGTTTTCATTTCTTGTTTTCATTCTACTCATTATGTTCAATTAGTATTAAGCTTGTCATTTAAGTTTATCATGCCCGAAACGCTTTGCGTAATAGAGGCTTTAGGCATTGTATGTACTAGCTATACCTATAAGTTAAACAATCCTTGTAAATATTTATTGTATGTATGTACCTTACCTAAATAAAATTGTATTGTATTGTATTGTAATTGAAATCACCCAGCTGTGCTCCGGCAAGGAGTCCAGTAGGTGTTTCAGATCTGGAAGAGAAAGCGGGACACTCGGGGAGAGATAAATGGAACAAACGGTGTACCATTTTCCCACAAAGATACGAGCAGCAGAACAATGGAGAGGCGAAGGAAAATGTAAGGGGACAAAGGGACCATCCGAGCGAATCAAGAAAGCAGAAGAGTTAGGAGCCCCAGCAACAGCTGGAGGGAGAGGGGAAGAGAAAGGAATAGCCACGAAAGCTACCAGAACGAGCACCAAGCATCGGGTCTTGGAGACAGACACAAAGGGGCGAAAACCGTGAAATCAGAAGTTGGAGTTCAAGGAAATTGGCATAATAACCCCGAACGTTCCATTGAAGAATAGACATCGACGAGAAGAGAAAGGACAACAACAGAGAACAAGGAAGAAACAAAGGCGAAAGAGAAACATAGCACGTTAAAGAAGATCAGGGTCAGCAAAGTCAGGGTTAGGGGGCATGGGTAAACTGAGCAAAGACGGAGGGAAGGAAGCGGGAGAACAGACCAGAGGTGGGCGGGCGGGGTCCGGAGGAGGAGGAAGAGGAGGAGACAACGGAGAGGAGCAGTCAAGGACAGCAGCAGGAAGAGGAGTAGAAAGAGGGGAGCGCACCACAGCAAGGGCAGCAACCGAGAGGGAAGCGGGGGCCAAAGAAACCTCCATGGTAGGAACAGGGGGCGCAACCGCCGAAATGGGAGGGGAAGGAGCGAGAGAGTCAGAAGTAGGGGCCGAGGAAGAAAGCGAAGCCTTCTTACCCGCCAGGGAGGAGGAAGGAAAGGAGCCAGGCTTACGCTTCTGACTTAAAGAGACCGGTGTCCCAGCAACTACGTACTGGGCAACAGATTCCAGCGTCTCAACAGGAGAAGCTGAACGAGAGCACACACGACGGCTGTTGGGAGAGCGATGGACATCAGCCCGCACCGACAGGCGGCGGGGAGAGTCAATAGACGGATGGGAAGGAGGATCGGAGGGAGACAAGGAAAAAGACACTGGAGACATGACAGACCGGGCAGAAAGAAGGGGAACCCCAGACAGAGGACCAGGAGGGGGACCCTTGGGACGGAACTCAAAGGAACAGAGGAGGGGGCAGTGGGCGTATCAGGGTCCAAGGCTCTGAAACTGTTGAGAGTCTGAGGAAGGTGGAAAGGATGAGGAGAGGAAGAGCGCAACACGCGAGCATAAGAGACGATAGCATAAGGCGGGAGCCGGCGAACCTGGCGCCTCGCCTCAGGAAAAAACAAACACTCCCGATGCTTCTAGTTGAGGACGGCTGCCTCAAACTTGTAATGTATACACGCACGGGAGAAGGTAGGGTGGGCCTCACCGCAATTGAGGCAGCGAGCCTGAGAAGAAGTGCACTCCGACTTAGAGTGACCTTCGACCCCACACAAAGGACAGAAAGAGACAGTTCCAGAGCAACGGGGGACACCATGCCCAAACCTCCAGCACTTATTACAAAGCCAAGGAGAGGGTAATGTACTCCTGGACAGAGCACCTGGCACCAGCAAGAATGACAGGATGGAAGGGTCCGACCATCAAAAGTAATCTTCACAACCCGATGGGGCTGACGGCGACAACCACGAGGGGGACGAGTAAACGTGTCTACCTGGAGGACAGAATGGCCCTGGGCCTCAAGGATATGCCGAATATCATCATGGCAGTCCTGCAGATTCTGAACACCGGTTGCAACATGGGGCGGGAGGAGAATAGTGCTAACACTGGCATTCAACCGAGCGTTCTTGGAGACCCGAACAGGGGTCTCGCCAAGGCAGGATAAAGCAGCCAAGCGGGAGGCCGCATCCTGAGAAGGAGCAGCAATGACACGTGTACAGAGACGGGTGGGGTTGAAGGTGACAGAGGTATCTACGGAAACAACAAGGTGCCTATGAAGGGAGAAATCGTCAGGAGGCGCAGAATCAAGAGGGAGGAGATCAAAGTATTTGACCCACGAAGCGGGACCAAACAAGGCTTGATATGCATCAGAACGGGAAGGAATCGAGCGAGTGCGTCCATGTCGAGGACGGCGTTGAGAACCCCCAGAGAGAGAGAGAGGGGTTAAAAGGCGCAGTAGTCACAACTAGAGACTGAGCCGTGTCAGGGGACGAGGTAGTCACCACTGGGGGCTTGGGGCTCGACCCAACCACAGAGGAGGGAGGGGAGCCGAGGGGAGTAGTCAGAAAGGCCAAAGGAGGAGCAAGGTCGGGGCCCAATGCAGGATCAAAATAACAGTCGAAAAGTGAGAACCCAGTTCGGTTGCGACCGACACTGGATCCACCACAACAGAACCACGGAGGTTTGGCCGTTCATGTTTAACAAATTTGTTATCTTTTTATTCTAGCATTGTTGAGGCAGTTGATAGTGGTAAGGTTTGCGATGTTGTGTACCTTGACTTTAGCAAAGCTTTTGATACAGTGCCACATGAAAGACTGATTAAAAAGATAGAGTCTCATGGTATTGGGGGTGCTATATTAAGCTGGATTAGGGCATGGCTATACCAAAGAAAACAGAGAGTTAGTATAAATGGAGTCAAGTCAGAGTGGGAAAATGTTGTAAGTGGGGTGCCTCAGGGCTCTGTCCTGGGACCTCTGTTGTTTATAATATATATAAATGATTTAGATTCAGGTTTGAGTAGCAACATTTGCAAATTTGCCGATGATACGAAAATCGGTAGGGGAATTAATTCGGAGGAGGACTCACTATCACTTCAAGTTGATCTAGATAGAGTTTTGAAATGGTCGAAGGATTGGCAGATGCAGTTTAATGCTGATAAATGTAAAGTTCTGAGGTTAGGTAATGATGATAGGGTTACAAGATACGAGCTAGATGGTGTTGAGATTGCGAAGTCGAATTGCGAAAGGGATCTGAGAGTTATGATTAGCAAGAATTTAAAACAAAAGGATCAATGCATAAATGTTCGTAATAAGGCAAATCGGACACTTGGATTTATTAATCGCAGCGTTAATAACAAGACACCTGGTGTGGTTCTCAAGCTATATCTTGCTCTAGTTAGGCCCCATTTAGATTATGCAGTTCAGTTTTGGTCGCCATATTATAGAATGGATATAAATTCACTTGAACGTGTCCAGCGTAGGATGACTAAGTTAATTCCCCAAATTAGAAATCTTTCATATGAAGTTTAACAAAGCTTAATTAACAAAGCTTAAGTTGCATTCACTGGAAAGGCGAAGAGTTAGGGGTGACATGATAGAGGTTTACAAGTGGGTGAATGGACATAACAAAGGGGATATTAATAGGGTATTAAAAGTATCAACACAAGACAGAACACGAAACAATGGGTATAAATTGGATAAGTTTAGATTTAGGAAAGACTTGGGTAAATACTGGTTCAGTAACAGGGTTGTTGATTTGTGGAACCAATTGCCGCGTAACATTGTGGAGGTGGGGTCCCTCGATTGTTTCAAGCATGGGTTGGACATGTATATGAGTGGGATTGGGTGGTTATAAATAGGAGCTGCCTCGTATGGGCCAACAGGCCTTCTGCAGTTGCCTTTGTTCTTATGTTCTTATGTGAAGGATTGGCGAGACATCTGGAACAAACCCTGATGTGGTAAGGGCAGCTCAAGGCACCAGCTACAAGGGAAGACATCTTTACAGCAAATGACCCAGGGAACCACCATACTTATACTCGGCTTTCAATTTGCATTAGACTTGTACTCGGCTGTCAATTTGTTTGTAATCTCTTGGATTGTAAAAACGTTGTAGATAATTTATCTTTTGGTGTGTGGTTTGGTCATCATCCTTTTTGTTACACCCTCAGTTGCCATTGTATTTCCACTCTAAATTATTAGCCCTTCTGATATTTCCATTATAAACACCAACCAGTAATTGACGCTCTTCTATTTTTTCCAACACAATATTAGGTCACCATTTTCCACTGTGTTAAATATGTTCCACTAATTACATAAGAATTTAGATATATTGTAGGTTTAAAAATAATATCATTGTAATTCTTTATTGTAAGTAATTACATCAAATGCCCCCACATATGCTGCAATTTACAAAACACTTGAAATGACTACAAAATAAAGGTGTGGTCCACATGAACAGCAAAATATGTATCCACTATATTTAAACAGGCAGGTAATAGATTCTGGTTCAAAGTCAGGCACTGAGATTAGTTAATCACTCAGTGCTGCCATATTTTGAATCCAGTGTGTAAATTCTAGTTATGATTGAATAACATGGTATGAATTTTCAATATGATAGTATTGTTTATATATTTAAGCCTGCAAATATAGCTATATCGTACAATATATCTGTAAATGACATATTGCAGTCAATGCATCTATATAATTTTTGGGTATTAATTGTAGCTAAACAGTGTCATAATAAGTACCTTTCCCTACATCACAGAAAATTTTGTGCACAGACATGACTAGATTTAACTATCACAAACAAATAATTGGCATGCATCATGTCCAGTGCAATTCACACAAAGTTCCTTTAATTGTACAGTACCTACAGAACATCTAAAAGATTACTTAATTTCTTTAATTCTCACAATGTCATCCTGCAAATGAAAAATAAAAGTTTTGGGCTAAACAAAATTTTGAAATGTGTTTTGGATTCTGTCACATATAAAACAAATTTGAGTAAATACAGTACTGTATATTTGTGCTGATATGTGCTTCAGTCCTTAATGCAACTGGGGCTTGTAGGCATATTGGCTCGGGACACAATGAATGACAAAAGAAAAAAAATTATGTGTATAAATTACACTGTTCTATACTTTCCTAATGTTATAATTATTAGTCTTAGATTTAACAATTTTTGGCATAAGTGGCAAATTAAACATATCATGGTGCCATCTCAGCCTATTCTTGACAATACAGCACGGTATTTAAAAACGTTTATAACATTTTAAAATTTGTCCCTATATTTAGATAAAATTCTTAAATCCAAAGCATTTACAAAGTTTAATGTAGTCACTATTTGTTTAAATGGAATATAATTTCAATATTTTGTTATTCAAATAGTCAATATATACTGTATTAAAATTCAATACTGTAGTGTGACACAATGGGTGACATGCACTCATGTCAAAGTTATGAGATACCCAAAGGTTAACTCATGTCATGAAGTTAACTTGACCTCACTCAAGTTAAGGCCAACACTGTTAGGGTGAGTGCTTGGACAGCCTTACCATTGGGTAGGGGGCCTTGATAAGCTGAAGGCTACCAATCTAACAATGGTAAATAGAGAGAGAAAAAAAGTGCCGAGACTTCCTGAGCATTTTGTCCCACCAAACCAAAATATAAACATCAATTAATTAACAGCTGACTTCAATGACAACTTGGCAATGTAGCACTCATTTTGCCAATAAGGCATTTATTTATTTAATTTATTTATTCACCTCAACTGCTGGAGAAGAAAAGTACAATACAGTCATATTAAGAATGTCATATGACAATATGTTCATATGCAACAAATGCAGCATCAATAACATACCCATGTCTCTTAAAATATAAATTCAATTCATACAATTTGGTATTATCAACATATTCTCTCGTTCTTCACAGGAAAGAGGAGCTTTGTGACATATCAAACATTAGATTCACTGCAAAATGACAGCAAACTTCTCTTAATATTTGTTCACTGATCCTAATCTGTATTCACATGTGTAACATTTGCCACTACTTCAGTCAAAGATAGTTTGTTCCTTTATAAACCATGCAGTTTACAGATTTATTCTATAACAAATAAGATTATACTGCACTGGAAACAAATTTAAATGAATCACAGTAATAAATACAGGTATAAGAATATCCTGTATACTTAGATCCAAGATCTTGCTAGTCTAGATGAATGCATTAAATTTGTGATGAGAATACTGTACTCTAGCCAACAGTTTATGCAAATGAATATTTAATTGGACTTACAACACAATGTAAATTTCTTTTTTAGAAAACTGACATATTATTTTTAAAACATTTAATCGAGCTAACAAATTTAAATTCTAATTTTGTATGTGCTGATCTTGCTACAACAGCTTGACATTTTCTTTATTAATATACAGTAGTCATCTATGAGGCAAAAGTACTACTAAAAATAAGCTTAAATGTTAGGAAAATTAAATTCCATGACAGCATGTGTAACATTTGTAATCAAGTTTCACATTCTCGATACTGTTCTTAAATTTTCCTGCAATGCTAATGACTATGAACCCCAGTGATTATGTGGGGGTTATCATCATACTGGCATCGAAGAAAAACTACTGTATATTCTTCATTTTATGTAACTTGGCACTTCACTTCAAAAGTTTTAAAAAAGCTAACATCAGAGCTTTGGTAATGATATTCTGTATAAATATGCAAAATGTAACTTGTTTTACTGAATACAGGTTTATGGATTTTCATTGTATTTTAATTGTTCAAGTACCAAAGATATGGTCTATATCATTAAAGCCTATGTCTAATAGAACAGTACTCATTTTCCGTTAAAAGTTTGCAAAAACACATTCAAAACATTTTGAAAGCCTACTACTACCTGTCAAACTAACAATGAATGAAATCAATGCTTACACTTTTACAGCATAGCAAAATTAAAATTCTGGCAAACCTTTTTAAATAGCAGTGAATTTTATCTATCGCATAAAAATAATGATGATAATGATGAGATGACAGACATCATCTGCGACATGAGATGTCTCGCCATAGGTTGAGTAACGTACTCAACCTATGTCTTCAAGGGATAACCTGGTTAATATTTGCACTTGTGATGTTTACATCCAGAAAAGTTATCCTTCTGAAAGTGACTTCTTGTATAAATAAGATTGTAAAACTGGAAATTTATAAACTTGGGCTGTTAAAAGTATTCAAAAATAGTACAAAATTTAATTTCTATCATTTTAGTCATTAGATATTTTTTTGTGTGAGGTTTGGAATTTATTCCAAATTCTTTTGTCCTACCACAGGGTTAGAAACTGGTGCCCTTGGTTGCATGTGAAATGGCATAGACAACTACACTACAAAACCCAAAATTCCTCAGCTTTTAACATGTTACATACCAAGACTGCTTTTGTAACAAGGACATAGTCTTGTCATATAGTTTATTAATTCAGAAGCTCACAGTGTTTGGGCAATTCTTGGAAGAAATTTACTCAAATACAAAATAATGATACTGTAATATTTAAAAGTAGAAATTTTGGCGAAAAAGACAGAAAGCATATTTAAGACGTTAAGACGGGCAATCAACAAATCATTTTAAATTGAACTTTACAAATAATAATATTTAACTGCAGTATGGTGTAACCTCTAAAATTGAGATCTCTCTCAAAATGTATACATGACAAAAAATAGTCTTCATATCAGAATACATTTAAAATTCAGATTTTAATTTTGATTAGTGCAAATACTGCCCAGATTGAATATACATTTGTCAGTAATTTCTTGCAGATGATATTTATTAATTTTTGTGCAATTCTTGTGTTAAGTAGAAAAAAATAATATAATCTTTCACCTGTGCTGGCAATGTTTACTCAAGAATTTGTATGCATTTTTCAAAATTTAAAAAAGTTTAGTCATAGTATTTTCTATGCCCAAGCTGGGTATTTGGTTATATATCACATGTTTAACAATTTGCCCCACCACCCACCCACACAACATTCTCTCCCTCTGTCTCTCCAACACTCATACTACCACACAATTCAAAGTACAGTATTATAATGTGCTCAATAATTGTATTAATAAATTTAAGTACAGTACTCATTCTTTTTATTTTGATTGAAAGTTTTAGATTATGTCCTGCAATTAGGTAATTATATTTCAATAAATGAGAACTCTTACTTTTCAAATACCAGTACAGTACAATAAAGATTTGAGTAACATTCACATTTGTTACAACAACACTGGATTGATTCTCCATAGTCTAGAAGATAACTCGTATGATTGCATTAAACAACACTAAGTGAAGTTCCTTTCAAAGGGTTTAACTCGAGTGACGTAGTGAGCACTTGTTTCCTCCCAACACGCTGGGAGGGAAATATATTGGAAACATGTAAATACTGAAGTTTTCTATTGGTAAACTACTTTTTTATAAGTATTATTCCCTTGGAATGTTTAAGGACTGAAACCTAACATGATAAATTCTGATACAATACTGTTTTTACTGGCACCTTACACACACAACAATGAAGCAGACTATCAATATCAATTCAATATGCAGTACCAAAAAATAAATATTGATATTATTAATTGTGCATAGCCTAGTCATGGCCTTAATTAAATACATGACTGCACATTACTGATAATAGAATCTGAGCTCATGAAAATCGCTTCAATTTTTAAGTAATAAAATAATAAATAATTGCTATATATAGAATATACCGTACTACTAAAATATGTACGTACCAGTATGCATGCATGTATGTATGTGTGCACATGCATGCATGTATATTACATAAATATATTTTATTTTTCACTCGTACAATGATGTGTATTCATGGGAAAACCTGTCTTCAAGCCAAATACCTGTAGTGTAATTAAACCATCAAAACAATGCTAACTATCATACATGTGTTTGTATGAACCAAGAATCAAAATGTCAAACTGTTTTGTTTAGATTTGTTAGAACCTTCATAAATGTACGTCTTAGTATGGAGGGACAGAGGAACGAGGACGGGCTACGTGAGCAATTAACCGCTACATGAAAATGGATGTCATATTTGTTTAGTCTGCAATATTTTGATTTTGTTAGGTGTTGTAATGACTAGTCAAATTTAACATTAAAATACAGTATATAAAAATAAGATATGGCAGTAACTATTAGTCATCAAAGGCACCAAAAAGAGAAGACTGAAGAAAAAATGACTACTTAATAGCTAAAATTCAAAGTACATATAGCATTACCAAACATCTAGTGCGTATGTATTCATTTACATTAGGAATGTTCCTAGGCTATTTGAGCTTAATATATCTCAAACCACTTTAGTGATAAAATATACACTTTAAAATAACATTTCACAAAATTTTAACGAATTTATAAATATTTATTATTGTTTTATAATGCTTGTAGTTGTGTATGAATATTAAATAAAACAAAAACACAATGGAGTCTAGCATCTAAAACAAAAACCAAGATTGAAAAACATGCAAAATCTAAGGTTTTAAAAGAACTGTATTGTACTGCATTAAATGAAAAAAATTAAACAAAAATGTACCATCAATACAAATAATTTTAGTACAAGTACTTTATTTTTCTTGTAATGTCAGAAAAATTTAGGATTTAAAAGAAAATGGCTCGTATCACTCAAAATCCCATGCATACTTCTGTGTAATCTCAATAGAATGGACTACTATACATAATCCAAGTCATACAATGTTTAAAACACGATAAAAGTTACTGAACTTCAATTGTGTATCCAGGTGAACCTTGTTTAACATTGCCCTAGTTAATGCCATTTTGTTTTTACATTAGAAAAAATAAATATATAAATTTAACATCAGGTAGGCAAAACGAGTTCTCCTTAAGTATGTCAACATAAGAGTGAGAAAATGGTGTGTAAACCTATAATACTTGTAGAAAACAAAGTACAGTACAGTATATGAATGCTAACTTAAATAGTCTGCAAACAGCATTTATACTGTAATAATAGTATAAATAATAGAACAAAACACAGTATTTTTCATGGTTTTTGTCAAGATTTGCCACATTTGATGTGAAATTGTTTAGTTAGCTCACACAGTTGGTTTTGAAGAAGTTGATGAAGATGACATACAGGAAATACTTGATTCACACACACACACAGCCAATGAGGAACTGATTCTGCTTGGCAAAATGTGAGCAGAAGTGAAGAAGACACTCAGTCTGAGACAACACAAGTTAAAAAAAGAATATTTTTAATCAAAAGTTTTCCATGCACTTGACAAACTCTCAGCTGCCATAACTGAAAATGATCCTGACAGAACGTAGCTGTACAGTATGCAAGAATTGACAATTTAGTATTGACTGTTACAAGGAAATTCATAAACAGAAGAAAAAACCTGCCATTCAGAGGACATTAGATGTTTTAGTCAAGAAAAAAGATCAGCAGAAGAAAGAAGACAATAAAGGACAGAAGAAGAATACAACCTGCCATGATGAGGATCAAGAAGATGAAAAGGGCAAAAAAAATGAACATAAAGAAGAGAACAATAATAATGATGATCATGAACAGAAAGATGTGCAGATTACATTTGAACCAGATGAACCAAAGCACATGCTTCAATCAGACAAATAATCCCACAACGGCCACACCACTCACCCTACATATTAGTAGTAATAAACAATTTATTGTGTTGGAGGACAGGCAGCCAGTGTATATACACATGCTAAGCTTATGTCGTAGTTTCCCCCTTAATGGTCAAATTACTGATCCTCCCCAGGACACAACCCCACAACTAGCTAACTCCTGGGTGCCAATTTACTGCTAGGTGAACAAGGGCATTAGGTGATAGAAAGTGCACCCAACCATTCCTGTCCCACCCAGGAGTCATTTAAGTCAAGTCCTAAATATGGTATTGTAACATTTTATAAATGAAGTTTACAATTAAATCATGTTTTTGTTTAATTTTACTACCTTTTTGAACAATACCAAAATGCTATGGTGAGAAAATGACCAATCATCATCTTTCTTAATACCCTAGGGATGTAACCCTTGTTTATATCACTTCGGTTTCACTTAATGTGATTTCAGTTAAAGCCACAGTTTTCAAGAACCTAATCCTGACATTAAATACATACATGTGAACCTCATTTAATTTTGTTTTACTCCAAATTATATCAATTGTATATGCACACATTAATAATATTCAAAGTGGAGAAGTTACTAAAATTCTCTATATTTGTCTTTTATCTTTGTCTCACTTATATAAAAATGATGAAAACTATTTTTCAATAGTCAACACACTGATCCCCCAACACACTATCGGAATACAATTCAATTTTGAAATGAGTGCCGACTTGCACAGACACTTGGTCAAAAGTTCTCTCTTTGTTCACAGAATTGTAGATTGTTGGAACAATTTATGAGAGGTGGTCATGAATGCCAAAACCATCAGCAGTTTCAATGCATCATATAACAAAGATTATAAGGAACCTAGGGTATGGAAAGGGGTTGAAGACCTTAAGGAGAAAGATCTAGGGGTGGTTTTTGTAAGCTGCCATCAAGAACACTGTAAGAGGAGCTTAAGCAAGACCTTGCCAATTTCAGAATCAGTTAAATTCTTGTACAGTACGGAAAAGTGCTAACAAAATTCATGACATTCCACAGACCCTAATGATAAAATGCAGCATTTGTGTGGTGAAGAAGAGGAGGAGGAGGAAGAAGAAGAAAAGGCAAAACGCTTACCACTTGTTGAATTTGTAATAACCACTCTAAGTCAACATGTCAGGATATCAACAAAACATAATTGATAATAATGAACCAGCAAGACTTGACCCGATATTCACTCTGAACTAGTCAGACGCAAGGGAAGCCAATTTGGAAGCTCCTCTGGGAATTAGTATAAGTATATGGTGGAAGTAGGAATGAACTGTTCTGGGAAGAGATCAGGAGGTAAAGACTGGCATGCTGAGGGTGAAAATATGAATAGACGAGATAATTTATATTAGGAATAACATAGGAAACAAAAAACTCAAGTGAGAAGACTGTTCAAGACAGGATGGACTACCTTACATACAAAGTATCAAGAAGCAGTCAAGTTTTTGCCTTATATTTATGTTGTTTTGATGTAGTTCCAAGGATCAACATCCATGTGGCTCAGTCTCTGACCAGGGGCCAGATTCACGGAGCAGTTGAGCAAGTACTTACGAACGTGTACATCTTTCCTCAATCTTTGACAGCTTTGGTTACATTTATTGAACAGTTTACAAGCATTGAACCTTCCCAATCAACTGTTGTTATTTTTATAAACAGGCACCTGGTGTTTCAGAGCTCAATAACTGTTTAATAATTATAAACAAAGCCACCAGATTTAAAATAGATGCATAGGTTTATAAGTGCTTGCATAACTGCTTCGTGAATCCGGCCCCAGGCCTCTGTTATTGTTTGCCAGGAGAGTGCCCTTCCTTATCATCATCATGTAATTGTACTTCTGGGGGTTCCCTCTCTTCTCTGTTTACAGACAGGTTTAGTGGGGTTGTGCACTGCATGACAGCTACTGGAAACCAACTCGTTATCCTTTGCTACAGATGACATGCGTTTGTATGGTCAGGTGTCGAGCATTTTTTTCTTGAATAAAGTGTTCGAGTGTTGAATTCTTCAAGTTCAAAGCCGTTCGACTACTGAGGTATCACTATATATGTAAATGATCTCCCAGAGGGAATAGACTCCATCCTCTTATGTTTGTTGACACAAATATTATGAGGAGGATTAAAATGATGGAAGATTTCAAGATATTACAAGATGAACTGGACAAACTGAAAGATGGTAGAAGTGTCTAGTTGTCTATTAATTTAACTCAAGCAAATGCAAAATAATGAAGTATGCAGGAAACATGAAGCTGAACACAATACAATATGGTAGGTTGGCAAACATAACACTAAGTTACTGGAATATAGAGGAGTCAGGGAAGACATAATTACTACATAAAAATACTCTGGGAAAGAGACAGGCAAACTATTTGAGATGGGTAGTAAATAAGGGGACACAGGTGAAAACGAAGTCCTTAAATGGGCCCAACACTCACAAAATAAAAACAACTCATAATAGTAATGTAAACAAATCTGATGTTCTAAGAAGTGAAATGGTGGTGGTATACTTCATATGCAGCTTCAAATGCCAGAGTCCATAAGTTGATAGCCAGGACTCAGGGGCTGAAGTTGAGCCCTAGCAAACACAAAGAGGCGATTGAAGAAGGCTTCAAACATTTGATGGGGGAACACTTTTTTGAGACACCCACGAATGGTACAACTGGGAATGTTAAGACAAAGAACTCAGAAGAAATGGAAGATAAGTTTGCCAACAAATACTGTACAACACTATTTGGACAAATTAAATTGTGAAAAAAATGGAAAAATCAAGTGACAAATAGATCTAGTATTTACAGCATACCCAAGTGTAGCTACAGGGAGAGAGCCATGCTCATGGTGTCCTATCTTCCCTATAATCTTTGTCCAATGATGCTTTAAAGCTTTTAATGGTTTGCACACATCACCCTCTCATCTTTATTATTCCCTCCACCTACCACTCCATTTGCGAGAGTGTACAGTTTGTATGCATGTTTTTTGGCACCTATATTTTCTCGGCTTGAATTTACAGCTCTTGTTTTCAATGTGGCAAATACAAAAATTCATCCCTATCAATTTTGTACATGGTGATCTTCTCACTTCTTTTTCTTTGGCCCACTAGTGTGGACATTAGTGTACATGAGGGTAAGTTATATTGATGCAAAACTAAACAGGTCACAGCAGGACAAAACTGTGCATAAATGGTGTTGGCTCCTGTGTTCAGGGATGTCTGGCAAAGTAGTCAATTATCCTTAAATGTTGATGACAAATTTATTAGTAAATAAAAAGTTGCATGAAAATATTTGTAATGAAAACTACAAAAATAGGGAAAATATGAACTGCAATACAACGCATTATTTTTTTTGCTTACAAATGCATGGCAGTTATAGCATGTGGAGTTTGCATGTGATTTGGAGTGTTGAGGGGTGTTTTCTTTCAAATAAACTTGTAAAAGCTTTAGAATTTGGGGCATTTTTTTAATTTATAATTTTTTAATTTACATGCTTAACTGTAATATGTCTGGAATATCAAAATATTGTATGACAATAACAGTAAAACTTAAATCTGTAATTGCAAAGAGTAGAAATATTGTGCATCACAGAAGCATTGATTTTGACATCTTCCAGACAGTTGTTCCATACAAGTTGTTCCCTTTGTTATATAAGTGATGGAGATTATAACAAACAAATATATATTTGTGTGAATGTACAGTATGTATGTATATGCAGTACGTATGTATTGTAATAATGATTATCAGAGAATGAATATAACAAATGCAAAAATTAAAAATCTTCCCAATAAAGTCTCCATTGACACCCTTAAACTATCACCTTTCTTCTGGAAATTTCAAGTATCTGCCACAAAATTTAAATTAAAGTAATGCTTATTACTGCTGAATTCAGTTCTCCTATTACAACTTAACTTTGTATTATTGTCACTCATTGAACATCAGCCTGTGCTTTGCACATCAGGAAACTTTAGCATTTTGTGCAGCACCTGCGAAGCATCTTGCATTCAGGAACTGATGCAGGTCACAAGACAAACTCTGATACAAACCTGTAACTTCTTCTCAAATATGTATAAAAATAGTTTCATTCATAGCTTGTGTTAGTAAACCATCTTAAAGCTTGTGATTATCATGAATGTGTTTTAAATATTTTAAATGTCAACACTTATGTTAATACACCTAAATCTATTATATAATATATTAAAGATAAATATTTAGACAAAAAATATGTAATATAATATTCAAAATATTTAGCCATGATTTTAAACACTATCATTTTTGGGTTAATAAACTAATATATCTCAAGCCACTTTCAAAACAACCTTCAAATATTTTCATCATAATGGCCACATTTACAATTTATGATTTTTTAACTAAATCTATTTTGCAGTTTCCAAATACTGGGAGTTATGAATATTACACACTCAGGAAAGCTCACAGCTTGCAACATTGTAGTTGTCAACATAGCCAATGAAGCAAATAGATTATTAGCTAGGAATGACTGATCCTCAATTAAACAAATATTCATGACTGTAGCAATGTAGAACATCACTGATTGTAGACTAGTGCAGTAGCAAGTGAGATGACTGTGCGGTCCAACCATGTGACTGCTCGTGGAATGAGATATCCGCCATCATAATAACCAAGATGACCTCCATGTTCCGTTTCAATGTACAACGAATTCTTGTGGGTGTCTGGAAAAGGTACATTCAATGTATGTATTTCATCTTCCTATCATAACAACACCTCTTAATTAATGTTGCCATATTTTGCATTTAATAATAATACATTACTAATTATTATTAAATATTATCGATATATATATATATATATATATATATATATATATATATATATATATATATATATATATATATATATATATATATATATATATATATATATATATATATATATACACACACATACACACTGTACAAATGTAATTTTTAAAGAAATTAAGCAAATATGGTTTGGTTACCCATGGTTGGGGACAGGAAGCCTGTTAGGCTCATCAAGGCCCCCATAAGCTCCTGACCAACTACTAACCTACCCCCGGGATGCAATCCACAACAGTTGTATAAACTTCTGGATACAGTGCCTATTTACTGAAATGTGAACAGAGGAATCAGATTAAACAAACTGTTGGCCAAATCCTTCTGGCCTTTAGTGTGAATCAAACATGGGGGACCTTTTGACTTTTAGCCGACTGCACTGACTATCACTAAGAAACTGTGGCGCCAGTAATGATGAAGGATATACTGTAGGCTACTTTATGTTCAAATTTTTAGCTTTAGTGCTATTATAATGGTAGTGGAACCTCTAGTGACGAGCAGCTCCATCTACGAGCATTTTGAGTAACGAGCGAGCCACTCGCCGAAAATTTGTCTCGACTGACAAGCTTCCGCTCCATAAATGAGAAAACCATATGGTGCTTCCTAGCGTTCCCACTGGTTCTCACAAATTCTCAGACGCCTCCGACGATGCAAATTAATGATTTTTTTTTTTAAGATGCTAATGATGCTGGGATGTAAAAGGGTGACTGCTGTAATGTTTCAAAGCATTGATTTTTTTGTTAGAAATTAATTTAAAAAAAAAATTAAAATTTTGAAAAAAAAAGAACAAATGTCAAAAGGTTCGTTCAGTGTATGTCAGGTAGGCTGCTCCATTTTCTATAAAAAATGAAAAAAATGAAAAAAGAAAAAATGTCAAAGGTTCCTTCAGTGTATGTCAGGTAGGCTGCTTCATTATTTAAAAAATTGACTATCATATTGATGTTTTTTGGTGGTGGAATGGATTAATTTTATTTCCATTAATTTAAATGGGGAAATTCGTTTAGAAAGGCGAGCATTTCACATGACGAGCTCGGTGCCGGAACGGATTAAATTCGTTAATCGAGGCTCCTCTGTACATTTACACTGACAAGTATTTAATACTGACGATAACAGCAAACAAATGAAATAATCAGGATGAAATAAGACATTCCACCTGGTGTAACAATGTTTACATAATGTTAATAAGTCATTTCCTTGTTTCTGCTTTAAACTGGTCAAGAAATGCCATGTAAATAACGAATCCTAAATTTTGGAATGACCTCCCTGTACTGGCATTACATTTTCAATTTTATCTAAATACTATGAAGGCAATAATTTTACCCACTTTTGTTAGGGTAATAAACACAGTATATATATATCCATATATATATATATATATATATATATATATATATATATATATATATATATATATATATATATATATATATATATATATATATATATAGTACTTACTGACAAAAGCTTGTGGAATGGCGAGCATATCTGGATGCACAAGAGGATCATCCTTGGCATTAATGAACACAATAGGAACATGGACATTGTGCATGTAATTTGCACAGCTGTCATTTCGATACAGTTCTTCTGCACTTCGAAAACCATGGATTCTCCTGTAAATACAATTTTTCATATTTTGAACAATTTTCACAGCAGTTTTATCATAAATTTTATATGTTTATACTTGATACTAAAGATAAATGGCATACTGTATATTTGATTCATAAATATTAAAATATATTAACTTGCATCATATACCACAATGAATTTTTGAACTTGCCATTTACCAACTAAAATTTTAACCCAAACATTTAAAACCTTCAGTTTGGTGTCTTATTTTTATATATTTATTTATATATAATTATATATATACTGTATATATAATTATATATATATAATTATATATATATATATATATATATATATATATATATATATATATATATATATATATATATATATATTTATAATACTATATATATATAATATTATATATATATAATATTATATATATATATATATATATATATATATATATATATATATATATATATATATATGCGAACAAGCCTGAATGGTCCCCAGGACAATATGCAACTGAAAACTCACACCCCAGAAGTGACTCGAACCCATACTCCCAGAAGCAACGCAACTGGTATGTACAAGACGCCTTAATCCACTTGACCATCACGACCGGACATAATGAGGTGATAGCCGAGGCTATTTGAACCACCCCACCGCCGGCACTCGGATAGTAATCTTGGGCATAGCATTTTACCAAATCACCTCATTCTTTGGGGCACACGTGAGGAACACAAAAGTTCCCTTTGTGTTCCTCACGTGTGCCCCAAAGAATGAGGTGATTTGGTAAAATGCTATGCCCAAGATTACTATCCGAGTGCCGGCGGTGGGGTGGTTCAAATAGCCTCGGCTATCACCTCATTATGTCCGGTCGTGATGGTCAAGTGGATTAAGGCGTCTTGTACATACCAGTTGCGTTGCTTCTGGGAGTATGGGTTCGAGTCACTTCTGGGGTGTGAGTTTTCAGTTATATATATATATATATATATATATATATATATATATATATATATATATATATATATATATATATATATATATATATATATATATATATATATATAGTACTTACTGACAAAAGTCAGTAAGTACAAAGTCAGTAGTCAGTAAGTACTTTATAACAAATAAAGCCGCTGTAGGTATGATTGGAAACTTCATATTTTGATTGGGTTTGCTAACTCAAGTGTATGTGGGACACAAGGAGCATTTTTGTTTCCTAGAACTGATAAAAAAAAATATACAGTATATATATATATATATATATATATATATATATATATATATATATATATATATATATATATATATATATATATATATATATATACATGTACTGTATATTTTATATATATATATATATACTGTATATTTTTTACTGTATATTTTATATATATATATATATACTCTATATTTAAAAAAAAATATACAGTATATATATATATATATATATATATATATATATATATATACTGTTTTTTTTTTATCAGTTCTAGGAAACAAAAATGCTCCTTGTGTCCCACATACACTTGAGTTAGCAAACCCAATCAAAATATGAAGTTTCCAATCATACCTACAGCGGCTTTATTTGTTATCAATTTACTTCCTGTTTAACATTATAGTACAGCATATAATAACAGTATTCATAACAACACGGACATTTCAAATAACTATTACGAAAGTATGAGAGTTAGCAGTATTGTTTGAATTAAAAGTTTAGTGTAATTTATAAAATGTGAAATAATGCCTATATGAATTGTTACTGAAATTTGGTTGTCACAGTGCCTATAAATAGTCTTGTAACATTACTAAAATATACAAAGTGTATAGATTATTTTCCCCCACATGTCAAGAATAACTGTAGGCATATTTTCAGCATACCATTCCCAGCAATAATTTCATCCTTCAAATTGTTTGTTACCACTTATTTTCTGCACATTGCTGCTTGGATAAGGACCAAGATGCTCTATCAAGACATTTTCTATTAGCATATAGAGTACAAATGTGAAAATTACAATCTTACTTATGTGCTCATCAAATGAGAATGAGGAACTGAAGGGTTCTGGAATGGTTGGGCACATTTCCCTTTCCCTGATGCCTCTGTTCACCTAACAGTAAAAGGTACCTGAGAGTTAGGTATATTCTGCTGTATATTCCGTCATGGGAAAGGTCGGTAGTTGACCAAGGGGGAACCTTGATGAGACTAAGTATAAGTTTCCTGGCCCTGACAATGGAAAACCAACAAGAAACCATAAACATCTAGTTCTTTTACCAAACTAACAGGCTGAAAACTAGCATTATCAAAATTTACTGTAACATAATTGCTACTCTACCCCCTCTCTGAGATTACCCTTCAAAACCAAATTATGTCTCACTTATATTTAACTTAATTTCTAGCAGTAATCCAAATCCAAACAAAGTAAAAAAACACAACTTCTCTCTACCCACTATCCAGTAATTTTATATAAAATAAAAATATCATTTACTGACCTGGTGTAGACTTCATCCAGTTCTTGCAGTGTAGCAGCCGACATAACTCGCCGTTCATCAATGTTGTATTTGCGCTTCACTTCTTCTGTAAGCAATGCTTCTTTGTGTTTAATAATCACTGATCTCATGTTCTCTGTCATAGAGAAGAGATAGATGCGTGCCAAGTTGTGCCATTCCAGTAAGTACTTGAGGCCTCTGTAGGAATGAATTCTGTATATATTACATGCAAAATTTTTATTTATACTGTAATTAAAGCAGCACAACCACTAATGTTAAAGGACAACCACAATTACCTAATTAAAGGCTGAATGCGAATGTACAATCTGAATGCTAGTTCAACTAAAGTGAACAATTGATATCAGACCTTCTAGTAGTACTGAACAGGTATTTAAAAAATTATCATACATGCACTAAACAATTTGTTTGAAAAATAAAAAAATAAAAAATCCGCTTAAATGTTTGAAAAGATCCTGCACTCACACATAACCTTACTACGTAAGTAATGTACAACTTCCTGAGCTAATAGACATCTTAAACATACGTGTGGCCACATATGAAATCTTTCCAAAACATTCCAGCAACTGATCAGCTTAATGCGTTCATCATAAAATCCTGAAGGTTAATGCAATGAAACCCAAGACAGCTTTAGTCATGTGAAATTTTAACGTGTGCGAAGCATTCTCAACTTACGCAACAGCATCATAACCCTGGCAGATAGCAATGGCTCCAATGATGTTGCTTGGACGGACTCTTGTGGACTCTCCCAGATATTTTGTCACAATGTTTCCTCCCATGCTAAATCCCACTACCAAAAGTTTTGTATCTGGGTAAGACTCTGAAAACTTTGTCAGCATCAAGTGTAGCTCATCTGTTTGACCTGTGGATATTGTAATTATTATCAGCAAAGGGATTTGTATCCCAAGATAAGGGGGCAGAGGAAGCAATCATAATTTCATACAGTATGTACTTTGAATAGCAGAGACTCAAGAGAGCAACAAGATCTCAGAGGAGTCAAAACAAATATAGATAGCTGCAAATGGGTGTGTTTTCATCACATTTTATTGCAGAAAAATATACAAAGGAACTGGAATAAGAATGCAGAAACAACTTAAAGGGCATTACAGTATATGTACTGAATATATATATGTACTATATATTATATATATATATATATATATATATATATATATATATATATATATATATATATATATATATATATATATATATATATTTTATTAAATATGACCGAAAAAGTAAGATTAATAATTCTAACACGAATTTTCTCAATCTTTCGTACATTATGCTTCACTGTTGGAGGTAAATCAAAAATCACTTCTCCAAAATTCATTTTTTATTTCTAGTCTGACGCGACACGGGCGCGTTTCGTAAAACTTATTACATTTTCAAAGACTTCACAAATACACAACTGATTAGAACTTGCGTTTCCCTGATTTTATATCTACATTTGAGTGAGGTGGGAAGGGTGATGTGGCATTACATTTGAGTAAGGTGGGAAGGATGATGTGGCATTAGAGGATATTAATAGGGTATTAAAAGTATCAACACAAGACAGAACACGAAACAATGGATATTGAATAGAAGTGTTTGTAGAAAGCCTATTGGTCCATATTTCTTGATGCTTCTATATTGGAGCGGAGTCTTGAGGTGGGTAGAATATAGTTGTGCAATAATTGGCTGTTGATTGCTGGTGTTGACTTCTTGATGTGTAGTGCCTCGCAAACGTCGAGCCGCCTGCTATCGCTGTATCTATCGATGATTTCTGTGTTGTTTACTAGGATTTCTCTGGCGATGGTTTGGTTATGGGAAGAGATTATATGTTCCTTAATGGAGCCCTGTTGTTTATGCATCGTTAAACGCCTAGAAAGAGATGTTGTTGTCTTGCCTATATACTGGGTTTTTTGGAGCTTACAGTCCCCAAGTGGGCATTTGAAGGCATAGACGACGTTAGTCTCTTTTAAAGCGTTCTGTTTCGTGTCTGGAGAGTTTCTCATGAGTAGGCTGGCCGTTTTTCTGGTTTTATAGTAAATCGTCAGTTGTATCCTCTGATTTTTGTCTGTAGGGATAACGTTTCTATTAACAATATCTTTCAGGACCCTTTCCTCTGTTTTATGAGCTGTGGAAAAGAAGTTCCTGTAAAATAGTCTAATAGGGGGTATAGGTGTTGTGTTAGTTGTCTCTTCGGAGGTTGCATGGCTTTTCACTTTCCTTCTTATGATGTCTTCGATGAAACCATTGGAGAAGCCGTTATTGACTAGAACCTGCCTTACCCTACAGAGTTCTTCGTCGACTTGCTTCCATTCTGAGCTGTGGCTGAGAGCACGGTCGACGTATGCGTTAACAACACTCCTCTTGTACCTGTCAGGGCAGTCGCTGTTGGCACTTAGGCACATTCCTATGTTTGTTTCCTTTGTGTAGACTGCAGTGTGGAAACCTCCGCCCTTTTCCATGACTGTTACATCTAGAAAAGGCAGCTTCCCATCCTTTTCCGTCTCATAAGTGAAACGCAGCACGGAACTCTGCTCAAATGCCTCCTTCAGCTCCTGCAGATGTCTGACATCAGGTACCTGTGTAAAAATGTCGTCAACATACCTGCAGTATATGGCCGGTTTCAAGTTCATGTCGACTAAGACTTTTTGCTCGATGGTACCCATGTAGAAGTTTGCAAACAGGACACCTAGGGGAGAACCCATAGCGACCCCATCTACTTGCTTATACATGTGCCCATCCGGGCTCAAGAAGGGTGCCTCTTTAGTACAAGCTTGGAGTAGTTTCCTCAGAATACTTTCTGGCATGTCAAGAGGAGTACAGGCTGGATCACGATACACTCTGTCGGCTATCATTCCGATTGTCTCGTCCACAGGTACGTTGGTAAACAGCGATTCTACGTCCAACGAGGCTCTTATCCCTGTGGCCCGTGCGCCCCGCAGTAAGTCCACAAATTCCTTTGGAGACTTCAGGCTGAAGGCGCAAGGAACATAAGGAGTCAGCAGGCCGTTGAGTCGCTTCGCCAATCTGTACGTGGGTGTGGGTATCTGGCTAATGATTGGCCGAAGTGGGTTTCCAGGCTTGTGCGTCTTGACATTTCCATACGCATATCCAGGTTTATATTCCCCAATGATCTTTGGCAGGTGGAGTCCGGATTTCTTGGCGTTCACAGTTTCGATCAGTTTGTTGACCTTTGCTTTTAATTCGGCTGTAGTGTCCTTCGTTACCAAAGGGTAACGAAGGGTAAAGTTCCAAAGGGTAACGAAGGACACTACAGCCGAATTAAAAGCAAAGGTCAACAAACTGATCGAAACTGTGAACGCCAAGAAATCCGGACTCCACCTGCCAAAGATCATTGGGGAATATAAACCTGGATATGCGTATGGAAATGTCAAGACGCACAAGCCTGGAAACCCACTTCGGCCAATCATTAGCCAGATACCCACACCCACGTACAGATTGGCGAAGCGACTCAACGGCCTGCTGACTCCTTATGTTCCTTGCGCCTTCAGCCTGAAGTCTCCAAAGGAATTTGTGGACTTACTGCGGGGCGCACGGGCCACAGGGATAAGAGCCTCGTTGGACGTAGAATCGCTGTTTACCAACGTACCTGTGGACGAGACAATCGGAATGATAGCCGACAGAGTGTATCGTGATCCAGCCTGTACTCCTCTTGACATGCCAGAAAGTATTCTGAGGAAACTACTCCAAGCTTGTACTAAAGAGGCACCCTTCTTGAGCCCGGATGGGCACATGTATAAGCAAGTAGATGGGGTCGCTATGGGTTCTCCCCTAGGTGTCCTGTTTGCAAACTTCTACATGGGTACCATCGAGCAAAAAGTCTTAGTCGACATGAACTTGAAACCGGCCATATACTGCAGGTATGTTGACGACATTTTTACACAGGTACCTGATGTCAGACATCTGCAGGAGCTGAAGGAGGCATTTGAGCAGAGTTCCGTGCTGCGTTTCACTTATGAGACGGAAAAGGATGGGAAGCTGCCTTTTCTAGATGTAACAGTCATGGAAAAGGGCGGAGGTTTCCACACTGCAGTCTACACAAAGGAAACAAACATAGGAATGTGCCTAAGTGCCAACAGCGACTGCCCTGACAGGTACAAGAGGAGTGTTGTTAACGCATACGTCGACCGTGCTCTCAGCCACAGCTCAGAATGGAAGCAAGTCGACGAAGAACTCTGTAGGGTAAGGCAGGTTCTAGTCAATAACGGCTTCTCCAATGGTTTCATCGAAGACATCATAAGAAGGAAAGTGAAAAGCCATGCAACCTCCGAAGAGACAACTAACACAACACCTATACCCCCTATTAGACTATTTTACAGGAACTTCTTTTCCACAGCTCATAAAACAGAGGAAAGGGTCCTGAAAGATATTGTTAATAGAAACGTTATCCCTACAGACAAAAATCAGAGGATACAACTGACGATTTACTATAAAACCAGAAAAACGGCCAGCCTACTCATGAGAAACTCTCCAGACACGAAACAGAACGCTTTAAAAGAGACTAACGTCGTCTATGCCTTCAAATGCCCACTTGGGGACTGTAAGCTCCAAAAAACCCAGTATATAGGCAAGACAACAACATCTCTTTCTAGGCGTTTAACGATGCATAAACAACAGGGCTCCATTAAGGAACATATAATCTCTTCCCATAACCAAACCATCGCCAGAGAAATCCTAGTAAACAACACAGAAATCATCGATAGATACAGCGATAGCAGGCGGCTCGACGTTTGCGAGGCACTACACATCAAGAAGTCAACACCAGCAATCAACAGCCAATTATTGCACAACTATATTCTACCCACCTCAAGACTCCGCTCCAATATAGAAGCATCAAGAAATATGGACCAATAGGCTTTCTACAAACACTTCTATTCAATATCCATTGTTTCGTGTTCTGTCTTGTGTTGATACTTTTAATACCCTATTAATATCCTCTAATGCCACATCATCCTTCCCACCTTACTCAAATGTAATGCCACATCACCCTTCCCACCTCACTCAAATGTAGATATAAAATCAGGGAAACGCAAGTTCTAATCAGTTGTGTATTTGTGAAGTCTTTGAAAATGTAATAAGTTTTACGAAACGCGCCCGTGTCGCGTCAGACTAGAAATAAAAAATGAATTTTGGAGAAGTGATTTTTGATTTACCTCCAACAGTGAAGCATAATGTACGAAAGATTGAGAAAATTCGTGTTAGAATTATTAATCTTACTTTTTCGGTCATATTTAATAAAATATGTCTACAGGAAAGACTGCTACCAAAATATACTAATATATATATATATATATATATATATATATATATATATATATATATATATATATATATATATATATATATATATATATATATAATAATAATTTGTAAGTAACCATGCACAATCTATATGTAAGAGAGAATGTCTGTGTATGTGTCTATCCAAAGTGGGAGGCCATATGCTTGGGTATAACCTCACCCAACTTTGCAGAGTGAAGGTCTGGTGTATGGGACAGATGTAGGCCGGTCAGGGTTCCCAGAGCTCAAGAGAACATATAAAACCATTATTTATACATCATTTGTTTGTTTAAATATGCATAATCACGTATTGTATCACGTAAGAAAAATCGTGATAAATTTGGTTATAAATTCAGTCGCAAAAAAAATCGCCAATATTAATGAAAATCCAGATCAGACCCAGAATGATATAATCCAGATTTTGGAAGTGACATTGCATTAGGTTTGAGGTCTTAGACCTGGTACTGGAGCCAGCTTGTTTATTTAGTACCATGCTTTTCCTAGAATGCTATTCACCAATTG
This sequence comes from Procambarus clarkii, assembly GCF_040958095.1. NCBI lineage: Eukaryota > Metazoa > Arthropoda > Malacostraca > Decapoda > Cambaridae > Procambarus > Procambarus clarkii. The sequence continues at coordinate 40,728,660 of NC_091154.1, read as the reverse complement.
TTTTACTTTCAGGTCCCCAACTACTAGGGTTGCAACCAAGCTCGTTCTCACTTGCAAGGTGCTAATTGTGAGATATTGATGCAGCAAGGAAGTGCTAAAAGTAAGTAATTATCAAAAGAAGACACCAATCCGGAGAGACTATGTAAAAAAAAAAAAAAAAAAAAAAAAAAAAAAAAGTGCGGAGAAAGTTTACTTTTTTTCTATGTACTGTAAACGATGTAAAGATAATCCGGTTGCTAGTACAAGAAATTCAGTACATGGAATTTTCAAAGCATTTCAGATGGAATATATCCTGCAAGATTACATTCGTCTAACTGCACAAATGGAGCAATCTGCAAGCCTAATGAACATATTTGATTGAAAACGTGAAATATGTTGGACAAGTTGAAGATTAAAGATAAAAATTGTAATACAATTATAAATCATGATTACAATCATTTTAATGCTTAAAATACCCACTTATAATTTTTTGCAGGGACACATGACATTATGAAGAGCTCTGCAGGAAATCAAAATAAGCTCAAGCACCACTAACCATATCGAAAAATTCTTGGACTTGTTATTTTGAGGTGTGGCAAGACTCCCAGATGATTGAGTACAACACATCGGTAACCTTGGGAACATGCCAGAGATACCAGAGAGCGAACATAAGTACTCTCACTGCTGTTGGCTATACCTGGACACACAGCAATGGTGTAATCCTCTGCAATATAACAAGAGGTAAAAGTATAGTATAGTACTGTAGATGTAAGGTTTTTATTTGTTTTATAGTCTAAAAATGGCAAAGGAAGAGGCCTATTATAATAGTAACACATACAAATTTGAAATAATTTTTGTCTCTTGATAAAATTTAAAATGTTTTCATATTTTTAAACATAAACAATTATTATTTGTTCATAAAATAAATTTAAAATTCCTTATATTTCATTACCATCATTACCTAATTTAACCTATTTTGGGGGTAGGGATGCAGTTACCTAGAGAAGACAAGAGCATTATAGAAAAGTTGGTTAAAGCTATTTAAATGACAGCCATCAATTCACTATACCTTCTTTAGTGTATTCAACTATCACACTTGCACACCATATCTACCCATCATCTAGCCATTACTCTTTCTCCTACCCTTAAAATCACTCATTTATTCAGCTGATCAAAACATCTTTGTTCCAGCTTCTCAGTCTTTTCTCGATGCCATCACTACTTGCAGCATATATCCTAGCACTGTATGTTATATTCAGATATTCCATAAAGGAAACAATTTTCGCCTTTGTTGTTTTAGATTCAGAACAAGAAGTCCCAAGCAGCACCCGCCGCACTTACCTGGCACAGGAGATGTAATTTTCAGCTAGGTTAATGCTTAAATGAGCCCACGCATCTGGCCTTAACCCACCCTTGTTGATTTCAACATGTGTAACAAACATTCAACTGTTACAGTGACATCAACTGTATATCACAGGATTGAGAGCAGTAACACCACCACCACCCATAACTAGCCAATAGCATTAAATGATCTTGGGCATCAGCTATAGCGCTGGACCTCACATTGTGACTCATACAACTCCTAGCTTCAACTCTCTGGTTTATCAGTCTTTAATCCTCAAAACAGTTCCCATTCATGGGGTTTATAATGGGCTTGTGGACGACCTCTAATTTTCCGCTGACTGGCATGAGCTGCAAGTTCGATATGTGATACATTCAGTCTTGCACAGATGGTACATACTGTTCACCATCGTATGGAATCACTCGCTCCAGGTGAAAGTGGCTCCATTTTTCTCTGATCCAGATCCTATTGTATATAACGAAAAATTTCTTGTTTCCAAATGACCGGTTTGGCTCTGTTCCCTCTACTATACCCGGTTTTAAGTTGGCCAAATCTGATCTCATGACTAAAACCCAGTGAAGAACAAATGCATTTCAAGACAAATTTCGTGTACTGTGCACACAATACTTACCATTAAACTGGGAGGGTCCAGTAGGGTCATACACATCCCAGGTGACAGTGGCCCCATCCTCCTGTCGAGCAGCAATGCGTCTTGGCACTACATTGGGACAGTATGTCCGCCCTACTGTGGCATGCACAATTGTCTGCAGGTGTCCGCTGCAGCCCCATAATCTCACTGGAACATACCTGACAAATAGGAAATGTAGATGTTTATCTCTCAGAATGTTTGGTAATATGTTTATTGTTTGTGATGTGTTTATATGTATGTATTAACACGATGTACTGAACGGGGTGAGAATAGCTTAAGCTACCTCATCCCTCTGTGTGTATTTTACCTCAATAAACTTATTTCAATTTCAATACCTGACAAAACAAATTTTTTATTGGTGTACTATACCTTGGAATAAAAAAAAATTGTGTTTGGATTTACCTGAGGGTAATCGTCTTATTTTTACGTATCAGTTAATACGGAGAAGGAAGGTCTAGCTCTACATGCCTCGCTTACTGGCCTTGTTGTTCCCGTTACATTACAATTTAACTATCTTCATGATCAAAATTTTTGTTGAACCTGGCCTTAAAGATGTGGCTTCCACAGCTTCTTTTTTCCTTACATTTATTTTACCCACGTGCATTTCCAGTTTCCACTGATGTCTTAGTAGCATTATTTTTCAGCTTCTAGAGTGTCTGTCAACCTTATCTATTACCCCTTAGTTTATCAAATAATAAACACGTGTTACCCTCATTATAACTCCCTCCCTCCCCTTTGCCTATCACACGAATGTGCTTTGTTGTTGCTGTTTTAGATTCAGCTACTTGGAACAAAAGTTCCAAGCAGCACTATTTACTATTTGTCTCTGCAGAATCGAGCTATTAGCTCTCGGACCCCGCCTTTCTAACCAATCTATTTTTCCTCTATATCTAGTACATAGATACTAGATATAGTATCATGGGCTAGGTGAGCTATGGAGAGCCCGTAGCACTGATATCTCGCGCAGACGAGCGCCGATATCTCGCGCAGACGAGCGCCGATATCTCGCGCAGACGAGCGCCGATATCTCGCGCAGACGAGCGCCGATATCTCGCGCAGACGAGCGCCGATATCTCGCACAGACGAGCGCCGATATCTCGCGCAGACGAGCGCCGATATCTCGCGCAGACGAGCGCCGATATCTCGCGCAGACGAGCGCCGATATCTCGCGCAGACGAGCGAGGGACAGTATTCACGTGCCGATATATGAGCGTGACAGGAATTACAACTTCTTGTACTGTACATCAGTCACACCACCCTAACGCCACAATGTACTTATAGGCACTTAATGTTCCCTCTCCACCCTGGTCATCATTCCTCCCTACACCCTCCATCCCCCACCCCTACCCTCAACCCCTACCCTCCATACCCACCCCCAGATACCTGAGTACCCCCCCCCCTTCCTTACCCAAGTATTTGCACCCTGATTAACCATCCTCTGAAATTGGGATATAATTAATAATGCATTGTGTCGGGGGACAGGCAGCCAGTTTATACATACAGTACCTGTTAGGCTTACATCGAGGGTCCCACCTCCCCCCATCCAGGGTCAAATTACTGACCCCCTCCCCCCTCCAGGGTCAAATTACAGCCCCCCCTCCCGCTCAGGATGTAACTCCACAAGCTGACTAACTCCTGGGGTACCGATTAATACTACGCGAACAGGGCATTACGCGATAGGAAACGCGCCCAAACATTTCTATCCCGCCTGGGACTCGAACCTGGAACTCGACTGTGAATCGAGAACAAACCCGACTATTCTGGAGTATATTTAGCATCACATGGTTAGCTCTTAACACACACAGAACTAACCCGTCATATAATCTATAGTCTAGGGGTAGCCGCATAAATACAAATCTACCGAAATAGGTTAACACAACAAATGCACCCACCGACCTAGTGCTTCTCTCTCTCCAAAATCGATCGCAGTCTCCGCGGGGGACCAAGGTCACCTCGGCCACACAGAGGTAAATGATCAGCACATGTTGCCTCCCTCCTCCTCCTCTCTCTTCTCCCTCCTTCCCCCTCTCTTCTCCCTCCTCTCTCTCTCTCTCTCACCCCCTACCTCCCTCAATGTCACGCACGTGCGTTAGTGGTGCGAGATGAAAACCTCACACTTGTGAAGTCGTCCCTAAGGTCATATCCAGGATTAGTGTTATATATATATATATATATATATATATATATATATATATATATATATATATATATATATATATATATATATATATATATATATATATATATATAATGTGTGTGTGTACATGTATATATGTACATAAGAAATGAATTTAAAATCTCTCCAACTGCTCATATTATTAAGCTTCGTGGGAGGAAGAATTAAGGAAACACCGCTGACGTGTCGCCCCCCCCCTAACAGTAACAATATCATGCATACCAACTCCATTTTTGATATATCGATAATTTTCCAGTGCCTTATGTAAGTACACCCTGGGACATAACTCCTCCATGAGATCATAACACAGACTAAAAGGTAGCGGAAACGATTTATGTCGGTCTCTCATTGTCGATGTCGGCTGGGAACAAGTACAAGTGGCGCCATGGTCAGTCGTCGATGGAGCTTTGATCTGACTACACTAAATCATGCACGATCTGTACGACCGTTGCTGTTTGCTTGGTTACTAGGGTTATAAGCAAGAAATATGCCCACAAACCTTGCATAACAAGTGCATTTAATACATCAAGGGCAGAATGCTGCTTTTTAGAAAGTACTTAGAGGCCCATTACTTTTACAAATACTCAAAAGCAGCAAACTTTGATAAAAGTCAAACGTGTATGAATACAATCTGGCTTCCTGTCTCTCGACACAGTCAATTATTATTAGTAGTTACATAAATAATATGATTTGCAAATGCTTGTGCTGTCACAACATTCAGTGTAAGATGGATAGGAAGACAATTGTCATGTTATCTAGTTGTTTTCAGTTCACACGAGATTTTGCAAAATCTCTCGAGATATCCTAATGGGTTGAAATAAAAACCAATGACCAATCAGGGTACAGCAACTGTGTGCTTCAGCCAATTAGACCATTTCTAGAAAGAGAGCTTAGCAAGAGAGCTAGTTGGTATGGACACAAAACATAAAAGAGGTATGAACAGTGATACAGAATGGATGAAATAGATCTATGGGAAATAGTTTGTGTAGTGGAGCAAGTACACGCTGCCATCTGGCTACACACCTGGTGATGGCGCGCGGGCTGCAGCTAGCCCATGGCGCGCAGGTATGACACACACGATGATTACGGCATCTTCAAGTGTTCAGTCACACAGTTACTGAGCACTGGTGAGCTATAGTTAGCCTTGCATGTGGGGCACAGCAACCCACGCCACCACTACCAAATTAATACGATCACATTACAGCAGATTGACGAAGAAAAGGACCCTCGCGTCAAAATCCACCACTCACTAAAAGCTGCACAACAGGTAGAAGCAGTCAGAAAAGCTAACCAAACCATTGGAATAATCAAGTGTACCATTTGGATTACTGTATCCCAGCATGGAGACCTCATTTTCAGGCCATAGTTGCTCTGGAGAAAGTGCAACACCGGGCAACAAATGTCATTCCAGAGTTAAGTCATCTCTCGCACCAGGAACGGTTGATGGCCACAGGGCTAACACTGCACACCAGGTGATGACCAAACCACACAACAGAAGATGAAGAGACGACGACTTTTCGGTCCATCCTGAACCATTATCAAGTCGAATGCAAGCCAGGCATGACAGGGCGGATCTCACTGAAACGTTTAAAATACGGAACAAGTTGGAGAATGGTGATCCAGACAATTTCTTCAAACGGTCGAGCATCAGAAATATTACAGGAATAACCGTGGACATCTTCAAGAGAAAACTAGATTGTTTGCTTCAAGGAGTGCCGGACCAACCGGGCTGTGATGGGTATGTGGGCCTGCGGGCACCAAGCAATAGCCTGGTGAACCAAACTCTCAAGTCAAATCTGACCCCGGGCCGGGCTTGGGGAGTAGAAGAACTCCCAGAACCCCATCAACCAGGTATCAACCAGGTCAGATGTAACTCAAACAAGGAGCAATGGTTTCAGACTCAAGAAGCTTCAATGTAAGACAGAGAACAGCAGATGTTCTCTTTCACCCACAGGGTTATAAATCCATGGAATCGTCTACCCGCCGAAGCCGTAAATGCCAAAGCTGTTAAGTTGTAAAATCAAGCTATGTTTGTGTAACTGCAATATATAAAGTGTGTAATGTAACTGTAAATATGCTGTTATATTTTTGTTGTGATGTATAGGGTGATCCAGGGCATGGCGGGAGGAGACTCATCTACTGGTGCATGGTGAACTATGGGTAAACCTGTGGCAGCAAGAGGTCAAACCAGGGAACATATTAGTGTGCTTGTGTGTATATTAGTGTGTTATAACAGGTACATGTGTGTGTTACCCTGAGCGGTGGTAAGTCACTGCTTAAAGCAGACCTGTCACACTCACTCCCCCACACACTGGCTGCCTGCCTCAAGCTGCTCTGCTCTTCCTAAACCACCACCCTCAAGTTCTCCCTCACAACACTTGCCAATCTTCCCATCCTCCTTCCGGCTTCACATCACCGTCTTGGACCTACGGAGTCCGACACCTTCCCTCCCCTTCATTGCTCTTATGACACTTTCTACTCACACACAGCGCCGCAAAACACCTTGGAATTAATACCAAAATTTCTTCCCCCTCGACACCCAACCACTTGGGCTGGACGGTAGAGCGACGGTCTCGCTTCTTGCAGGTACGGCGTTCAATTCCCGACCGTCCAAGTGGTCGGACACCCTTCCTGCCTCCGTCCCATCCCAAATCCTTATCCTGATTCCTTCCCAGTGCTTATAGTCGTAATGACTTGGCGCCTTCCCCTGATAATTCCCTTCCCTCCCCCTTCGACATTCCCCCCCCCCCCCAACTATGAGGCATTTCACACCCCTTGATGGCTCGTATGACCTGCAACTCTTATGACTAGTTTACTCTCCAATTATTTGTCTAGCACCGTATAAGTGAAAATTTGTGAGGGTGTATTGAGTGTGTTCCCAGGTAGTCAATACCATTCTATCCGACACACACACACATGTCCGGACATGTGTGTGTGTGTGTCACTGTTGTATTCGCCTACATGGGTGAAGGCCTGGTCGAGGACCGGGCCGCGGGGTCGCTGAGCCCCGAAATCACCTCAAGGTAACCTAGTTGTATTCACCTAGTTGTGCTTGCGGGGGTTGAGCTCTGCTCTTTCGGCCCGCCTCTAAACTGTTACTAACTACTGTCCCCCCCCCACACACCCACCCACCCCCACCCAGGAAGCAGCTCCGTAGCAGCTGACTAACTCCCAGGTACCTATTTACTGCTAGGTAACAGGGGCATTCATGGTGAAAGAAACTTTGCCCATTTGTTTCTGCCTGGTCCGGGAATCGAACCCGGGCCACAGAATTACGAGTCCTGCGCGCTGTCCACTCAGCTACCAGACCCCTTATGTTGTGGAACGAGTAAGAAGACAGTGAGGGGGGGGGGGGAGGCAGGTGGTGGTCTGGTCGTTGTCTCCAGTCACTTGTTATCTATTCAGCGACATTAATAACATGTCTAAGATGTTACAAACCCCAGAAAGGTCTACCGCCACCACTTTATAATCACTCGTTAGGACAGACAAGCGCGCGCAAATTAAAACACTCAAATCAGTATAGGTAGTGACTGATGGGGATAATGAAGACTGGTGAGGACAACTAACTGGTCAGGAAAGTGACTGATGAGGAAAGTGATGAAATACTCCATGGCGGAACTTTTATTCGTTCTCTCAAGCTTTTACGCTCATACGATAAATAAATGTAAAATTTAACTTCATTTATCTCCATTTTTTATACAGTGGAGGACAGAATTGAGACATTACAAGAAATGTGCGATATTATTGGATCGTAATGCCTTGGGCAAAGATCCAGAGAGGGGAACGCGTGCACACGGTACCTGATTGATTGATGAAGATCAAGCCACGCAAGAGGTGGCACGGGCATGAATAGCCTGTAAGTGGTAGATTTGCTTTGGAGTGAATGTGAATGTGATCTTTGGTCCTTAAAGGATATACTGCGTGCTGTGCTCGCATTTAAATCGTCAGTCCTTACTATGTGGCTGCTATCGCGGGGAGGATACTGCTTGACAGTATTTATGAAGGTCCAGAAGCTGCTGGACACCTTTCTTGACCCGAAGAGTGGCAGTGTTGATGGCTTCAGGAAGGTTACTGCAATATTCAGAGACTCTTAAAGTTCTTCTAGTGTCCTTGGGTTGCTTCACATTCCAGGAGATAGTGAAATAGTGGCTTTTCTGTGATTGTTTGGCAGAAGATGCATTCCCACTCGCTGGGCTCACAAACTTCTCAGTTGCATCTGTATTCTAGACGTAGTCTATATAGCCATTACTGTGGATTACTTTCGGGATATTTAACCTGTCTAACCTGGTGGCCTGAAGACACCATATTGCAGAGGGCGAACGTTCTGCTACTCTCTGGTGTAGATGGGCTGTGTTGAGGTGTGAGAGGTTTCTGGTGATAAGTGTTTTTTATGTACTCCAGGCTGGGTTGGATTCTTTTGTGGATCACTGGATGACGAGTTGCCAATTTAGCAGTTTCATCGGCTCTGTCATTTAATGGGATTCCAACGTTGGATGGGATCCAGTTTAGAGTGGAGTCCTTTGCCTTTAACTACTGCTCCTTGATACAAATTTGTGGTAATTATTTCCACGTTGTCTTTCCACTTCTGTTTTCCTAATATTTGAAGAACAGCTTTTGAGTGTGTGTATGACTGCATTTTGAGTGTTTTGTGCAATGCCTGTTGTATGACAAACACCTCAGTTTGGGCTGATGATACTGGTCCTCCCAGTCTCCAATATGCCTGTTCACTGTCCGTGCAAAGAGCAGCGCCAACACACTCATATTCTGTGTCCACCGATTCGTCTGGGAAGACGTGGGTGACTACTGCAATGCTGCTCATTGGCTTTCTATGATGCGCCATATGATTGTTGGATCATAGGCAGCCTTTTTCATCAGACGACCTTCTATTACTGTAGGCTCCCCCCCCCTCCTTATGATACCTGGAGATTACATTACTTATTAACACACGAGGTGAGTGGGAGAGCCCTGAGGGAGCCCAAGCCAGAGGCAGCTACACATCCCGTTATCACCACCACGCACCACACACACACACACACACACACACACACACACACACACACACACACACACACACACACACACACACACACACATCAGTCTCTGTGACACTACCACCCACCAGGGCACTACCTGGTGCCTACCTGCCTACACAACTACCCCATGACACCACCATTAGTATTCATTCGGTAACACAACAACTACCAAAGTCATGCCCTTCCTCACCCTCCCAACCTTGGCTACAGTGTGGCAACAATTACCACCTCCTCGTCAACACCACACCCTCCTAAAACATTAACATATCCACAAGACAAGGAGCTACACTACAGGGAGCTACACTACAGGAGCTACACTAGCTTTCCACTACAGGGAAAGTGAATGTTACTAAACTTAGAAACCCTGAGAACGATGTGCTTCGCAGGCCCTCAAGTTTTATGTTTCAATAGCAGCCTAATGTAATGTTTACTGAAGGACTAACTCCTCGTGCTTGTGTATAGACTACCTGTAAATATCTGCCAACTTGTCTGCTTAAAAGTGTGAAAGATCCATGGATGAAAGAAAACTGTTGGTTGGCATTTTGCCTTTCCTGTCAATGATCTCTGTTATGCTCACGCGCGGACACTAATCTCTTATTTATAGAAACACGGATAGATTTAGTGACGAGGCCATTGGGGAGAGAGGAAGAGCAGTGAGGGAAGGAGAGGAGGAAGACCCGGGTACCCCATCTAGTAGCTTTTAAGACGTACTTGTAAACTGCATTGTTTACAGAAGCAGCTGGCAAAACCCAACCTAACATTGTCAATACATATTTACAAGATCAGATTACTACACACACACACACACACACACACAGGGCTTAAATAAACCCATTAGGAACATAATTTCCTTACACCCGATGCTTCTAGTCACCCTAGCAGCAAATAGGTTCGCTGGAGTGAGGCAACTGTTGTGGCTTCCAGCCTAGAGAAGACTGGTCGTTGGCGTAAGATCCTAGATGACCTTGATGAGCCTATCGGGCTTCCTGTCCCCGAGAGTGAGAAACAATTACACCATTACCAACTATTATGGAATGCGGACCACAAGAGCAGACAACCTTAATACAGTGTTGCTCACGTTAATTGTTCTCCCCCCAGACCACAGAGGTGGGAAACGGGGTAATGTTTATCTCTGTAAGTAACCATTCTTATCTTGGGAGTGACCTGGACCACAGAGGGACGCTGTCATTACTACCTGATCTTCTCTATTTATGGCGCGTGGGGCATCATACCCTTGACAGTGGCCCAACACACTCCTCACACTGTATAAATAAATCACATTAACGTGGATGTATTAATGAGAACATTGATTTTCTCATTGGTACATAACGTTAATGTGATTTCTTTGTGCATTTGAAGTAGAAGTAGTCCAGGATGTAGTCCAGGATGTAGTCCAGGATGTAGTCCAGGAAGTAGTCCAGGAAGTAGTCCAGGATGTAGTCCAGGAAGTAGTCCAGGAAGTAGTCCAGGAAGTAGACTTCCTGAACCACAGGACAAAGTGCATGGCGGCATTATATTCTGATTAGGCTTCAGTGGTAGCCTCAGGAGCCTTAGATGATTCAAGTGAATCCCAGGTTGCAAAGCTTTTGATCGTGTCGTGGTGTAGTGGTCTAAGGCGTTTGCTTGCCAGTACCCAGAACATAGGTTCGAACCCTCCTCACGGGCTCCTACTAATTTTCCAACACTCGCATTATTATTGTGAATAATTCGGTTCGCTGAGTTAATCATAGTTCCCTTCTTGTGTATTAGCTTAAGTTATGAGTACATATCTTACCCATCAACCCCCACTCATAATGAGTCGTATGTCTCATTTTTGAAACCCCCTCCATGTCGGCTCTGGTATTGAATAATAACTCACCGCTACTCAATATAAATGTTGAGTGAGGTAGTGGAAACCTACACCGGGTTGTACAATCACTTCTCTGGCTGTTACAACTTCCGACGACGACCCCATCATACACTCTGGTAATTACCTAGGGTAATCACCTAGGGTAATTACATGCTTGCCATGCTTCCCTGTAGTGCGAGCTGTGTGCAGTCTTGCTGGACCGTGGCGACAAGTGACACCCATTTATATTCATAGTTCTGACACTGGCCCCGAGCTATATTTGACAATGCTCCCCCTTTTGACTTTTCATATTGTTTAATTGTGAAAGATGTCAAATGAGCGTGCGCGCGCGCGCGCGTGTGTGTGTGTGTGTGTGTGTGTGTGTGTGTGTGTGTGTGTGTGTGTGTGTGTGTGTGAGAGAGAGAGAGAGAGAGAGAGAGAGAGAGAGAGAGAGAGAGAGAGAGAGAGAGAGAGAGACAGAGAGACAGAGAGACAGAGAGACACAGAGAGAGAGAGAGAGAGAGAGAGAGAGAGAGAGAGAGAGAGAGAGAGAGAGAGAGAGAGAGAGAGAGAGAGAGAGAGAGAGAGAGAGAGAGAGAGAGAGAGACCGAGAGACCAAAATGGCGACAAGTACACACACTCAAATGGCCTCAGTGTTTGAGAACAAGTGATGAAACTGAGAAAAGGGGAAAACAGATAGACAGAGAACGACAAGGTGTGTGAAGAACTCGACAAGAGATTCCAGGTCTTCACAATAGAACAAGGAGAGGTCCCTGCACTAAATGAGGAGGCAAACCAAGCAACCTTGAAGGAATTTGACCTCACCAGTGAGGTCAAAAGGAATCTGTTGGAGCTGAATGTGACAAAGACTGTTGGGCCTGACAGAATCTCATCATGGATACTAAAAGAGGCAGGACCAAAGATCCGAAGCTCAACCCCCGCAAGCACAGTCATGCACTCGGGACGCACGGTAATGGCGAACCACAAGACGGGCCAGAATCACTCATGAACGTTGGCATGGTACGAGCGCCTACATACAACATTCCTCCCTTCCTGCTGACTGACAATTATTAGTGTTGCTGCTGGTGAGAATTGCATGTGTGTGTTACTTCACGTTGCTTCCTCCGTGAGAGTAGGCCCATGTGTGGCATCATACCCTCTCCCCCTCGCAGCCTCCAGCATCACAGTATTGACCAGACCTGCCGGTCCCAGCCGCCCGCTTACTCCACTACTGCAATACGCGTCTCCCTCACTCCCTCCTGCCTCGCTCTCTTAATTCTCACTCTCCCCTCCCCGCTCTCTTTATTCTCACTCTCCTCCCCTATTCCTCATTTTCTCCCCTAGAGCCCTCTCCGCACCTCTCCCATAGCTCAATAACAAAGCCAAAGTAACTAAACAAGAGATGACAAGTACTGCATGTTGCCAAGACCTGTTTCTGACTGAATGGGTGTAGAGGATAAATATAACAGTATAGGGCGGTGTTATTCGATGCAGGTTCGAATCCTCGTCACGCCCCTTGTGGATTTGTTCAGTATAGGGGTGGTTTTTGCGAGTTGTGGTAGTTGTAGCTAGAATACTGTCTCGGCTTACTGGTGTCACCTCTCACAATTGTCAACCATATCCACACAAGACTTTTCCTTTATGGCATATAGGAATCTTGCTTTTTAATATATCATCAAATATTTCCAAAGAAATCTCAAACATTGAGGCCATTTGAGTGTGTACTTGTCGCCATATTTGGTCGCACACGCACACACACACAGGCTCAGGAATCTGTACACCTGTTGATTGACGGTTGAGAGGCGGGACCAAAGAGCCAGAGCTCAACCCCCGCAAGCGCAATTGGGCGAGTACACACACACACACACACACACACACACACACACACACACACACACACACACACACACACACACACACACACACACACACACACACACCGAGAGAGTATGACTTCACCAACCCTGCCATCCAAATGCAGGTGGCGGGGGATGTGTGTGTAATCATTTAGTTATGTTAGGGTATTATGGACCGTCAGACCGTCCTGTTAGTGGTGGCGGGAATGTTAGTCTCACACACGTTAAACAATTTACATTTGTGCGTGCTTAACAGAGCTTACCTAGTTGTGACTACGACGGATGTTATCAACTGCCTGCCTGCCTGCCACCCTATTTTGTACTACTGTATTTGTGTATGTTATGACCACAATACCCGGTCACTTGGTGGCCCACTGAAGGATCTACACCCACCGAGACAGAGAGAAAGGACAATCAAAGGGTCTTCCAGACTTACACCCCCTAAAGCTCCCCCTAAAGGATGAAGGATGAAGGCAATAATGTTTCGGTTGAGAAGACACGGAGGCTACACGCCCACGCCAGCTACACGGATGCCACGACACATTCCTTCAGCGTGAGGCGGACAAGAAAGTGGAACGACCTGGAGGGTACACGAGAGATTTTCTGCACCCGTAGTTTTAAAAACAGAAGTAGCAATACAACAAAAAAGTGTTCGAGAATCATTCAATTAGACGACGGATAGTTGGATAGAGGGGGGGGGGGGCTGAAGGTCGGTCCTGAGCACTGTTAGGTCAGTACACACGTTTTTATAAATTAAAAAATTGTAAAACCTTTGCTTTATTCAAAAGTAAAACCAAAACGTACCGAATTTCGTAGTCATAGTTTCCTACTTTGTGCTTTAAACTCACACTGTGGGCCTGCGGGCCGCTCCAAGCAACAGCCTAGTGGACCAAACTCACAAGTCAAAAGGCCGGGCTTGGGGAGTAGAAGAACTCCCAGAACCCCATCAACCAGGTATCAACCAGGTAACTGCTTCTTACTACCAACTTCCCCAATATTAGTACCTAAGACATGTTTCTTCACCGGCGTGTTTCTGTCATTTTATATTGTAGTTATACGCTGATGCAAAATTTTGTTACAATGTACCTTTTCATCTAACCTGATATGTTAGATTAAGGACCGGCCCGAAACACTATGTGTTAGTGGCTCTGCATGAATGTAAAAATACGAATCTTATGTAATCTCAACAACCCATTGTACCTTCTTGTAAATAAAAAATATTATTATTAATTAGTATTATGATACACAGACAAAGGAGTGTGGGCGGTGGAAGGGTGGGTGGGTGGTGGAACAAGGCGTAGGGTTAAAACTGAAATAAGTTTATTGAGGTAGGGTGGTGGAAAAATGCAACCTGCTCTCGCACAAGGCAGCACATATATGACTTGTTGCTTATAGTCACTAATTTGCTTATAAATAAGTACATATGCGACATATTCCAAGCCATATTTGGCCATTTGCAAGATATTGACTATAAGCAAGTGCGAGAACGGGTTGAAAAAGGGAACCGTGAAGGTAGAGATAGTACTGAACTACAAATTAGTCTCGTTAATAAGTACAGTTATTAAATTACTGTAGTAATGTTTAAGAGGGCATTCTTTAGCCTACTAAGTGGTGTTGATTAGTTAAAGGTGACTAACAAGTTCATGTACGTTTATTGAGAGAATAAAATGTCTAACGTTGTCAACGTGTCTAACGTTGTCAACGTGTCTAACGTTGTCAACGTGTCTAACGTTGTCAACGTGATTAACGTTGGTGGAGTGTAGCACAGATCTTGTGATTGAAGTTCAGGAGAAAGTGAGAGTTAGCAAGACGGGGAACTGGGAGAGTTTCGGCTCAAGGCTGCAACTACAACACACTCTGCAAGTTCAATAGCATAGCAAGACAGCTCCGTGCCCTGACGACCGTTATATGGTGACAGCTCCGTGCCCTGACGACCGTTATATGGTGACAGCTCCGTGCCCTGACGACCGTTATATGGTGACAGCTCCGTGCCCCTGACGACCGTTATATGGTGACAGCTCCGTGCCCTGACGACCGTTATATGGTGACAGCTCCGTGCCCTGACGACCGTTATATGAAGACAACTCCGTGCCCTGACGACCGTTATATGAAGACAACTCCGTGCCCTGACGACCGTTATATGAAGACAACTCTGTGCCCTGACGACCGTTATATGGTGACAGCTCCGTGCCCTGACGACCGTTATATGAAGACAGCTCCGTGCCCTGACGACCGTTATATGAAGACAGCTCCGTGCCCTGACGACCGTTATATGGTGACAGCTCCGTGCCCTGACGACCGTTATATGAAGACAACTCCGTGCCCTGACGACCGTTATATGAAGACAACTCCGTGCCCTGACGACCGTTATATGAAGACAACTCTGTGCCCTGACGACCGTTATATGGTGACAGCTCCGTGCCCTGACGACCGTTATATGAAGACAGCTCCGTGCCCTGACGACCGTTATATGAAGACAGCTCCGTGCCCTGACGACCGTTATATGAAGACAGCTACGTGCCCTGACGACCGTTATATGAAGACAACTCTGTGCCCTGACGACCGTTATATGGTGACAGCTCCGTGCCCTGACGACCGTTATATGACGACAGCTCCGTGCCCTGACGACCGTTATATGAAGACAGCTCCGTGCCCTGACGACCGTTATATGAAGACAGCTCCGTGCCCTGACGACCGTTATATGAAGACAACTCCGTGCCCTGACGACCGTTATATGAAGACAGCTCCGTGCCCTGACGACCGTTATATGAAGACAACTCCGTGCCCTGACGACCGTTATATGAAGACAACTCCGTGCCCTGACGACCGTTATATGAAGACAACTCCGTGCCCTGACGACCGTTATATGAAGACAACTCCGTGCCCTGACGACCGTTATATGGTGACAGCTCCGTGCCCTGACGACCGTTATATGAAGACAGCTCCGTGCCGTGACGACCGTTATATGAAGACAACTCCGTGCCCTGACGACCGTTATATGAAGACAACTCCGTGCCCTGACGACCGTTATATGAAGACAACTCCGTGCCCTGACGACCGTTATATGAAGACAACTCCGTGCCCTGACGACCGTTATATGAAGACAACTCCGTGCCCTGACGACCGTTATATGAAGACAGCTCCGTGCCCTGATGACCGTTATATGAAGACAGCTCCGTGCCCTGACGACCGTTATATGAAGACAACTCCGTGCCCTGACGACCGTTATATGAAGACAGCTCCGTGCCCTGACGACCGTTATATGAAGACAGCTCCGTGCCCTGACGACCGTTATATGAAGACAGCTCCGTGCCCTGACGACCGTTATATGAAGACAACTCCGTGCCCTGACGACCGTTATATGAAGACAGCTCCGTGCCCTGACGACCGTTATATGAAGACAACTCCGTGCCCTGACGACCGTTATGAAGTTGTGTGTTCAAAATGCGCGTTATTTCGAACACAATTCCTTGATTGGTCGAATGCTTATGATTCTTGAACCATTTATAATGTCCCAAATTTTACTTGAAACACAAACACCGTTTTCTTACAAAAATCTAGCCCTGGCGGTGGCCCCTGAGACATGATAAATTCACGATATAAACATATACTGTACATCAGAGACAAATATGCACGCATGCCATCCTTGACCTAAAACTGCACATCATGCAAGGTAGTTCACATGCCAATGTGTTCAATGTTGTTATAGATTCAGCTACTAGGAACAAGTTCCAAGTAGCACGGGCTATGGTGAGCCCGTAACTTACCTGGCACAGGTGCGGGGCAAGCAGCACGGCCTATGGTGAGCCCGTAGTGGACTTACCTGACACAAGAGCGCGCTAGTTTACCTGAATGACGAACGAGTCTATCTTTCCTTATAAGCACTTGCTTAGTACATGTAGGTTACCCTTAGTGAATACCGTCTTGCCTCCCGTTTTTTGTGGAGGGGGGGGGGGGCCAGGGAAATTCCTGCACGGGTCCTAAGCCTCTGGCTGGCCCTCTAAGTGTTGCTTGTTTCTGTTTTACTTGGGCGGAGTGTGAGTATTTATGACTCGTATGGTCGCTTCGGTAAGATTTTGCTCCATGCGTTTAACAACTTCTGTTCTGTTGAATTTACGCTGAACTCTTATTTGGGTTGTAACTGTGCACTGTTTTAGATAATGTTCCGGTGGTCTCTCGGGCATTTCTCCACAGTGCTGATATTTCCTTTCATCTTCTGGAATTTGCTTACTGTAGGTAATGTATGCACATGACTGTAAAGCTGCCGCCCAGTTGGGTGGGTGTGTGGAACAAGAATAATAACTGTGTGATTCACCATAGATGTAAAGTGCCTTGTATATAGTGACTTGTGAGCCTCTTACTGAATCACTTGTGACACAAAAGATTATTGATGAGTGTATTTGTGTGGGTGATTAAATATGTATGTGTATGTATATATGTATACGTATATTTATATGTACATGTATGTATGAGTATGTGTACATGTATATATAACATTAATAATTTTGTAACTAGCGTCAAAAGATTGTTATTTGCTTAGCTAAACGAACTAGAGGGTTCAGTTCCTGAACCGATTATGTGCCTCTGTAATCCTTTACACCACCGCCCACAGGATGGGTATGGGGTGCATAATAAAGAAATTGAATTGGAACCTATAAGCCTGTTTCCCATGCACATGGGTATCCAAGCCTGATGCGATGTAAGTGTACTTCTGTTGCTCTACTTCTCCCTTTCATCAAACTAAGTGGTTCGTAGTTGGTTGAATTCTTGTACCAACCCGCAGATCTTGATGTTGCAACTGCTGTGTTGTGGTCACTGTACATCTTCTGCATTGCTCTATTTCTAATTACTTTCTTAATCTGTGATAGACTGTGGTATATAAATGTCAACATTTCTTCTCTTAATTGCAAGTTTTGCAGCTTCGTCTACAATGTCATTTCCTATTATTCCCATATGACTTGGCACCCAGTTGATAAGTACCCGACGGCCTTGACGTTTGAGTGTTTGCATTAATGATATGACATTTGTTATCAGATGAATGTTGTCATGTATGTGTTCTTGTTGTATGTCTCCCGTTGACTTGGTGTTTATAATTTTCACCAGTAGCGCAGTGGTAACACTCGCCCCACGCTTCGCCAGCGACTTAACCTAGGTTCCTATCCTGGCCGGAGAGGACAGACTCCTTAAATGTACGCCTTAGGTCACCCAGTAGTGATTGGGTTGTTAAACGATTGGCAGGTCGTATTCCAGGGAAACTAGTAGGAAAGGCTGATCACGAGTTATGAGACGAGACAGCTCTCAGCCTGCTTACAGGATTCTAGCAGTCGTATGTTCCTGTACCCACGTGTATATAAAAAAAAAAAATAACTCGCAGGTATATGCCAGGTTTTTGGAGGAGTTACCGGATCAGCCTGGCTATGACCTGGCCCTCTCCCACTCCGGAGTATGCGCGCCCCTCGGAATTATTATTATTCCAGTGCTAACCAGCTGTGTTGTCCGGTTCCGTGAAGTGTTTATGCCAACCATCGACCTGTGTACGTATCCCCCTAACCCCCCCCCCCGTCATACCTCCCACATGCCTTCCCGCTCGTGTGTGTGCCATCCACACACTACATTACACCCGTCGGATGACTGGGTTGGGGAAGGGGGAGTGGTCTGTATACTATATTGATAGTGAAAGTGAACGAGGTAATTTTTATTGGTATGTTCTCTCTACAATTTGAACTTATCGCCATCTTTTACATGAATTTACCTGAGGGCCTCTAACACTTTAGTGGCCTCGTCGAGGACAGGGAAAAGGGGGAAAGAGAGAGATAAGGGGACAGCCGGGGACCCTTATCTGTCCCCATAGTAGAGCCAAAATATATACAAAATAAATATTCCCTGCAAGACAATGATCAGCGGCCCTTCCCAGGGTCCCAGCAGCAACAGGTGATTTGAATCTGTAGTCAGCAACAGGTGAAGGTTAAGAGGATTAGTGTAGGGAGGGACAGACAGCCCTGCGTGTAGAGGACACACGGCCCTGCGATAGACAGCCCTGCGTGTAGGGAGCACAGACAGCCCTGCGCAAAGGAATCAACACAGAAGCGCGCACAATCAGGTACCCCTGACCCCGCTGGGTCATGTACCCACAGATCACGTGGATGGTGGTGGTACACCTCGTCATCACTGGCCCTCACCAGCACCTATCATTCCAATGATACAGGCATTACGCCCCGTCACTGGCACCTCCCCCCCCCCCTCACCACAGTCCCACACCCACATAATCACCACCTCCCTCACCTCCCCAAGGTCACACATCACGCCCTTCGTCACCAGATCAACTCACCACTTGAGTGGAGGCGCAGTGGTGAAGGTCCGCCGCCCGATAAGAAACGGTTTCATAGACGCGAGTTTAACACAACATTTATCATCATTCGGTTTCACAAAACGCTAATGCGATTAATGTGACCATAAAATAAATACATACATTCGACAAAAAAGTATATAATTCACAGGCACGAATTGACACGTACAAAATTAATATCTTTCGAGCAGAGGATTACGTCATTTACGTCGGTTTCTATGGCAACGACACGCCAAAACAAAAGCCAAACGACACGTGCAAGCGTTCGGGAGCCTTGGTCAATACTGTTGATGGCGGTCTATGCATTATTTCGCGCCACGTCTATTTACTCTTCCTTTACGGGGATGAAATAAATACTTTGTCTACATGCTGGAGAGATCTCAAGGGGTCATCAACCAGCGAGCGCCGCTGGTACAGGCGGCCTGACAAGAATGATAAGTCAAGGTTGGTCACTTTTGGCAACTTTCTTGATAACCATTAAATACCACTGCGCGCTTTCACAAGCCGTATTCATATTTGGCAGCAGTCTAACAAGTTGACGTACATAACACGGACGCAAAGAATGATGCAAGTGTAAAATTTTGACAAATACTTGTACACATAAACAGCAGAAGCAGTACCAACCTGCCCTGCAGCACGCCCCGGGTACCCCAGCGGTGGCCATGGGATCCCACCACCTGTCCCGCCTTTTCCTACCACCTTCCACTTGCTCTCGTGAAACAATCTAAATTCAAATGACCTTGTCTGGTTTGTCCCCCCAGTGTCTAATTTGTATTTTAATCGTCAGACACACACACACATCCTGGGACTTTAATATACACAAACCGCTTTCCAGCAAAAACAAATGGAAATGTATACACTAACACGTGGTGCATAGAGCCGAGCTGGCTGGTCAAGGTAGACACTATAAACACTGGCAGAACACAGTAGCTGTAACGTAAGTTGTTACAGTCACAGTGTAACTCGCGAAGGTGTAGTGTGGGGGTGTAGTCACGGGCGCCAGGTGTAGTGTGGGGGTGTAGTTTTTTAGTGGAATAAACACTCAAAATGTTTAGTGTTAGCATTCCTGACGCTCTCACCTCATTCACAGTGGTGTGTTTACACACAGCAATACCCAGCCGTACCTTGCATCCCCTCCCACGCACACGCTAACAAGGGAAGAGCATATTTAAGGCTTACTGATGAAGCTCAATGGTCTCCAGTGCTCCTAGCTGTCTGTTACACACTCACTGTCTACCCTCCTCCCTCCCTCCCTCCCTCCCTCTCTCGTTCCTCTTCACTAACTCATTCCCCCAATTCCTTCATCTATACATGTCAATATATCTAAGTTTATCTTTCTCACCATACCACTCCGCCTCGTACAAAAATCTCTCACCTTTACTCCTAAATGTCATAAAAAGTTCCTTATCGTGTATGATATCCCCGTATCATATCTTTCTATTGAACAATGCCCCTTTGACAACTTGAAAAGTAAGCCACTTCCCGGCACCTCTCACTCTTGTGGATTCCTTCCCATATTGGTCTCCGAATGCATGATAGAACTGATGAGTTAGCCAAGACTTTTGCTCGTAAAGAGAGAACTGATTACCAACTTGGACTGCCTTTAAGCAGCCTGAGGGCAGCAATATCCCAGGAACATCAACTAAATTTCGGAGACTTGAGGCAAAGTGAAATTCACACCAGTTACTCCATCTATGATCATTCTATTATGCAGGAAGAACCGCACGTCTATGGGTCATCCAATAACGTTAGCAGACTTCTAGATGTTACCACTGCTAGGCTTAGGCTCGGCTACAAGTACCTCTGGGAGTTTGTAACATCTGATGAAGATTTGACTAAATGTAAACTCTGTCAGCAGAACTATTCGCATACTTTGCGTCATATAATGGAATGTGAAAAATATCGTGGAATTTAGAGATAACACCATCAATAGTGTTCAAGAAATATGTAAGTATTTCATTCATAATGATGTGCTGCCCGAAATCTTAGCGAAGTATCCAAAATTTGCTTACTGTAGGTGCAGCATGCACATGACTGTAAAGCTGCCGCCCAGTTGGGTGGGTGTGGAGCAAGACTAGTAACTGTGTGACTCACCATAGATGTAAAGTGCCTTGTATAGTGACTGTTGTGAGCCTCTTGTTGATCACTTGTGACACAAAAGATTATTGATGTGTGTATTTGTGGGGGTGATATGTATGTATATATGTATACATATATGTACATATATGTATGGTATGAGAATGTGTACATGTATATACAACATTAATAATTTTGTAACTAGCGTCAAAATTTTTTTATTTGCTTAGCTAAACGAACTAGAGGGTTCAGTTCCTGAACCGATTATGTGCCTCTGTAATCCTTTACACCACCGCCCACGGGATGGGTATGGGGTGCATAATAAAGAAAATTGACCTCTCACCCATATAACTACTTTGTACTTTACAGTCCTGGTACTGAATGATGTGTGGCGAGTAACTCCAATGATTCGCGAATGTATGTAATGAATTCAACGATTCTTCGCGGCGGGGATCGTATTCCAGGACCTGCCCGAAACGCTACGCGTACTAGTGGCTCTACAAGAATGTAACAACTCTTGTATATATCTCAAAAAAAAAATGTATACCAAGCCATGCGTATATCGTGTACACAGTAAGACAACTATCTACCGCCCCCCCTTCCAATCACGTGTAACAGATAAGTGTCTTGTACAAAACTCTCACCTTTACTCCCAAATGCCGTAAAAGGTTCCTTATCGTGCATGATATCCCCGTATCATATCTCTCTGTTGAACAATGCCCCTTTGACAACTTGAAAGGTAAGCCACTTCCCGGTACCTCTCACCTATGCTACCTTGTCCTGGTACTGAATGGTGTGTGCCGAGTAACTCCAATGACTCACGAATGTACGTGTACAAATCCCATGCGTATATCGTTTACGAAATACACGCAGCTGTCTACCTCCTCTTCCAATCAAGTGTAACCGATAAAAAAAGAACTATGGCGTTTGGTAATAGTATCCCACAAAGATCTCCGAGCAGAGGACGTTTCCCGTGCAGAGAATTTGAACGCGGGCGTTGTACAGTGTCTGGGTCCTGTGTGATGCAGGAGGCCCTTCACGATTAGTAATATTGCCTCCATGCTGCGCTCCTCTCTCTAGTGTGTGTATATAGGTATGTTTCTTGGTATATTGGTAATCCTACGGGTCTCTCGTTGTGTGGATGTGTGGGTGTGCGCACATCACACCTGCACCTCAACTACAAGTGTACATGCACGAATGTATATATTAATGTATATATTAATATATTATATGTATGTATTAATGTATATATTAATATATTATATGTATATATTAATGTATATATTAATATATTATATGTATATATTAATGTATATATTAATTACTATGCTATGTATCCTCACAATCCCAATGTACCTTCTTGTATATAAATAAATAAATAAATAAATATATTACCACCATTACAGTCTAATAATATACCCACGATTCCGAAGGGTCTTGTTAATCCGTTTTATTAAATGAATCGATAAAAAATATAAAAATACTGTACGGTCGTATATATAAAATTCAATTTAATTAAACTGATATGACTACATTGTAACAACAATAAATTACCAAACAAAATATTCAAAATCGCGCCATTTTAAATGACCATGCCACGAGCCACCACCACGAGGTCAATAATTACTGGAACACTGAGTGTGAACCAGTTGCTTCTAGAGAGCGAGAGGACCAGCGGTAATAAATGTAGAGCAGAAATGTTTAGAGCAGCTGAATGTTGAGTCAGAGCGGCCAGCAATGAATAAGTAATGAAATGGTCTGCGCTGCTGATATGTTCCCACAGAGTACAAGGGGGGGGGGTCCTGTAGCACAGTGGTCGACGTCCTCGGCTCATAACCCAGAAACTCCGAGTTCCAATTACCAATTTTGCCAATGATTAGTTGAGCATTTAAGCCTATGTAAAGCAAATTACTTTGATCACATTGCGGGGTTCTGGGTATTGCGCATTTCAGTGTCGAGGTGCCGGGCGACCACTCCCGGCCAGTAACCAGGAGCTACCAACACACCAGTAACCAGGAGCTACCAACACACCAGTAACCAGGAGCTACCAACACACCAGTAACCAGGAGCTACCAACACGCCAGTAACCAGGAGCTACCAACACACCAGTAACCAGGAGCTACCAACACACCAGTAACCAGGAGCTACCAACACACCAGTAACCAGGAGCTACCAACACACCAGTAACCAGGAGCTACCAGTAACCAGGAGCTACCAACACACCAGTAACCAGGAGCTACCAATACACCACTGGCAGCCAGCATTCCGGCACCAACCAGTACACGTGAAAATTAATGCATGACACGAATGTTCTCTAAAATATTTTATTTATCACCCTCGATATCTATAATTTATTAATCTTGATAAGTGATGACTTAACATTTATTCCACTTGGGATTAGGCCTTTAATGCTTAATCTGACACGTTTAGGCCCAGCTTTATTACGATATTATTATTCAGAATTATCTTGAGATTTGTTTATTTTTTTTTTATATATACAAGAGTTGTTACATTCTTGTACAACCACCAGTACGCGTAGCGTTTCGGGCAGGACCTTAATCCAATGGTCCCTGGAATATGATCCCCGGGAAGAATCGTTTAACAACCAGGTACCCATTTTACTGTTGAGTTAAACAGAGGCTACAGTTAAGGATTTGCGCCCAGTAAATCCTCCCCGGCCAGGATACGAACCCAGGACAAAGCTGGTGGAACCCCAGGCGAGCGTCATAACCACTACACCACGGGGGCTGTCTACTTATCTACAAACATCTACGAGAATGTCACAGTAAATTCAGTTGTCCACTGAAAGGTTTGAGGTTTTGGATCTTTTGGAGCTCCTCAGCTTCCGGACAGAAACCGAGGACACAGCCAGCGCTTCCTCTATGGATCGTCAACACCGATGAGCTGAAACTGGAAATTTGCAGCTCTTGGGTCTCTGTTAATGTCAATGAGCCTAGAACCCAATTCTCGGAGAAACCGAGCTTGAGTGGCGCTGCCCAATAAACTCGCCCCACGGGGCAAAATTAAAAAAAATTTAAATTCGCGGCGGGGATCGTATTCCAGGGACCTGCCCGAAACGCTACGCGTACTAGTGGCTGTACAAGAATGTAACAACTCTTGTATATATCTCTCTCTCAAAAACAAGTCGAAATGAATAATAAAAATGAAAATGAGACGATGTTGTCTATGCCTTCACATGCCCACTTTTAGCCCCAACAAATTCAAAATATACGCAAGACAACATCTCTCTCAAGACACCTAACAATGCACAAGCAACAAGACCCTATTAAGGAACCTGTAGCCTCTATACATAACCAGACATATTCTGGCATCAACAAAATAACCGACATAAAGCAAGGCATTATACATAAAGCTAACCAAGTTACGCATCAATAGCACCAAATGACACTGGTAATTTCCTGAACACAACAGAACACACATCATACTGCACCAGCCCTCATGCTAACAGGAGAGTGACAAGATTGATGATTGATGAAGATTAAGCCACCCAAGAGGTGGCACGGGCATGAATAGCCCGTAAGTGGTGGCCCTTTTGAGCCATTACCAGTATCAAAAGATGATACTGGAGATCTGTGGAGGAGAGTGACAAGATATAGTGAACCTACAAGTGATGCCTGTCTTCACCTCGTCACCTTCACCTCATCCTCGGGGACATATCATGCACTAAGACAATTTGAAATTTTCTTAAGTTTCAATCATGATTAAGTTTCAATGATTCAGAAATTAAACATCTGAATCATTAGTGACCCCTTAGTCAATGTTATGAGATGAATTACATGATAACTCTGCCAAAATAGGTGAGTAAAAATAACTCGTGTACTGAAGCATAATTTACTCGGGCATATCAACATAAATGAGTATATGACAGCTTGTAATTTCTAGCTCAATATAGGCGAAGAGTCACAAAATCGTGGCTAAAGTAAGTTGATCAGACCACACACTAGAAGGTAAAGGGACGACGACGTTTCGGTCCGTCCTGGACCATTCTCAAGTCGATTGTGACAATCGACTTGAGAATGGTCCAGGACGGACCGAAACGTCGTCGTCCCATCACCTTCTAGTGTGTGGTCTGGTCAACTAGCTCAGTCCACCTTCTTAAGGGGGCGTTTCTTTTATCCTTGCTGGCTGATTTCTTCTGAGGGTGTGCGTGATAGTCAAGTGTAATTATCCCATTTGTCTTGTCAAACGCTCAATGAAAATTCCCCCAAAATATATAGATGCGTGTATCATGAACATGACAGTGTGTAGTGAATTATGTTGTGCTTTTATTTTCTTTGCGAAACTCATTAACTTTTTGTCGAAATTGCCCATCCGTTGTCCCTAGTCTATCCAGGACCTGTCTCCATGAAATTGTTTATGAAATAATCTAAGATGAGGTCTGATAAAGACCTTTTGTGCCCTCTGTAATGCTTTTGCGCTACCGCTCACAGGATGAGTATGGGGTGCACAATAAACTAATCAAAATCATCTGGGAAGACATTATACAGACGTAGAGGAGTGTAGTGTGAATGAATAAGTGATCACTGAAAGGTGATCACTTATTGTATGTACAGAGGCAGCTATGTACGCATTATAATGTCGGTAAAGATCGGATGAATAGGTTATACAGTAGAGATTCCTCCCCCTCATATGTTGCAAAGAGGGGGGGGGGGGGGAAGGGGAGGAGTTTCGTATAATGCTAGAATTGTCCTGGAGGTAAAAGTACCATGTAAGATTTGGGATATTCCTAGTGAACCCCAAGTAGGGGTACAATTAAAAGCAGCAACAGTAAGCTGGAATATAATGAGAATGAAAAATGTTCCAACTTAGATATAATGTGAGGCACGTCTCATACTCATAAGGGTCCCAGTAGTACAGTCGGGTTCGTTCTCGACGCACAATCGAGAATTTCGAATTCGAATCCTGGGCGGGACAGAAATGGTTGGGCACATTTCCTTTCACTAATGCCTCTGTTTTCCTAGCAGTGAGTAGGTACTCAGGAGTTAGTCAGCTTGCTATGGGGGTTGCAGCCTGGGCAGAGTCAGTAATTCGACCTGTGGCGGAGGAGGGGGGGGGGGGGGCTCGATATAAGCCTAACGTACATTACATTTGTGGTCTATATTCCAGTACATTCACCAGCTTCATTAATTACCATCAACACATGCTAACGTTGCCAAAAATATTGATGATCCATGTATGCTAAAAACAGCCACAAAATATATACTCTGACCTTTCCATTAATTAATCAAGTGAGCCGTTGCGGAAGACATCAAATGCTCAGAAATTAAACCCAAACAGCGTCAGTACTTTCATGGAAAGCTGAAGTGAAGCTCCACAAAAAAAAATCCACCCTTTAATGCAGGCGACGAGTCACAATAACGTGGCTAAAGTAAGTTGACCAGACCACACACTAGAAGGTGAAGGGACGACGACGTTTCGGTCCGTCCTGGACCATTCTCAAGTCGATTGTGACAATCGACTTGAGAATGGTCCAGGACGGACCGAAACGTCGTCGTCCCTTCACCTTCTAGTGTATGGTTTGGTAATCATCCCCCTTTAATGTTTAGTGCTCCATCACTATATATCACGCATGCACGTTCGTTTTCTGCTAGTCTTAACTACTAACTACGAACCACAATAGCTTGTGCGTCAAAGGCATCTCGATAGTCCAACATAATATAGAGCTTCAGCAGTAGCCTATTAGTATTATTATCTTGTCCAATAAGCGATACTAGCAAGAGATTATTTATAACACGCATCTTAGTTTTGGAAATATAAAGTTACCTGTTGAAAGGAAATGTGTATTAATTTCCTGAAATGAAAAGCTGAAAAGTTAATGAAATGCTGTCAAACTTTTGCCTTATTCAAAAATAAATCCAAAAAAGAATCTAATTTCATCTTCATAGTTTCCTAAATAGTACTTGAAACTCGCACTGTATTTAGTGCTACCCAATTCCCCAATATATGTACCTATGCCATACAACTTTACCATCGTAACCATTGCTGTTATCTTATATCATGTTACACACACAGTTTGCTTCATTATATCTTGTAATAATCCTCAAATTATGCTAAAATGTACCTACTTTTTTTTCAAATTTCTTATATAGTATTTTTATATATTTTCTTGCAATGCATTTTTATACCTATTTACAATGTATTTTTATACTTTTCTTACAATGTACCTGCAAACATTTTTTTTTAAATTTGCAAGAAATTATCTTCTTAAAATTACGTTAGATTCAGGATCTGTCCGAAACGCTATGCGTGCTAGTGGCGTTACAAGAATGTAAAACTTCAAGTCTCTGTTCACTAATAAATCCAATGTACCTTCTTGTATATAAGCAAATAAATAAATTCATATAAAGAAATGTAAATGCTAGTTTTGTTCAAAATCGCTAATCTCCGAAAGTTCTTCACCGATTGCTTTGAAATTGACACGACGTTCATTCGAATATGTGCGTATTTTTATATACCTACTATATAGATGTCACATCTGTGACATGCTTTTTTGAAAATGTGTTTTTTATGTGAATTTTCAAGTGAGGGAAATCTCTGAAAGCTCTTTACCGATTGCTTTGAAAACTTGACTAAATTCCATTCGAAAATGCCCGTGTTTTTATATACCTACTATATAGAACTCACCCTCACACACACACACACACACACACAACAGGAGCCTCGCCCACACACACACATACAACAGGAGCCTCACACAAACAGGAGCCTCACACACACACACACACAACAGGAGCCTCGCCCACCCACACACACAACAGGAGCCCCACCCACACACACACACAACAGGAGCCTCGCCCACACACACACACAACAGGAGCCCCACCCACCCACACACACACACAACAGGAGCCCCACCCACACACACACACACACACAACAGGAGCCTCGCCCACCCACACACACACAACAGGAGCCCCACCCACACACACACATACAACAGGAGCCTCGCCCACACACACACATAAGGAGCCTCGCCCTCACACACACACACAACAGGAGCCTCGCCCACCCACACACACAACAGGAGCCCCACCCACACACACACACAACAGGAGCCTCGCCCACACACACACACACAACAGGAGCCTCGCCCACACACACACACACAACAGGAGCCTCGCCCACCCACACACACACACAACAGGAGCCCCACCCACCCACACACACACACACAACAGGAGCCCCACCCACCCACACACACACAACAGGAGCCCCACCCACACACACACACACAACAGGAGCCCCACCCACACACACACACACAACAGGAGCCCCACCCACACACACACACACAACAGGAGTCCCACCCACACACACACACACACAACAGGAGCCCCACCCACACACACACACACACAACAGGAGCCCCACCCACACACACACACACAACAGGAGCCCCACCCACACACACACACAACAGGAGCCCCACCCACACACACACACACAACAGGAGCCTCGCCCACACATACAACAGGAGCCTCGCCCACACACACACAACAGGAGCCCCACCCACACACACACATACAACAGGAAGGAGCCAGTCTCACACCTCAACCATTTTCAAGTTTTAACTGTACTTACGTTTCATTCAGTTGTGGGCAGTACTTTAATATGAGCTCTAGGAATTTGGAGTCGCTGCATACTAGCCGAGGAGGCCTAGGAGGGCTGGTGACGTTGAGAAACTTGAAGATTGTACAGATGAGAAGAAAAACAGCAAAGACAACAACGGCCGACATCTTCCCCCCGGCACGGCTGGAGTTACACTGACTATGACGTCATCCGTTTTGACAGTCGCCAGCAAACGTTGCCAGATATTGCCGTCTCGGGAACGTTTCTTCTTCTCTTAGCTTACAAACTAAACGTTGCTTAAACTACCCCCTTTCAGTATATCTTAGATTGTATGTTTTTTTTTTTAATTTATTCAAGTACATAGAAAGCCATTTGTTTATTAACTGTATTTCCAAAGCCATGACGTCGGTTCCGGCCGGCCGTCGTCTGGCCGTGAAGCTGGTGGGATGCCAGCTGCAACTTATAGCATTATGCAACTCTTAGTTTGATAATGCCGGGTGCCATACATTCTGCTATAATTGACATTAGTGAGGATGACAACAGCTGTATATATGGTGTTATAGTATGTGTACATTAAAGGCAGATTTACATTAATATTACATTAGTACTTATAGACCTATATATTAATTCATTGGGCTGCATAGTTTACTGGATGCTGGTGTTGCAGTGGATGTGTTGTTGTCAACACCCGCAGGGAGAGATGAGACTTCACTCTTACTGCTCCAGTCACCATCCAAGTTATCATTATCAAGCTTATAAACATTTACATTAATTAGCTTAACTGGTGTTGCTCATATAAGCCTATCAATCTATATCTCTATAGGGTTATTAAGGCCACCTCAATAGCTTAATTACTAACAACCAGCCAGATTACTTCAATTAGTTCTGATTTAATATAAGTTCAGGACAATATTAAACTAACTAAATTTAAACATTATCACCTAAACCTTTCGCGTGCTTTACTTCACTATATGCAGATGAATTTGAAAACAATCAAAGAATTAGAGACAACATGAGGAGTTCACTGTATTAAGAATATTAGGTGATATTTAGCGCCCTCTGATTATTTCGAACTTTGATGGTGCTACGTACATAGCCTTCCCGGTTTGGTGCCTTGTTTTGATAATTACCTTACCTTAAAACTGTTTGTAAGCCTAATTAACTAGTTAATATTTATTACAATGTGCTGAAAAACTGCTAAAACCTCTGGAAAAAATGGAAAACTAATCCGATTTCAGGCTATGAAAATCACAGCGGGTCACTATAGACACTAATATTTCATAAAAGGTGGCATTGGGGCCGACCTGGCTAGCCTATGACACTTCCCTACCCCTCCCCCCCCCTCCCCTATCTAGGAACGTTGGGTGAGGTTAGCTCCAAACCTCCAGTCTCGGACAGCCAGCCAAATACAGACATTACATTTTACAGATATTAGACAAATATATAAATAGTTCTTAAAATGGACCGATAACCTAGAATTATAAGATCTTTTCAGTGTGGTTTGGTTTCTTATTTTCAGGAAAAAAATGCCTGTTCGCCTTATGTAGGTCCTGCCCTGCTAGCCAAGATCAAGGGTCACATATCAGTCACTATAGCCTCGCCCAGGGGTGCTAATATCGGCTGGGTCGACTGAGTGGCGCACACCAGTGTTGCCAGATTGGCCTACAAGTAGCGAATTGGGCTACTTTTGAGTGCTCCGCGCTCCCAATTTTTTAAATTTCGCTACTTGCTACTTTTTGGGCTAATTTAAAAGCAAGATGGGCTAATTTGGGCTATTAATGTTAAAAAACTCAATGATGATTATTTATGGTCAGATGCAACACAAGCAAGCGCCCCGCGATAGTAGCCACTGACTGATGATTTAAATGCGAGCACAGCACGCAGTATATATCCTTTCACAACCAAAGATCACATTCACTCCAAAAAATTCTTCCACTTACGGGCTATTCATGCCCGTGCCACCTCTTAGGTGGCTTAATCTTCATCAATCAATCACAAATAAGCGGTTACAGCCCCGCGCCTGTGCCAAGTCCACTACGGGCTCTCAATAGCTCGTGCTGCTTGGAACTTTTTGTTCAGTGTAGCTGAATTTAAAACAACAGCAACAACACAAACTAGGTTATGGGCTGTTTATGGCCGTGCCACCTCATTGGTGGCTTAATCTTCATCAATCAATTACAAACAAGGAACAACGATTTCAGGTTCAACAAGCCACAACTTAGGACAGAAAACAATTTTTTTTTCACCCATGTGGGGCATAACAATGCACAACAGTAGTAGGGAGTAAGAGCCACAGGCTCCTTTTTTTTTCTGGGAAAAAAGGTACCTGTGCGCCCCAAGGGTTTCAGGTAAATTTAGAATATCCCCTGTGCGCCCCAAGGGTTTCAGGTAAATTTAGAAAATCGTGTATAGCGCTTGGGGGTTTTCAGGTAAATTTTGTCAGTCGCAGATTTTAGAAGTAAGGATTTCTTATGAGAAAAATAATTTCCGAGACTTAGAAGTTTGTTAAAGCCTTATGGGAGAAATTCAAATAACGTGTGTAGCACTTTAGGGCTTCCAGGAGAACTCTACGGACATATTTTACATGTTTTCAACTTACAAAATCGTCTGTGTAAGCCATAGTTTTCATATAAATTTAGAAAATCACCTGTGTAAGTCATGGTTTTCAGTGTTTCGTACCTCACACCCCCCTCCCTCCCCCCTTACCTCGCAATCTCTCGCGTCACCTTTATTTACTTTACGCCCGGACAGCCAGTCGGCTCTTAATCTTATCTTATCTTCATAATATCTGGACCGTCCCTCCTCTCTCTCTCTCCCTCCTCTCTCTCTCTCTCTCCTTTCATTCAGTTCAGTTCAACTATTTTCCAACATCGTATGTTTTCTCCTTTTCATTAAGCAAGTCAGTTTTACACAAATAAATCATGTTAGTAAGCATGTTCTAGCTCACGTTCCCCCACCTTAGTCCCCTGTCGTATAATGAATACTATCATTCCAATCCCTCTAAAATTTAAAAATAATCATATTTCAAACGTAGTTCAATACAGTAATTTAGTTACCAAGCTCCAGCGCTTGTCCTCCGCCTTAGCTCTCTCTCGTATCTTCGTTAGTATCAGTCCAATTTCCCTGAAATTTTTACCCTCTGTATTTCAGGCACCATAAATAAGATCAAACAGTTACCAAGCTCCAGCGCTTGTCCTCCGCCTTAGCTCTCTCTCGTATCTTCGTTAGTAACAGTCCAATTTCCCTGAAATTTTTACCCTCTGTATTTCAGGCACCATAAATAAGATCAAAACAGTTACCAAGCTCCAGCGCTTGTCCTCCGCCTTAGTTCTCTTTCATATCTTTGTAAATAAACCACCAATTTCCCTGAAATTTTTACCCTCTGTATTTCAGACACCGTAAATAAAATCAAGTCAGTTATCGAGCTCCAGCTCTCGTCCCCGCCTTAGTTCTCCTTCGTATCTTTGTAAATAACCCATCAATTTCCCTAAAATTAAAAGCAGACATACTTCAAAGTTAGTAAATAAGATCAAGTCAGTTACTGAGCTCCAGCTCTCGTCCCCGCCTTAGTTCTCTTTCATATCTTTGTAATAAACCATCAATTTCCCCAAAATTTTTACCCTCTGTATTTCAGACATAGTAAATATGATGAAAACAATTATAAAACTCTAGCTCTTGTCCTCTATCCAAGTTCACTCCGGTAAATTCATTACTATCAGTCCAAATCCCCCTGAGATTTAAACACTCAACTACATTTTCAGACATAGTAAATAAGATCAAGTCAGTTATCAAGTTTCAACTCTTGTGCCCCAGCTTAGTTCATTTGTACAAGTTCTTTATTTTCCAACTAAATCACCCTGAGATTTAAGATCACCGTATTTCTAACGTAGTAAAATTAATCGGGGCATTAACCAAGCTCCATTTCCTCAGCCTTAGATCATCAGACATAAATATATTCGATCAAGTCCCTCTCAGCCTATCTGTTTATCAGAGTATTTACTTTACCCTTCTCATCCCCAACGTATCCAAACCTTCAATAATCATACTGTATTTGCATATTTTCTCTATATTCAGCTGTGTTCTTCACATTTTGTCCATGTTTTCTATGTTCACTCCATGTTCTTCAAATGTTCACAGTCCCATTCAGTTTATATTTTCACAAGTATCTCCATTTTTCTGTAATCTTTCTCTTAGTCTCATTACTTTCTCTACAAATTCTAGTCATATTTTCTATGTTTTCATGTTCATCACATGTTCTCTTTACAACTTTTATACTCAATATTCATGCTAACTTCCATATTTTGTGTTCTTTGCAATATTCATGTTCCTCTACAAGTTCATGTTCCTCACAAGATCACTTCGTTTTTTTCACCTTCACTTACATGTTTTCTACATTCTTTGTCATATTCTCCATGTTCTTCACAAGTCCATTATTCATTCTTTGTATTCCCTATTCTCCTTATCATGTTTTCATGTTCACTGTATTCATCAACTTTTCTTACATATGTTCTTTGCCATGTTCCCCATATGTTCTCTGGGTTTTTCCCCTTACATGTTATCTAACGTTCCTTAACTAAAAAATCTTTCACCAATCAACTAAAACATAGTCACTTTCGTCATTTCTCAACTAAACTTATTATCCAGTCAACTAAAAATAGTCAGAAATAGCCTCGTTCAACACTGTTCTTAACTAAAACAACCTTTCTCTTAGCTAAAAATTGTCAAAGGAAACTTTTTTCAGCACTTTCTTAACAGGCGCTATGTTTCATCAAGAAAAAATTGTCAAAGGAAACTTTCCAAAACTGTTCATAACTAGCTTTTATCCATCGTCAATCAACTAAAAATAATAACTTTCATCATTTCTTAACTAAACATATTCCCCATTCATCAGAAAATAACCGTGTTCTTCATGTTTCATTGTCATTTCATAACTAAAATTATCTGCCAATCATCAGAAAAAGTCATGTTCATCATGTTTTGGCTTTTGCTCAACTAAAAGTATTCATCGGTCAACTAAAAAATAGTTACTTCATCATGTTTCCTTGTCATTTCTTAACTGAAATATCACTTCTCTCATCTGAAAATAGTCAGGATTAACCTCATTCAACACCGTTCTTAACTAAAACAGCCTTTCGCTTAGCTAAAAATTGTCAAAGGAATCTTTTCAGCACTGTTCATAACTAAAATTATCCATCAATCAACAGAAAAAGCCATGTTCATCATGTTTTGTCTTTTTGCTTAACTAAATTATGTTTTGTCAAGTAAGAAAATATAGTCAAAGATATCTTTCATCGCTGTTCTTAACTGACATTATACTTTGGGGAGCACAAAAATAGTCTCCCTCGTCATATTTTGTCTTTTTCCTCAACTAAAAGAGTCAAATGTAACTTTTTCAACACTTTCGTAACTAAAATTATATATCGCTAAGTAAGAAAAATAGCCAAAGGTGCTCTCCTTTACACCAAAGTTACTCTTTGAGAAATCAAAGACACTCTTCAATACATTAAGGACTTACTCAAAGACACCAAAGTTACACTCAAAGACATCCTTCGAGACATCAAAGACATCCTTAAGACTTCAATGGGACTCTTCCATTCATCAAAGACATTCTCTAAGCCCTCAAAGTTATTCTCAGAACAATCAAAAGTTATTCCAAGGCAACAAAAGTTATTCTCAGAACAATCAAAAGTTATTCCAAGACAGCAAAAGTCATTCTCAGAGCTATCAAAATTATTCTCGGAGTCATCAAAGGTATTCTCTAACTCACTTTGGTCATTAAAGTTAATTTCTATGTTATAAAAGTTTGTCTCAGAGACATCTAAAGTTAATCTTAGAGTTATCAAATGTAATCTCTAACTCACTTTTGTTCATCAAAGTTGATCTCAGAGTTAACAAAGGTAATCTCTAACTCACTCTCGTACATCAAAGTTGTTTCAAAGACATCAAAGTTAATCTCAGAGTTATCCAAAGATATTCTCATGTCCACAAAAGTTATTCACAGAGTCGTCAAAGTTAATCCAAGACATCTTCGTTCTTAAAAGTTATTCTCAGAGACATCTAAAGTTATTCTTTAAGACAACAAAGTCTTTCTCAGAGTCATCAAAGTTATTCTCAGAGTCACCTTTGTTATTCAAAGAAGCCTTCCGAGACATCCTCGTTCAACAAAAACTGTCCTCAGAGCCATCAAAAAGTTAAATACAGTCGTCAAAGTTATTCTCTAAGTATCTTTTCGTTCATCAGAGAAGCTTTCTAAGACATCTTTGTTCATCCAAGTTGTTCTCTAAGACATCAATCTTGTTCTCTAAGACATCAAAGATGTTCTCTAAATCATAAAGTTAATCTCTAAGTCACCTTCATTCTTCAGAGAAACTTTCCAAAACATCTTTGTTCATCAAAGTTATTCTCAGAGTTAACAAAGGTAATCTCTAACTCACTCTCGTTCGTCAAAGTTAATCCAAGACATCATCTTTCATCAAAGATATTTTCAGAGACATCTAAAGTTAATTTCTATGTTATAAAGTTATTCTCAGAGACATCTAAAGTTAATCTTGCTCATCAAAGTTGTTCTCTAAACATCAATGTTGTTCTCCAAGACATCAAAGATGTTCTCAAAATCATAAAAGTTATTCCCAGAGCTATCAAAGTTATTCTCAAAGTCATCAAAGTTATTCAAAGAGCTAACAAAAGTTATTCTCTAAGTAACCTTTCGTTCATCAGAGAAGCTTTCTAAGACATCTTCGTTCATCAATGTTGTTCTCCAAGACATCAAAGATGTTCTCAAAATCATAAAAGTTATTCCCAGAGCTATCAAAGTTAATCTCAGAGTTATCCAAAGATATTCTCATGTCCACAAAAGTTATTCCAAGAGACGTCAAAGTTGTTTCAAAGACATCAAAGTTAATCTCAGAGTTATCCAAAGACATTCTCAGAGACATCTAAAGTTATTCTCTAAGACATCAAAGTTGTTCTAAGAGTTATCAAAAGTTATTCTCTAAGTAACCTTTCGTTCATCAGAGAAGCTTTCTAAGACATCTTCGTTCATCAATGTTGATCTCTAAGTCACCTTTGTTCATCAAAGAAACTCGCCTTCTTCCATCAAGCTATACTTTAAGACAACATTGTTGTTCTCTAAGACATCTTCAGGCATAAAATTTCTCCCCAAAATGTAACTAGTTCAGCTTTTCATACCAAACCTGCATTTCTGTTAAAACATATTTTCTTAGTTGCTTTACCCTAAAACTGTTCTCTGAACTACACTGTTCAAACCTACGTAACCTATCCTCTCCACCCAATGTTACTTAGTTAACGTAACGTTCCTAAACCTAACTTTACCTATCCTATCCTAACATAACTTACCTTACCTTACATACCTTTCCTAACTTAACCTGCTTAACCTATCTTACCTAACTTTACCTATATTACCTTACCATACCTTACCTATCTTACCTGACTTTACCTATCTTACCTAACTTAACCTGCATAACCTAATTTTACCTATGTTACCTTACCTATCTTACCTAACCTAACCTAACCTAACTTTACCTATGTTACCTTACCTTACCTATCTTACCTGACTTTACCTATCTTACCTAACTTAACCTGCATAACCTAACTTTACCTATGTTACCTTA
The DNA here is from genome assembly GCF_040958095.1 of Procambarus clarkii. NCBI lineage: Eukaryota > Metazoa > Arthropoda > Malacostraca > Decapoda > Cambaridae > Procambarus > Procambarus clarkii. The sequence continues at coordinate 40,692,154 of NC_091154.1, read as the reverse complement.
CCTTACCTACCTTTCCTAACTTAACCTGCTTAACCTATCTCACCTATCTTACCTAACTTTACCTATCTTACCTAACTTTACCTATGTTACCTTACCTTACCTACCTTTCCTAACTTTACCTATCTTACCTAACTTACCTACATTACCTAACTTAACTTAACCTGCTTAACCTAACTTACCTTACCTAACTTATATAACTTATCTTACCTATCCTAACGTAACCTAACTTGCTTTACCTAACTTAATCTTACATTCCCAAACTGATGTATCCTAACTTATCTAGTCCAACCAGACATGATCTAACTTAAGTATTCCTTCTTGTCTTTGTGTTTCGTCAATCATTGTCTCATATTCATTTACTCATTTCATTAGTTAATTTCTCAAATGGACGTTTTTGCATTTCAAGTGCTATTTGTTAGAGATTGGATATTTAAGCATTTCAAAGAATTTTTGTTATATATGGGCATTTACTCATTTCAAGGGATAATTTCTCAAATGGACGTTTTTGCATTTCAAGTGTTATTTGTTTAAGATTGGGTGTTTAACCATTTCAAAGGATTTTTGTTATATATGGGAACTTACTCGTTTCAAGGGCTAATTTCTCAAATGGTCATTTTTGCAGATCAAGGGTTATTTGTTAAAGTTCATCAAGTTGCCCATAAGTTGTATTTATTATGTTTGTTATCTTATGTTCTTATTCCTCAACCCCTTAACCTAACCTCTTGTAATCTTAGTGTATTTAGTAGGTTCTATCTTATGTTCTTATTCCCCAACCCTTTAACCTAACCTTTCAGATGTAGTTTGTTGAATATATTATCCTTTTCCTAACCTTTCAAATGTAGTTTATTGTGTTTTGACATATTTGTTGAATATATTATCCTTTTCCTAACCTTTCAGATGTAGTTTTGTTTCTCCTTTTTGTATATTTTTACCCAAACCTTCTTTCCTTCTTTACTTTGATTCTCCTACTCCTTCTAACCCTCCTTTTCTATCTCTCTCCCTTATTCTCTCTCTTCCTCCCCCTCTCTCTCCCTCATTTGCTCAAATGCTCTCTTGTTTCTCAAATTCAAGTCTTATTGCTCCCATTCTCACACCCTCATTCTCATTCACTTAGTTTTTCTTTTTCTCAAATTCAAGTCTTAGTGCTCCCATTCTCACACCCTCACTCTCATTCTCTCTTCTTTAGTCCCATTTTCTTCCGCCCCCTCTCTCTTACTCCTTGCTCTTCTTTCATGCTCTCACTCACTTGCTCTCTTGTTTTTCTCAATTTCAAGTCTTAGTAGATCTGATTCTTTACTATTGTAATTTTATTATTACTAAGATAAAGAATGAACTTATATGTGAAATCAAAGTAAAAGAAGGAAAGAAGGTTTGGGTAAAAATATACAAAAAGGAGAAACAAAACTACATCTGAAAGGTTAGGAAAAGGATAATATATTCAACAAATATGTCAAAACACAATAAACTACATTTGAAAGGTTAGGAAAAGGATAATATATTCAACAAACTACATCTGAAAGGTTAGGTTAAAGGGTTGGGGAATAAGAACATAAGATAGAACCTACTAAATACACTAAGATTACAAGAGGTTAGGTTAAGGGGTTGAGGAATAAGAACATAAGATAACAAACATAATAAATACAACTTATGGGCAACTTGATGAACTTTAACAAATAACCCTTGATCTGCAAAAATGACCATTTGAGAAATTAGCCCTTGAAACGAGTAAGTTCCCATATATAACAAAAATCCTTTGAAATGGTTAAACACCCAATCTTAAACAAATAACACTTGAAATGCAAAAACGTCCATTTGAGAAATTATCCCTTGAAATGAGTAAATGCCCATATATAACAAAAATTCTTTGAAATGCTTAAATATCCAATCTCTAACAAATAGCACTTGAAATGCAAAAACGTCCATTTGAGAAATTAACTAATGAAATGAGTAAATGAATATGAGACAATGATTGACGAAACACAAAGACAAGAAGGAATACTTAAGTTAGATCATGTCTGGTTGGACTAGATAAGTTAGGATACATCAGTTTGGGAATGTAAGATTAAGTTAGGTAAAGCAAGTTAGGTTACGTTAGGATAGGTAAGATAAGTTATATAAGTTAGGTAAGGTAAGTTAGGTTAAGCAGGTTAAGTTAAGTTAGGTAATGTAGGTAAGTTAGGTAAGATAGGTAAAGTTAGGAAAGGTAGGTAAGGTAAGGTAACATAGGTAAAGTTAGGTAAGATAGGTAAAGTTAGGTAAGATAGGTGAGATAGGTTAAGCAGGTTAAGTTAGGAAAGGTAGGTAAGGTAAGGTAACATAGGTAAAGTTAGGTTATGCAGGTTAAGTTAGGTAAGATAGGTAAAGTCAGGTAAGATAGGTAAGGTAAGGTAACATAGGTAAAGTTAGGTTAGGTTAGGTTAGGTAAGATAGGTAAGGTAACATAGGTAAAATTAGGTTATGCAGGTTAAGTTAGGTAAGATAGGTAAAGTCAGGTAAGATAGGTAAGGTATGGTAAGGTAATATAGGTAAAGTTAGGTAAGATAGGTTAAGCAGGTTAAGTTAGGAAAGGTATGTAAGGTAAGGTAAGTTATGTTAGGATAGGATAGGTAAAGTTAGGTTTAGGAACGTTACGTTAACTAAGTAACATTGGGTGGAGAGGATAGGTTACGTAGGTTTGAACAGTGTAGTTCAGAGAACAGTTTTAGGGTAAAGCAACTAAGAAAATATGTTTTAACAGAAATGCAGGTTTGGTATGAAAAGCTGAACTAGTTACATTTTGGGGAGAAATTTTATGCCTGAAGATGTCTTAGAGAACAACAATGTTGTCTTAAAGTATAGCTTGATGGAAGAAGGCGAGTTTCTTTGATGAACAAAGGTGACTTAGAGATCAACATTGATGAACGAAGATGTCTTAGAAAGCTTCTCTGATGAACGAAAGGTTACTTAGAGAATAACTTTTGATAACTCTTAGAACAACTTTGATGTCTTAGAGAATAACTTTAGATGTCTCTGAGAATGTCTTTGGATAACTCTGAGATTAACTTTGATGTCTTTGAAACAACTTTGACGTCTCTTGGAATAACTTTTGTGGACATGAGAATATCTTTGGATAACTCTGAGATTAACTTTGATAGCTCTGGGAATAACTTTTATGATTTTGAGAACATCTTTGATGTCTTGGAGAACAACATTGATGAACGAAGATGTCTTAGAAAGCTTCTCTGATGAACGAAAGGTTACTTAGAGAATAACTTTTGTTAGCTCTTTGAATAACTTTGATGACTTTGAGAATAACTTTGATAGCTCTGGGAATAACTTTTATGATTTTGAGAACATCTTTGATGTCTTGGAGAACAACATTGATGTTTAGAGAACAACTTTGATGAGCAAGATTAACTTTAGATGTCTCTGAGAATAACTTTATAACATAGAAATTAACTTTAGATGTCTCTGAAAATATCTTTGATGAAAGATGATGTCTTGGATTAACTTTGACGAACGAGAGTGAGTTAGAGATTACCTTTGTTAACTCTGAGAATAACTTTGATGAACAAAGATGTTTTGGAAAGTTTCTCTGAAGAATGAAGGTGACTTAGAGATTAACTTTATGATTTAGAGAACATCTTTGATGTCTTAGAGAACAAGATTGATGTCTTAGAGAACAACTTGGATGAACAAAGATGTCTTAGAAAGCTTCTCTGATGAACGAAAAGATACTTAGAGAATAACTTTGACGACTGTATTTAACTTTTTGATGGCTCTGAGGACAGTTTTTGTTGAACGAGGATGTCTCGGAAGGCTTCTTTGAATAACAAAGGTGACTCTGAGAATAACTTTGATGACTCTGAGAAAGACTTTGTTGTCTTAAAGAATAACTTTAGATGTCTCTGAGAATAACTTTTAAGAACGAAGATGTCTTGGATTAACTTTGACGACTCTGTGAATAACTTTTGTGGACATGAGAATATCTTTGGATAACTCTGAGATTAACTTTGATGTCTTTGAAACAACTTTGATGTACGAGAGTGAGTTAGAGATTACCTTTGTTAACTCTGAGATCAACTTTGATGAACAAAAGTGAGTTAGAGATTACATTTGATAACTCTAAGATTAACTTTAGATGTCTCTGAGACAAACTTTTATAACATAGAAATTAACTTTAATGACCAAAGTGAGTTAGAGAATACCTTTGATGACTCCGAGAATAATTTTGATAGCTCTGAGAATGACTTTTGCTGTCTTGGAATAACTTTTGATTGTTCTGAGAATAACTTTTGTTGCCTTGGAATAACTTTTGATTGTTCTGAGAATAACTTTGAGGGCTTAGAGAATGTCTTTGATGAATGGAAGAGTCCCATTGAAGTCTTAAGGATGTCTTTGATGTCTCGAAGGATGTCTTTGAGTGTAACTTTGGTGTCTTTGAGTAAGTCCTTAATGTATTGAAGAGTGTCTTTGATTTCTCAAAGAGTAACTTTGGTGTAAAGGAGAGCACCTTTGGCTATTTTTCTTACTTAGCGATATATAATTTTAGTTACGAAAGTGTTGAAAAAGTTACATTTGACTCTTTTAGTTGAGGAAAAAGACAAAATATGACGAGGGAGACTATTTTTGTGCTCCCCAAAGTATAATGTCAGTTAAGAACAGCGATGAAAGATATCTTTGACTATATTTTCTTACTTGACAAAACATAATTTAGTTAAGCAAAAAGACAAAACATGATGAACATGGCTTTTTCTGTTGATTGATGGATAATTTTAGTTATGAACAGTGCTGAAAAGATTCCTTTGACAATTTTTAGCTAAGCGAAAGGCTGTTTTAGTTAAGAACGGTGTTGAATGAGGTTAATCCTGACTATTTTCAGATGAGAGAAGTGATATTTCAGTTAAGAAATGACAAGGAAACATGATGAAGTAACTATTTTTTAGTTGACCGATGAATACTTTTAGTTGAGCAAAAGCCAAAACATGATGAACATGACTTTTTCTGATGATTGGCAGATAATTTTAGTTATGAAATGACAATGAAACATGAAGAACACGGTTATTTTCTGATGAATGGGGAATATGTTTAGTTAAGAAATGATGAAAGTTATTATTTTTAGTTGATTGACGATGGATAAAAGCTAGTTATGAACAGTTTTGGAAAGTTTCCTTTGACAATTTTTTCTTGATGAAACATAGCGCCTGTTAAGAAAGTGCTGAAAAAAGTTTCCTTTGACAATTTTTAGCTAAGAGAAAGGTTGTTTTAGTTAAGAACAGTGTTGAACGAGGCTATTTCTGACTATTTTTAGTTGACTGGATAATAAGTTTAGTTGAGAAATGACGAAAGTGACTATGTTTTAGTTGATTGGTGAAAGATTTTTTAGTTAAGGAACGTTAGATAACATGTAAGGGGAAAAACCCAGAGAACATATGGGGAACATGGCAAAGAACATATGTAAGAAAAGTTGATGAATACAGTGAACATGAAAACATGATAAGGAGAATAGGGAATACAAAGAATGAATAATGGACTTGTGAAGAACATGGAGAATATGACAAAGAATGTAGAAAACATGTAAGTGAAGGTGAAAAAAACGAAGTGATCTTGTGAGGAACATGAACTTGTAGAGGAACATGAATATTGCAAAGAACACAAAATATGGAAGTTAGCATGAATATTGAGTATAAAAGTTGTAAAGAGAACATGTGATGAACATGAAAACATAGAAAATATGACTAGAATTTGTAGAGAAAGTAATGAGACTAAGAGAAAGATTACAGAAAAATGGAGATACTTGTGAAAATATAAACTGAATGGGACTGTGAACATTTGAAGAACATGGAGTGAACATAGAAAACATGGACAAAATGTGAAGAACACAGCTGAATATAGAGAAAATATGCAAATACAGTATGATTATTGAAGGTTTGGATACGTTGGGGATGAGAAGGGTAAAGTAAATACTCTGATAAACAGATAGGCTGAGAGGGACTTGATCGAATATATTTATGTCTGATGATCTAAGGCTGAGGAAATGGAGCTTGGTTAATGCCCCGATTAATTTTACTACGTTAGAAATACGGTGATCTTAAATCTCAGGGTGATTTAGTTGGAAAATAAAGAACTTGTACAAATGAACTAAGCTGGGGCACAAGAGTTGAAACTTGATAACTGACTTGATCTTATTTACTATGTCTGAAAATGTAGTTGAGTGTTTAAATCTCAGGGGGATTTGGACTGATAGTAATGAATTTACCGGAGTGAACTTGGATAGAGGACAAGAGCTAGAGTTTTATAATTGTTTTCATCATATTTACTATGTCTGAAATACAGAGGGTAAAAATTTTGGGGAAATTGATGGTTTATTACAAAGATATGAAAGAGAACTAAGGCGGGGACGAGAGCTGGAGCTCAGTAACTGACTTGATCTTATTTACTAACTTTGAAGTATGTCTGCTTTTAATTTTAGGGAAATTGATGGGTTATTTACAAAGATACGAAGGAGAACTAAGGCGGGGACGAGAGCTGGAGCTCGATAACTGACTTGATTTTATTTACGGTGTCTGAAATACAGAGGGTAAAAATTTCAGGGAAATTGGTGGTTTATTTACAAAGATATGAAAGAGAACTAAGGCGGAGGACAAGCGCTGGAGCTTGGTAACTGTTTTGATCTTATTTATGGTGCCTGAAATACAGAGGGTAAAAATTTCAGGGAAATTGGACTGTTACTAACGAAGATACGAGAGAGAGCTAAGGCGGAGGACAAGCGCTGGAGCTTGGTAACTGTTTGATCTTATTTATGGTGCCTGAAATACAGAGGGTAAAAATTTCAGGGAAATTGGACTGATACTAACGAAGATACGAGAGAGAGCTAAGGCGGAGGACAAGCGCTGGAGCTTGGTAACTAAATTACTGTATTGAACTACGTTTGAAATATGATTATTTTTAAATTTTAGAGGGATTGGAATGATAGTATTCATTATACGACAGGGGACTAAGGTGGGGGAACGTGAGCTAGAACATGCTTACTAACATGATTTATTTGTGTAAAACTGACTTGCTTAATGAAAAGGAGAAAACATACGATGTTGGAAAATAGTTGAACTGAACTGAATGAAAGGAGAGAGAGAGAGAGAGGAGGGAGAGAGAGAGAGGAGGGACGGTCCAGATATTATGAAGATAAGATAAGATTAAGAGCCGACTGGCTGTCCGGGCGTAAAGTAAATAAAGGTGACGCGAGAGATTGCGAGGTAAGGGGGGAGGGAGGGGGGTGTGAGGTACGAAACACTGAAAACCATGACTTACACAGGTGATTTTCTAAATTTATATGAAAACTATGGCTTACACAGACGATTTTGTAAGTTGAAAACATGTAAAATATGTCCGTAGAGTTCTCCTGGAAGCCCTAAAGTGCTACACACGTTATTTGAATTTCTCCCATAAGGCTTTAACAAACTTCTAAGTCTCGGAAATTATTTTTCTCATAAGAAATCCTTACTTCTAAAATCTGCGACTGACAAAATTTACCTGAAAACCCCCAAGCGCTATACACGATTTTCTAAATTTACCTGAAACCCTTGGGGCGCACAGGGGATATTCTAAATTTACCTGAAACCCTTGGGGCGCACAGGTACCTTTTTTCCCAGAAAAAAAAAGGAGCCTGTGGCTCTTACTCCCTACTACTCACAACTACCAAATCATCAACATTATCTTGGAGTCAGACTCCACCAATCACTGATAGTTGTACAAGCGGAAGCTGCAGTTATAAAAGCAAACCAAATCCTTTGGAATAGTCAAACGAAATTTTGACGAAGGAAAAGGTAGTTTATACAATTGTATAAATCTCTGGTGTGCTTCCGCTTGGATTATTATACCCACGCATTGAGACCTCATCTTCAAAAAGACATATATCTGTTTTGGAGAAAGTTCAACACCGGGCGACTAAAATCTTTCACGAACTAAGTCGACTTCCATACCAGGGACGGTTGAGGGCCACAAGGACCAGACATGACTTGGCTGCTCTCGGCAAAACTTTTAAATTACTGAACAATTTTGAAGATATTGACCCAGAACACTTCTTCAGAAGGCTAGATGTAAGACCAACAAGGAGCAACGGTTTCGAGCTCAACAAGCCACATTGAAGGATGGAAAATATTTGTTTTCTCCTAAAGAATTATACAGTTGTGGAAACGCATACCCGCCGAAGCCGTAAATGCCAAAACATTGGCATTTGTTTGGCCCCAAAACAAATGGGAGGAGCTTTCGGCAAGCCAGACAACCTCCTGTCCTCGTCCCGACCACTAGAGAGAGATACCTGAATTTGCCCAAGGGCCACCCTCGAGTAAATTCACCAAAACCATGGAACCACCTTCCCGACGAAGCCGTAAATAATAAAACATTGCTCGATAAACTCACCAAGGCAAATAAGGAACATTTGACAAGCCGCCGGCTTCCTATCCTCACTGAGAGATAGTGACTGGTAAATTCAGGTAAATCTTAGCTAATTAAATAATCCTGAAAAGTTTGCATGTTGAAGGCAGGGCTGTGTTAGCAGCATTATACTCTCTGAGCAAAGCAGTACACTGTTGCCCTCCAACCCAGATGATGGGCACTGGTTCCCACGTCTGTGGACCTATACTTACAACCACGTTCTCGTCTGTGGACCCTCCCAACTTTGGTACGGCTCTCAGTGTGCTTGGTAGAGTTAGGAGGGTGTTTGTCTGGTTAGGTGAGGTGTTTGTTGACCAAACCACACACTAGAAAGTGAAGGGACGACGACGTTTCGGTCCTTCCTGGACCATTCTCAAGTCAATTGTGCATTCTCACAATCGACTTGAGAATGGTCCAGAACGGATCGAAACGTCGTCGTCCCTTCACGTTCTAGTGTGTGGTTTGGTCAACATATTTCAGCCACGTTATTCCAGTTGTGTACCTAGGTCTGTAGGTACACAACTGGTCGGGTTCTGGTTACACTCGGACACGAGATGATTCGGCTAAACTCATTTTCTGTTTTAAATCCGGATGTATTGTTATGCTAGGCTGTATTAGGTTATGTTATTAAGGTTAGGCTGCATTGGGCTCGGTTGGATTAGATTGGTTTGATTTGGGTTACGTTAGGTTGGGTTGAGCTATGTTAGTCAGGTTTCAAAATTCCACTACGCCACGGAGAAGTCTCTGTGGCGCAGTGATAAAGCACGCGCCCGGCTCTTCGCCAGCCCTTTGACCTGGGTTCGTATGCTGGCCGGGAAGGACTGAGCGGGCGCCAATCCTTAACTGTTCACCCAGCAGAGAATAGGTTGTTGAACGATTTGGCGAGTTGACTTTTTGAAGGAAAACATTAGGATTAAGGACCTACCCGAAACGCTATGTATGCTATAGTGGCTTTACAAGAATTTAAAAACACTTTTTTATATATAAATAAAAAAAAAAATAATAGATCCGCCGACGAATCTTCATGTGTGCGATGAGACTTGTATCTGGCATAACTAAAATCTTAACTTAAATAATTCATTTGTTAGACAATATATGATATTCAGATCTATAAATTATTTTAGAAAGGCCTATAATGCATATAAATATTAATTTACACATTCCTGGCGCTATATACGCTAGGAATTTCAATATAGCGTTCAAATAATTTTAGGCAGGGGGGTCTCTGGGTCGGTTGGTCGCTACGGGGTCATCGACGCCGACCCGCCAGTCGTCAGGAAGCAGCGGTGACGTGTGGTGCGTCGCTCCCGTGTAGGTAAGGCTGATAAGTTTTTTTTTTTTTTTTTTTTTCAAATATATCTGAACAGTTGGGAGGTACGCATGAATATATAGTCTACCTCCACCTACAATGCTTAATGCATTATACATTTGTTCGCTATTATAACATCGAGTTTTGTATGTCTCCGAGGATCATTGTTTTCGTATTTTTTTTTCATCCGGGTTCTGTAGTATTCAAATGTTTGTATTTCACTAATGCTAAATAGTCTGTCCTCTCGGATATTGTGGAAGAATTTGAGGATCATGATTTGCCAACATTATATGAGTAGGATATTATGTAGAATACACTTCCCCAGTGTTAAACTACCCCGTCGTCAGGCTAGGCTCGTTAACGCGGCGGTCGTCTCCCCCACATCCCAAGACTCATTTATTATCGACTTTCATGTACTGTGTATTAAAAATAATTTTTATCGTGAATAAATTAATTTTATATTCTATAATTAGGCGTATAGTAGGTTCGGTATTTAGGTTCTGTTGGCAATTATTTTCACTTGAAAGTATGTGGAGGGAGAAGCATTTACAGTTGCCTGTCCTCAGGCCAGGCTACCCTACGCCGCCGCCCAACCCAAAGCCTCATTCATCAATTTTATCGCTGTGTATTCAGAATTATTCTCGCGTATAAGGTAATATTTCATCAAGTTAATAGTTAACAACTAAGTTTAGTGACAAGCGACAGTCCAATGTACAAATACTGCAATAGTTTAGTTTAGTTCATTTATTATGCACCCCATACCCATCTTGTGGGTGGTAATGGAAAGGGTTACAGAGGCACATAATAGGCTCAGGGACTGAATCCCACAATTCATTAAGCTAAGCAAGTTACAATCTTGATACACAGTTTACATTTGGTCAGGTCTACATCAGCAGATAATGAGAATTCCCAGAGATCCTTGTAACCGAGTCTAAGCCGAGCAGTAGTAACATCTAGAAGTCTGTGATATTATTAGATGAACCATAGATGTGTGGCTCCTCTTGCATGATAGTATTATACTGCAATAGATCAACAACTTCCCAACAGGAAGGAGCGGGGACACCCCTCCGGGAACTGAATTTACCTGAGGGCCACTAATACTATATAGTGACCTCGATGAGGGCAGTAAGCCGGCGGCCTGTCAAAGGTCCCCCCATTTGTCCTGATCTTTTCCAGCTGAATTTTAAAACCAAGCAGGGGTTTGGCGTTTGCTGCTTCGGCGGGTAGGCGGTTCCACTGGTTTACAACCCTGTGGGTGAAAAAGCATCTCCTATTTCCTGTCCAACATTCTGGCTTGTTGAGTGTGAACCCGTTGCTCTTTGTTCGTGTAACATCTGGCCTTTTGAAGACATTGTCCTGATCGACATTCTCCAACTTTGTGGGGTTGGATGAGATGTATACTTGCTAGACTTACGGTTACACAACTGGTCGGGGTCCGGTTACACAACTGGTCGAGCTTCGGATACACAACTGGTCGGGCTCCGGTTACATGACTGGTCGGGCTCCGGGGGTGTCACTTAACACCCAGGACCTCCCCCCCTTAGAGTTCACACCCAGGGAAGCCTTCTCCAAGAGGTCAGCCCAGATGACCTCCAGTTTATCTTGTATATTGATTAAAAATTCCTGGGTTAGTCTTAGTCAGCATAGTTTCAAGTATGTAATATTTCATGCAAGGAAATTAGACTCCAGATTCTTATGTGTAAACATCCCTGGATCTCCCCCTTTTGGCCAGGTCAGAGGTCAGTCACACACGTAATTAATAACTCCTCTCTTGAAGAGTGTATGGTGAATGTCAAACAAGCTTTTTGAAATATTTCTTGAGTGTTTGTACACTTTTGGTGGGTAGCAACAGCAGATCTCCCCCTCCCCCCTGTGGGGAGTTGTATATAGAGGGCCTGTAGGAACATAGGAAGGCAGAGGACGGTACACCGGGGTCGAGAGCGGGGCTGTGAAGAACATCTCAGCCAGGGAGAGACAGATAGCTTAAGGTAATGTGTGTGATCTCTGAGTTTTTGTTCCATGTCCAAATTTCTTAACTTTTTGCCAGTGTTAGGATAGGATTTATAATTGGTGATTGACATAATTTTGGTCTCAATAAACTTACGTGAAATTTCCCGTCTGTGTCAATTGTTGAATCCTCTTAGCCTTTTGGATATAGTGGCTGACAACCGTTTTCATAATTAATGACAGTCATAGAAGTACTCTCCAAGTCAAGCAATGTTTCTTGCCTCGTTGCTTGATATAGTTTCAATGGTCAAAGGCAGATGGTGGCAGCGTATTTCATCCTGTGTTAGCATCTCCTTGTTGGCGGTGTACTTTGTAGTCCCGGTGTAATCATCATATGTCAGCCCATAAGTGTTACCAAGTGCAACCAATGGGGAAGTGTTACTCAGGATAGTTTAGGGTTCCATTATAGTGGTGTTCCATTATAGTGGTACATTTTAGGGTGGTGTTACAATAGAGTGGTGTTACAGTGTCACTTAGGCTTCGGGTTGTGCATGGTCGGGCTTTGGTACATGCATGGTTGTGATCCAGAGGTTGTTTGGTTCGTTCAGGCTAGGCTTGCTGTTACACAACTGGTCGGGGTCCAGCTACACAACTGGTGAGGCTTCGGTTACACAACTGGTCGGGCTCCGGTTAAATAACTGGTCAGGCTCCGGTTACACAACTGGTCGGGCTCTGGTTAAATAACTGGTCGGGCTCCGGGGGTGTCACTTAGGCTTTGGGTTGTGCATGGTTTGGCTTCCGGTCGTGCATGGTTGTGATCCAGAGGTTGTTTGTTTGGTTCGCTCATGCTAGGCTTGCAGTTAGACAACTGGTTGGGCTCCGGTTTCAAAACTTGTCGGGTTCCGATTACATAACTCCAGGGGTGTGACTTGTTGGGCTTTGGGTTGTGCATGGTTGTGCTCCGGTTCATACATGGTTGTGGTTGTGTACTAGTGCTCCAGGTTTGTTTGCAAGGGCTCTGTTTATATGTTTGCTAGAAATTCGAGTTTCTTTTTTTGCATATAGTTAAATTGTTTGATATGGCTCCATAATTGATTTCTAGGGCAAGTGGAGGGTTTTAGGTAGCACTAAGAAGATTTTTGTTGTGTCAAGCTAGGAATGGAGTTTGGTTGTTCTTTGGGACTGTTTAGCTTGGTTGGGGTTGGATGAGATGTATACTTGCTAGGCTTACGGTTACACAACTGGTCGGGGTCTGGTTACACAACTGGTCAAGCTTCGGTTACACAACTGGTCGGGCTCCAGTTAAATAACTGGTCGGGCTCCGGTTAAATAACTGGTCGGGCTCCGGGGGTGTCACTTGGGCTATGGGTTGTGCATGGTCAGGCTTCGGTTCGTGCATGGTTGTGCTTCAGTGGTTGTATGTGTACTAGTGCTCCAGGTTTGTTTGCTAAGGCTCTATGTTTGTTTCCTAGATATTCAGGCTTCTTTTTTTTTGTATATAGTTCAATTGTTTGCTATGGGTCAATAGTTGGTGTTTAGGGCAAGTGGAGGGTGCTAAGGAGATTTTTGTTTGGTCGAGCTAGGAATGGAGTTTGGTTGTGCTCTGGGACTGTTTAGCTTTGCGGGGTTGAGTGAGATGTATACTTGCTAGGCTTACGGTTACACAACTGGTCAGGGTCCGGTTACACAACTGGTCGAGCTTCGGTTACACAACTGGTCGGGCTCCGGTTACATAACTGGTCGGGCTCCGGGGGTGTCACTTGGGCTTCGGGTTGTGCATGGTCGGGCTTTGGTACATGCATGGTTGTGATCCAGAGGTTGTTTGGTTTGTTCATGCTAGGCTTGCTGTTACACAACTGGTCAGGGTCCAGCTACACAACTGGTGGGGCTTCGGTTACACAACTGGTCGGGCTCCGGTTAAATAACTGGTCGGGCTCCGGGGGTGTCACTATTAGGCTTTGGGTTGTGCATGGTTGGGCTTCCGGTCGTGCATGGTTGTGATCCAGAGGTTGTTTGTTTTGTTCGCTCATGCTAGGCTTGCGGTTAGACAACTGGTTGGGCTCCGGTTTCAAAACTTGTCGGGTTCCGATTACATAACACCAGGGGTGTGACTTTTTGGGCTTTGGGTTGTGCATGGTTGTGCTCTGGTTCGTACATGGTTGTGCTCCGGTTCGTACATGGTTGTGCTCCAGTGGTTGTTTGTGTACTAGTGCTCCAGGTTTGTTTGCTAGGGCTTTATGTTTATGATTGCTAGAAATTTGGGTTTCTTTTTTTTGTATATAGTTCAATTGTTTGCTATGGGTCAATAGGTGGTGTCTAGGGCAAGTGGAGGGTTTTAGGTAGCGCTAAGAAGATTTTTGTTTGGTCAAGCTAGAAATGGAGTTTGGTTGTGCTTTGGGACTGTTTAGCTTTGTGGGGGTTGGATGAGATGTATACTTGGTAGGCTTACGGTTACACAACTGGTCGGGGTCTGGTTACACAACTGGTCGGGGTCAGGTTACACAACTGACTGGTCGAGCTTTGGTTACACAACTGGTCGGGCTCCAGTTACACAACTGGTCGGGCTCCAGTTACACAACTGGTCGGGGTCCAGTTACACAACTGGTCAGGGTCCGGTTACACAACTGGTTGGGCTCCTGTTACACAATAGATCGGGCTCCAGGGGTACGTGTCACTTGGGCTTCAAGTTGTGCATTACCTTCTTTGTGTAATGAAATTTTATAATAGTTAGATATATATACACACATACTAAAAGAATAGGGGTGGTAGGAGAAGAAAATATCAAAGTGTTCAGTGAGGATCCACAAGGTGGTGTAGTGGTAAGACACTCGCCTGGCGTTCCGCGAGCGCTATGTCATGGGTTCGTATCCTGGCCGGGGAGGATTTACTGGGCGCAATTCCTTAACTGTAGCCTCTGTTTAACGCAACAGTAAAATGTGTACTTGGATGAAAAAACGATTCTTCGCGGCAGGGGATCGTATTCCAGGGACCATAGGATTAAGGACTTGCCCGAAACGCTACGCGTACTAGTGGCTGTACAAGAATGTAACAACTCTTGTATATATCTCAAAAAAAAAAAAAAAAAAAAAGGTCTTCTCTGGGTACTCTTTATTTTCTTCTCCGAGACTATGGGTCCTTACACTTGCACCAGAGGTGGTACCCCTTATAGGTTAAAAAAATTATATATATATATATATATATATATATATATATATATATATATATATATATATATATATATATATATATATATATATATATATATATATATATATATATATATATATATTGTGTGTGTGTGTGCAGAAATATTATTAATAAAACAATTAACATCGTGTAGTGTACTCTATATATCAAATTATATTACTTTGAAACCCGTATCGGTCACTAAACAAAAAATTGGGCTACTCTTATCACAAATTCGCTACTTTTTCACCGTCAGCTCGCTACTTTCAGCAATTTGGATCTGGCAACCCTGGCGCACACTTTCACACTCGCCATAGTCAATATACATCTAAAACTTTTTCTACGCCTCTCTTTACCCATTGTAATAGTTAGACATTCTATGAGGTTTATTTCTTCAGTTTTATCACTTGTTCACACTGATTTAGTTAAAATTGTGACGTCACAAGTCGCACTACACGAACGGTGAGTGGATATAAACATTGAAGGTGTAAACATTCCTTTTTAACTAGTAAAATGCAAATAAAAATTACTGTATAAATATTCTAAATATCATTAATATCCAAATTTAAACACTCTCTGATATAATTTAAAATTAAATAAGTTACAACCTTATATACTTATGCCTTAATGTTTGCCTATATGAAGATAACAACTGTCAAAGTACTTCGCCGGATGATAACGAGCGTTTAGTAGTATAACAGTTTTATAGCCCTTCAACACTTGCTCTACTATTTGTTAATTATTGATGCCATGAGACGCTTTCGTAGATGTCTAACTAGTCTGACAGTGGCCCTGCTGTGTGTGCATGTTGGGACAAGCTTGGCTGGTGAAGGTACGGATCACAATGTGTCAACACGACTACAAGAATGTGCCATATTATCACTGACCTACATTTGCACAACCCATAGTATCTATGTGTATATATAATATATAGTTAAATAATACACAAAGTGTGTTATCGACCCTATAGCACAGTGGTCTACATCCTCCACTCACAGTCGAGGGACTCTGGTTCGTGCTCTGGTCAGGACATCATGTTTACAATGTAAATTTTATAATATTTTTTTATGCAGATTTGTTTAGTTAGCTTAAATCTATGATCTCTTGTTCTTTTAGTACCAGGTCTCAAGAATTCTTCCTTATCGATTTTGTTGATTACTGTTACTATTTTGTATGTAGTGATCATATTGCCTCCACTTTTGCCTTGACACTGCTCTTGAGTTCAATAAGTTCAATAGGCTTATAGAAGCCAAAAAAAAGAGGATACTGTAATTAGAGACTGATACCTGTAATATACTGTAATTAGAGACTGCTACCTGTTATATAAAGCATATCTTTCAGATGGCTGTAAAGGTCGGGACTATGGCCATGGTAGCACCGTGTGTGTGTGTGACTCTTCCTTTTGTGATACAATCCTACCCATCCAGCTTCCTCAAGTCAGGGAAGCTCTGATTGTGACATCTAATAAGGCAGGGCTCAGATGGAGTGTTTCTACTGGAAAATTTTCACAACATGGGAATGAGATCTCTCCATGTAAGTGATGTTCATAAGCATGGTAGTTTAATTTACACTTCTGTATGCTGTATCTGTTTATTGTTTATTAATGCTGTGCCTTACTTCACTTTTGTCAGACCATAAAAATAAGATCATGTCATCTAGTTAAGTTTTCTGTTTATTTCTTAGTTATCCCATTTGGTTTCACCATTAGTTACGATCCTTTCTGGATCCATTTTGCCAGCTCACGCTGTGAGTGATAAGTGGCTATATAAAAATACAAATGCCTACTATATACAGTATATATTACTGTGATCAGAGCATCTGTAACATTATAAAACCAATTATTATTATTATTATTATTATTATTATTATACTATTATCATCGTAGGTTCACCGGCTGGATCTGCACAGCATTGTTTAGAGCAATTTACCTCTGATCCCCATGCACTTCCCATCTCTCTGAGGGAGTCAATGGAAGAATGTATATTGGCTCAAAAATGGTCATTTAATTATAGTCACTAAACAAAATTTGTTCAAATATTTTTAATTTGTTCTTTTTACTTTTCATCTCTCTTTTCCAAAGAAGAATTTTATTAATAAAAATTTTCAGAATATTTTAATAATTGTACATATTGAAGGAACCTCAATGGAGCAGGTTAGGGGTTAAATGATCTGTTCATGATTATACAGAGAAGAGAAGAAAAGAATAAATAACTTTCTTGGTATTTTATTTGTTTGAAATCACAGTGATGATAATATTTTATTTTAATTATGGCTGTATTTTTGTGGTGGAATGAAAAGATATGAAAGCCATGTAGTGAGTAATTTAATTATTTTGTGTTCCGACAGCTGAAGATGTGAAAATTGAAATAAGCAGCAATGTGCAATACCAAAAGATAATTGGGTTTGGGGGAGCTTTCACAGATGCTTCTGGACTGAACATTCTGAGTTTGCCAGAACCAATGCAAGAGATGTTACTGAGGTAAGTACACTCAACTATCTTGCATACATTAAAACAATGCAGTACTGTAATAAGAAAATAGTCAATAGTGCATTTGAAAATGTGTGTGTGAATTTGTGTAATATCTTTGTTGCATAACAATGTGTAATTATCCAAGCACCTGTACAGTATAATTACAGGTTGAGAGTTACTGTATACTTCTCATGTCTCAGCTGTGCTATAATCTTGTCATATCGTGGTTTAGAGCTTCTGATGGTTCATGTACAGTAATAAGTATCGTACGTGCAAAACACACTGTCAATCATATGGTAGATCTGCAGATCATCTGATAAGCCGTGCTAAACCTGCATAAGGTAAAAATTCACTCGTGTGCTTCTAAGATAGGCATAAAAGTGATTAACAGCATACAGGTACCACCAAATCTCTGTTCAATACTGTGCAAAGCAAGGGCTACATGCTAACTGCATTCTTTATTGTTATAAATGATTCAAAGTTTTGGAACTGTGCACTATTAAAATAAAGAACATGCAAATATTATTTTATAGTAGTTTATTAAAATCTCTCTACTTGCAGAGCTTACTATTCTGTAAATGGCCTGGAATATACCTTGGGTCGTGTTCCTATTGGTGGGACTGACTTCAGCACTCGCCCATATACCTATGATGACTTGAAGGACGGAGAGACTGATATGAAGCTGTCTCACTTTGCTCTTGCCGAAGATGATTTGAAGTATAAGGTGACTTTAACTAAACGCTGTATTTTTAAGTATGAATGTATTGGTCATGGTTTCCTTTAAGGCATAATTTGTCATAAATTATGATATAAATATAGATGGATAAACCAGGCCATAATAAGAATAGGGTCATGACAGAACACAGGAGTTTCATTCTTAACTAAGAAAAAAAGCTGGATGCTACAACTTTTACAAACTTATGTCTGGGATCAAAAGCCATCAAACCTGAATACCATTACAAGGAATTAAGCTCGCCAACCTTCTTGCCAGTACCCAGAGCTAGTAGGAGTGCAACCTTTAATGCAAGATCCTCATAAAAAAAAGTGACCCAGACCTACATAGAGGACAAGAAATTAACACTTTCGTCCGGCAGTGACGCAGTCTGTCTCAATAAATAAATTGACGGATGTCCACTTGTGATGCATGTTGTGTCACCAGCTCACGGGTAACGCTTGGCCGACTTTTGGCTTTGCTGTGGTGGGGTGCAGGTGTTTTTGACTTCATAAGCAAATACCCCTGTAGGGAATTCTATTGCGAACAAATTGATACCAAAATGAGCAATGTAGCACAAGATTTGAGTAGGCTGGTCTTAATTCTTGATACGCACATACCATACTAAAATGTTTAGTCTATAGTACACAGACTACTGTATCCTAAGATGTTTTAGGTGCTCTGTAACAGTTGAAACTCTCATTGGTACATGGCATTCCCAAACTTTATTTGAAGCCTCCTGTAAACATCTGTCAACTTGAAAAGTGACTTCAGAGTTTTTGAGATTCTTTCCTAAACTCTGGGTGTGATTTTTAACAATTTTGAAAGGCAAAAAACCTTGTTTTGCATACCATTTTTTTCTGTGTGCATACAAATAATGCCTGATATAGCCCTTGCATAATGCAAGGGTTAAGGTGAGTTGACCCACCTTAACCCTTGCATTATGCTCACAACCCATACTTTCATTAATGCTACCACCTGATGCCTTATATTTGGGTAAATTCATAATGTAATTCAGAATATTGCTTAGTTCTCTTAGAGGTCCCAGTGATCATTCATAGGTGGTGTTGATCGGCACGAGAGGCACTTTGGTGTTTTTGTCTTATAAATAAGAATTGGGATAAATTTTGTTTAAATAAAATGTAAACAGTGTAGTTATTCCCTGGTATTATATTTATATATCAACATGAGAGACTTTTATACTGTCCACAGATACCATTGATACGCAGAGCAACTAATATGTCGTCGACTCCAATCAAACTTTTTGGTTCAGCTTGGGGTGCTCCAGGCTGGATGAAGGACAATGGACAAATTTCAGGAAAGGGCAAATTACTGAAAAAAATGTACATGACTTGGGCTGAATACCATGTTAGGTAAATATTCTATAATCATTGGTAATGCAAACATTTAATGAGTTGGGCACTATTTTTTATGCAGCTTGATACTGTATTTAATTTTAGTCTGGATATGTCAAGAGCATGGTCATGAGATACATAAAGATGGACTTACTGTACTTTGTGGTGTAGTGGCTAGTGCCCCCACTTGCTCGCCTTGCAAGTGAGGGCACTCGCTCACAGTCAAGGTTCGAATCCGGCTAGGATGGGATGATTGGTCACCATTCCTTCACTGTTTGCTCATGTGCACCAAGCATTAATTGGAGATCTGGATGTATAACAATTAGCACTGAATAATCAAACTGGTTCAAACCTGGCCAGAGGCATCAAACACTAACAAAGAGTGAAGATGGGTAGACATTGTGAATGACTGTTGAAGTAGGGATTATGAGTAAACAATGCACAAAGAATGCTGGGAATAGAGTTTGGTGGAATAAATTTAAGGACAAGTGAATGTTTAACACTTTAAATGACAATTCATGGGAAGAACTTTACATATAGGTATATCAAACAGCAGGGGTACTGCTGTGGATGGTTTGCTGGAGTGACCGTACTGTAATGCTATGTAGTGCAGATGAATTTTCACAGACCTCCGGCTTCATGAGATAATAGTCCAAGTAGATGTTAAACTATATTACTCATATAATACATAACATCTGCACATTCATTAAATGTGTTCAGTATATTGAGGTTTCTAGTTTTATTAGTAGAAAGATGCTTGATTTAGTAATAAATTCTATATTCAACAGATTTATTAAGAGCTATGGAAAGTACAACATTTCATTCTGGGGTCTTACCACTCAAAATGAACCAAGTGATGGCCTCGAGGAATCTTTCAATTTTAATTCTGTTGGATGGACTCCTGAAGATCAGGTGTGGTTTTCATTTAAGTAATTTGTTGTTTTTGTGTTTAACCACTGGACTGCTCGGCTTCCAAATACGGCACATCCCCCCCCCCCTGTGTGCAGGAAATAAATTCTCTGGGAAAAATTATTTTCTTTTTTGAAAGTGTCATACATAAACATAATTGACAAACATGTTTGTCATACACAAATATTACATAAACAATTTCATCTATCCTTCACACCTTATAACTACAATGTCATCTAGTTACAAAGAATGTTCTATTTCAAGAGCTATATATTAACAGTAAGTCATTATACATACATGGTAGGTCTTATTGCTAATACACAATTGTTTGAGCAGTGAAGATATTACAGAGTTATAGGGGAACTGCTGTTTATTATTCTTCAGAATACACTCAGTCTTCACAATACACAATTTATTTTTCAAAGGATTTCAGGTATTTTATCCTTGGTAATAAGATAGGTTGCCATATCATACAGCATGAGCTTAGATTTATCTCTAAATGGCTGTTTTATTACATTCCAAGATATAGTGTTCGAGTGTGTGTCCCTGTCTTTGTCCACACACTTTACACTTTAATTCATCTAGATCCCTATACAAGCCAAACTGCCAGAGATACTTGTAGCAAAGTCTTATTCGAGCTGTGACAACGCCTGTTAGTCCGCTAACTTTGTTACTTGCCCCATACTCATGTTTTACTTCACACATTTCATTGTGAATAAACAATGGACCTCCTAGTTCCAGTTTGCACTGTTCTGCTTTCTTCAAATTCATCCAAAAGTTCTCGTCTAATGACACTTTTAAGGGACCTACAGTATTTGATAACTCAAGATTCCATTCAATTCTGTCTTTATTTACTGCAGCCTTAGCAAGGGCGTCAACTTTATCATGTTCCTGCAGGTCAATGTGAGAAGGAATCCACAACATTTTAATATTTACCCTCTTGCTAAGTATGCTTATATATCTGTCTGGCTTCTGAGACAAGCACATTATTACTTGATTGCAAACTATTTATTGCTAGTAGTGAGGAAAGGGAATCGGAAATAATTAAGCTGTCTACTTCAATGTTGTCAATAATTTCAAGTGCTACCAGTATTGCTACTAACTCGGCTTGCATTGTGGATGCCTAGTTACTAATTCTTATATTCCTTTGAATTGTGCTGCCATCGAGCTGATGAGCAATAACAGCACTTCCTGCCCTCCCTGTAGCTGTATTGAGTGATCCGTCAGTGATACGGTCTGTGCTATGTTGTTTTCAGTTTGTATATTGTGAATGTGTTCTATGATGTTTAGTTTAGCAGCAAGTTGAGCATGAGGGTTTTTTGTGAGTTGCTTGGTGGGGTATGCAGGCATCAGGATGTCAAAAGGTACTATCTGTCAGGGTGGAAGGAAGTGCTGTACTCTTTCATCAGCATATACATCATGCAGTCCCATCATTTTAATATGAGGGGCTGTTCTTTGAATCCATTTAGACTCGCTGGTTCCATTACGTATGTGTTCTAACAGTTCAACTTACACAATGTTGTTTTTGTTATCATGCAGAAGCTTTAGTCCCATCATAAGATTTATTTCAAATATTCTATCTCGAATGCTAAGTATATTTAATTCTTTCTGCATATTGAGAACTTTGGTAGTTATAGGACAGCCAAGTATAATTCTGAGTGCTTCATTTTGCATTTTTTCCAGTCTATCAATACTTTTACCATTTTGAAGGACTAAAGCTTATAGTTCCCTTCTGCCCCATGGGGGATGGAGGCAAATTTGGGAAGCCCATGAGTGAGAGGTGTGGGCTGACTGGGATCCCAGTTGACCTGGGTTGCCATCTGGTGGTGGTTGAGTGAGATGTTGTTTACTTATGGCCTACTATCGTTAGCCTTATTTCTTAAACATTAATTTTTTTTCAAGAGATGTTGTTTATATGGTTTTGCCTGTAACTTCTGGGATTATTTTATCAAGCTGAGGGTGATCTTTGATCCCCCTATCCTCTATGATCCCCCTATCCTCTATGAACAATCCAGGTTCTGATCCTAATTTGCAGTAGGCCGTGCAGGTCTTGGGGGTCTGGTGGCATTTGTAAGTCTGTGGCATTGGAGCCTTAGGTGCTGGAAACCTACTGAAGGCTGCCAAGAAAAAGGCATATCATTACCTCCAAAACTACCAGTATTTCTGGGGGGAGCCCCGTCGGCTTCCCGGAGCTATCGCGGCTGATATGGATATATTAGCTTTCTGGCACCAGTCAATGTGCATGGAGTTCTTGCCTACCTGGGACCACGAGCCAGAACCTGGCCCCCACTCAGAGAGGCACGAGGAGCAATGGCCTATAAAAAACCCCCGTGTCGTTGGGACCATTCTATGTCTGCCATTAACCGGGTCTGGCACCCAGAAAGGTAGGCGCCCCAAAACAAACCCTTATTCTGGTGAAAATATTGCTATTGAAAGCCGAACGAGTGGACAGAACTCTCCCAAGTGAAAATTAGCAAACTAAATTAGCATGACGTCATCATGTTGCCAGCAACCCCCCTTCCCCTTTCCCAGGAGGGGGAAGGGGGAGCCACAGACCCTCGCACCGGCGATCTAACCTTCAATTCTTGGCTGATGTGTTGCTGGCAAGGTCGTTTGCCTCTGGCTCCAGATTTTGTCTGTTTCTGTGCCTTGTGGCATGGTTCTGTCTCTTTGGTTGGTATGTGAGCCAAGAGTATTATTCTTCAAGTACTTGGGCTGCATGCACCTAGGGGTTTCCTTCCCTAGGTACCCTGTAAGTACTGCCCTTGGGGCTTGGGGCTACCTTCCACAGGCCACCTTGGGTCTACCTCTGGTGTCTTTTACTGCTCGGTGATAGACCACCCTTGGAGTTAGCTGGGGTTTTTGTTTACCCCTGTTTGTCTCCGAGTAGGGGGTAGTTTTCATCAAAAGCGTATCACCTCTTGTAGCGACTGGCTCTTTTCCACCTGGGCACGTTGTCCTCTTGTGGGGTTTTCTTTTCCTTTTTGTTTTCTCTGCCCGGTGGAGAGTCTGCCTCTTGATTGGTCATACCCTATTGTTATTGGTGGTCTTCTGCTAGGCCCCCATACCCCCGTGAGTGTACACGTCCCGGGGGTGTAACATTTAGTAGTTTGCTTGGTAATTTTGGGGTGCCAGTTAGCTGTAATCTGCCTGGGCTTAGTGCTTAGCCTTTCCCAAGGCTAAGGGCCCTGGGAAACCCCGCGGGGACTCCTTGGTCCGATGGATGCGACCCCCTGAGTTCCTCTCTCCCTTCGTGCGAGGTTGACAGTTGCTCTGTCCTCTTGTCTAAGGGTGACAATCACCGGTTGTGCCTCCACCATGCTGCCTATAGGGTTGGTGATTCCCCTGTGCATTGCTTAGGTGCTTGTAAGGTGCATCAGCCCTTTTGTGGTTCATCCTATTGACGGGGGTGGGGGATGGGGGGGTGGCTCGCTCTGTTTGCCTGCTCCTGGTCCTATGATTTGTGGGTGTTTCAGGTCATTTTGTGCGGCCTGTGGTGGTGTTGGGTGGCCCCTCTTCCTTTGGGGGGTTCGGGGCTGGCGGGGCAGGCCTCTTCTCCTGCTCTGTCAGGTCGTCTTGGAGTGGGTTCGCTTGGGCGTGGTCGAAACGACCTTGTCCCTCATGTGGGTTTCCTGCCTGTTTCCGGTCCCGAAACTGGACTGCACGGACCTCAGGTTCAATCTGGACTTGTCCTGTCTGAACCCGTGGATTTATTGCTCCTCCTTTCGTATAACTACTCTATCCCAGGTCTGTCTTCTGTTGGAGCCGTACGCTTGAATGGTGTCTGTGAACCTCAGAGACGCGTATTGGCACATCTCGATAGACAGAGGCATGACAACATGATGACGTCATGCTAGTTTGCTAATTTTTATTTGGGGATTCTGTCCACTTGTTTGGCTTCCATAGCAATATTTTCACCAGAATAGTGGTTTGTTTTGGGGCGCCTACCTTTCTGGGTGTCAGATGCGGTTGATGGCAGACATAGAATGCTCCCAACCACACTGGGATTTCTATAGACCATTGCTTCTCGTGTCTCTGAGGGGGCCAGGTTCTGGCTCGTGGTCTCGGTAGGCAAGAACTCCATGCACATTGACTGGTGCCAGAAAGCTAATCTATCCATATCAGCCTCTCGAAAGCCTCCGGATCTCGCCCAGAAAATAACATTTCATTACATTCAACACCGTTTTTTGGGGTTTGCAGGAGGGTTATACAAGACTCTTATACCTTACAGTTACAACATAGCAGAATATTTGTGCTTCTTCATAGTGAAATATTTCTCTTCCACTAAAATCTGTTTCTCCACCTGAGTTTTTGTTGTTGCATTATATAATAAAGTATTTTACATTCGTTTGACCTTTGTATCAGGCAAGATGGATTGGACAGCACCTTGGCCCTGCCCTGCACAACAACAGCCTCAGTCATTTGAAAGTTATGATTTTGGATGACAATCGTATCTTCTTACCCAAATGGGCAGATGATGTAAGTTCTCGTGATGCATATTTTGTGCTATGATTCTACATATTTCTTAATACGTTTTCATATCACAAATATTAACTGTTCAACCAGTTGTTGATATTGTAACTTTATAATCATTTATAATCAACAGTTAATCATCAACAAAAATTAAGAAACAAATTTCAAAGTCCTTCAATCTCCATCAATTGTTTAATTTGTTGGGTGTGTTGTAGAAAATTCTTGACAGTTGAATATGAACATGTACAGTATAGTAAATAGACCCACATAAGGAATTGAAATAGAAAAGTTGATGCAGTGTAATGTTGGGTTACTACATGTTTCAGAATGTTTTGAGTTATTTAATTAGGTTGCTCCTGAGGCAAGATCTACAATATAATTTGTAGATCTATAGTTAATGCTGTATACCCAAGAATGTAGAAAGAACAGTACATTACATAATCTCAAAATTCTTTCCAGGCTTATCTTGACATCAAAGTTACTGGCAAGCCATCCCTTAACTAACAACCAATCAACACATTAGTTCGCTTCACCCAATAACAACCAATTAGCAGCACTAATGCCACAATAAAACCCTCCAGCCTAACAAACATCTTCCCCCCCCCCCCCCCCACCCCTTCTCACTGTCTTTCATACGCCAACAAGAGTCATCAGTAAAGGTAAGATATAACTTGTGCATAGTGTAGTACAAAGTATTTGTAGTATTATGTATTAAATGAATTTTTAAGTTAATATTTTTGGGAGTGTGGAATGGATTAATTAAATTTACATTATTTCTTATGGGAAAATTCGTTTCGGTTTACGAACTGTCTCTGGGAAAGGATTAAATTTGTAAATGGAGGTACCACTTTACTTGGTCAGCTTTTACAGTAGTGATGTTTCTCCTCTTAAATTTTCCTTCATTACATTCACAGTTGCTAGGTATTTTGTATCAGGATTCATGTATTTGTGTTTATCATGGTTTAATTTACCAACTGGTTCTCTATTCTAGTTCTGTAGTGCACCAACAATGGTTTTCTCTGAGTTTTCCACTGTAGTTTGGCCACTTCTTGGCTTTGAATCTAGCATGACCCAGCAGGAACAGTTTAAAAAGTTCTGTTATAGTGTTGTTGAATGCTGACTTGCTCTGACTTTGGCAGATCCTTACCAGCAGTTGGTAGAATCTTGCCTTAACGAGCAACTGAGTATACTGCTTAGAAAATTATTTTCACATGCACTCATAGGGATTTAAAATGTGCAGTGTCTTTAGGGTCTGTTTTGTATTATTAACCTTATTAATTGTAACTATATTATGCATAAAATAAAATTGAGAGATTTATCATCAGATATGTGGTACAATATATGGGAACTAAATAGATTATGATTGTGCTACAGATCATGTCCGACAGCAGAGCAGCTGCGTATGTTTCAGGAGTGGCTGTCCACTGGTACACAGACTGGTTCACTCCTAGTTTGGCTCTTGATCTGACACATGAGCATCACCCAGAGCTTTTCTTGCTTTATACCGAGGCTTGCACAGGTGAATAACTACAGTTGTGTTTTGTCATTCACTTTTCTTTGACTGAATGGTTAGTTAAATATTTTTTATCATTTATGTTTGACAACTGCAATGGGGATGGTATTGTGTAGTCATTCCAAAATACTTGAATGGAGTACTTAAAATATTTACCACAAAAATTCCAGCTGCTGGTTTGGCAATCACATGAGTGAAGCAGCAAATACCTGCTAGTGGAAACAGATGGAAATAATAAAGGAAAAGATGTCCAGGGACAAGTAAATGTCAGTACTAGGCAAGGACCATCCTTGATAAGCCTAACAGCCTTCCTATGCCTAACACTGGGAACCATCTCCTCTGCTGCTGATTAGCAGTGACTTCAGCATCATACAGCTCCACTACCCTGATAATAACTGCTCTATCAGTTTGGTTTTCTTCCTTTTATTCTTTTTTTTTTTAGAGTTGTTGATGTTATTGTTTCATTATTTAACTTGGTGAGTGGTTTACCTTAGTTGTAGCAGATATTTGATCCCCATGTGCTTCCTTGACCTCTGAAGGGCCAGAAATTGCCACTGGATCCCAGTAGGCCAAGACATTCAGGAAGAAACTTTTGTGCTATCTGTCAATTGAGGTCCAGGAAGTTACCGAGGTGCTGCATAGGAAGTGGCATTTCTTTATACTGTACTCAACACTATTTTTGTTTTCTCTAATTGTTGATCATATTACTTTATATTATTATTATTATTATCGCTCTATATTTCTGCTCTCTTATAAATACTCTTAATCATAAACAGTTCTAACTTAGCCATCCTAACATCATTCAAAACTAATGGACAAAATGACATTCACAATTTTATATTTACCCTTTATTTCTTCATTTCTTCTTCAGGACAGTGGCCATGGCAGCCTTTGAAGGTAGTGCTGGGATCGTGGGTGAGGGCTGAAGAGTATGCTGCTAATATAATAGAGGTATTGTACAATATACAATATACGTATCTTGGAATAGGTGAGTGGGATAATACCAGTGCTGCTGTAATTGAAGAGGCAGCATCTTATCTAGAGAATATTACTGTATTTTGAACATTTCTGCATCTGTCTGCTTGCTTAGCAACATTATATCTATTGAGTGTTGCTCCTGATTCAACATGTGTGTTTAATCCATTTAAAATGAGCATGCTGCTGATATGTACATTGTACAATGAGTGTAGTGTCAGTTTAACTTTTTTGGCTACACTTTTTGATATAAAAAAATTTGAGCAAAAATATTAGAGTGGAAGATGACTACTCGGTGGAGTAGAACAGATAAGAGATGGGAGCAAGCACGCTCCTATGCTACAGGACACACCCACATTTATTTACCCTCTCATAAGTAATAAAAACATTCATTATTGTACATTCCTAATTGTTGAGAAGATGCCTGCTATATGTTAATGCTGCCTGACTGTGCTTTATTCTTAACATAACACTCAGTGGATCAAATACCTTAGAAAGTGCCAGAGTGATATGCACACAAGGGTGCTTTTCATATCAGTCTTTTACAAACAAAAAACAATAAAATAAAATAAATAAAAAAGTTTTACTTATCTGATATGTTAATATTGTACACTCCTCAAATTTGTTTCAACATTTTATTATAAGTGAAATACTGTATAGTATTTTACGTGAAGTCCCATTTTTGCATAATACATTTAATATTGCATCATTGCAGAATCTGGAGCACTGGGTGTCAGGCTGGACTGACTGGAACCTTGCCCTGGATGTGAAGGGTGGACCAAACTGGGTAAAAAACTTTGTTGACTCGCCTATCATTGTTAATGCTGTAAGTACATTTTTAAATATTATTAAATGCATTTTTTAACACTGTAGCTTCTTCACTTCTGTCCTTTTGTATTTTTTTTCAGAAGTTATATCATTTGTTTATTGTAATGTATTGTTTCTCTTATTTTAATTAACCTTTCAGAAACAATATTTTTTATGGCAAGGGTGTGATTGGAGGAGGAGGGTATTGGAAATCTCTTGAGAAATTGGGCAGTGATATTCTTGATGGATTTCATGGAAGGGCGTGTAAATCAGATATTTGTACAGTATTGAGATAGCTGATGGAGAAGGTATGGGAGTTAGACAGGGCTTCCTTTCAAATTAAAAGTGAGATATTGGATGCTTTCATCTTGACTGGAGTTGGTGGGATTTCATTTACCTCTTTCCTCCACATTTTTGTACTCCTTTCTGTACTGTCCAGGCTGGAGAGTTTTGTGAACCACTTTGTGTTGCTGGATACAAAGTGGTTGAATCTCTGTTTCTCTCTCTCTCTCTCGTTGCTCTAGCAAGTGCCCTTACAGAGGTTCTCTCTCTCTTGGAAGATTAACCTATGTGGGGTGACTCTTGGCTCTCTGCAGATTGTTACATATGAAATTTAGTTTTCTAGTATCATCACTTATTACTTATATTGTTGACGAGTGGCAAACATTTTGGTGTTGCACCTTCGAGTGCATTCAAGGTGGCAATATGAGGTGACATTACAGGATTTTTATTATGGGTTCCTCTGATCCTTTTGTGGTGATGGCTGTGGTCAAGATAGTAACAGTGTGCTCAGTCCGTAGTTAACAGAATGATAATTCAGCCTATTCTCCAGAGTGTTCCTAATCTCACAAAACTGTTGTACTAAACTGCTCAAACCTAACCTGACCAAGGACCACTGGGACATCACAGCAATTTTGCAAGCCACTTCCATTTTTAATGCATCAGTTTTTGGCCTTAGGGAAATTATACATCAAAATGTAATGTACTATTCAGGAAAACAAGTTAGAATTATTATTTGTATGATAATGAGTTGGAATCTTGGTGGTGGTTCAAGTTAGCTTCAGTTAGCTCTCTTCCCAACTTCATAAATATTTTGACTGTTACTGGCCATGCATATATTTTATATACTGTACAGTATAGACAAATAAGTCAACAAATACTGTTGAACAGAAAATGTCTGTGAACGCGCATAGGCCACTGGCTCTTGAGAGCAATTTAGGGATTGGTTCAGAACCGAACATTTCATTTCACTCACTGCTCTATTTTTACATACCTGGTAGTGTACATGTAGGTATAATTTTTTAATTCATTGTTTTATTTTTAATTCCTATTCCATTTATGCAAAAATATTTATTTATATCATGAAGAATTATTGTAAAAACTTTAATAAGTAAAAGCATTCTTAAGTTTATGCATGGTCATGTACCATTATTTACTTTTCATTTGTTGTAATTGTAAAGTTATTGCATGTTCTACATAAATTATATGAAAAATGTTTAGTAATACTGTATAGCTTAATTTTCACTTATAATTTTCTAGCCACGAGGAGAGTTCTACAAGCAACCCATGTACTATGCTTTGGCTCACTTTACTAAGTTCTTGCCAGAAGGCAGTCAGCGTGTGGCATTGAGAGCTATTTACTCTGGAGAGTCAACAGCTTCCTTCAGTCATACTGCATTTATACGCCCAGATAATGCAACTGTTCTTATATTTCTGAATAAGTAAGTTGATTTAGTGCTGATTTATGTTGAATAATAATGTGTATCAGGTAATTTTGAGTTGTGGATACCCAAGCACAGATACCATAAGTGAGATGTGGATATATGAGTGATTAATATAGTGTAATCAGGGAAGAACAAGATACATAGTATATGAATTTAGAGAGTATGCCAATAGTTTTAGAATTTTTTTTTTAAGGTTTTGCATGGTTATTGAAATTCAATTTGTTGTCAATGTTAACACCATGGATTTTCCCTTCTGCTATACTCTCAATTTGGGAATTGCTTATTCTTGGGCCAATTTGACTGCATGACTTATTTCCAAATAATATGTAATATGTTTTTCAGTGTTAAGGATGTCAGTAGTCAGCCATGTGAACTTCTTTGAGTTCGGTATTCACTGTGTCAGAATAAATGGATGAACACTTGTAGAATGTACTTTTATTCCACAAATTTAATTTGCTTTCTGTACATTATATTTGAATGGAAAATGAGCGTTATATTTTGGTCATGCAATCTTTCATAGGAAACATTTTCTTCTAAAATTAACACATATCAAAACAGTAACAATATAAGTAGGTTATACCTGAATGTATATGAAGTGCAGTAATATTTCTGAGTAACCACTTAACAAACAGGTTTTTATAGCTATGATAAATTTTTATTGTACTTTAACTTGTTAATATTACTTTTGTTGTCTTCTTCCCAGGGGCCATAATGTAGCAAAAGTAAGAATTATGGACAACGCTGGAGAGATGGTTCTCTCAGTAGATCCCCATACAATCATCACACTTGCCTGGAACACATCAGTTGGAAGGTGATTTGGTTGTGTGTATTTCTGAGGTCCTTCAGTAGTCCCCAGTGCTTGTGTGTTGGAACCACTAGGGACTGTACAGTATTAATAAAATTCTCAAGTACCTTTTTATACTGTAATTACCCTTTTGTAATATTATTAATGGACTTCTCAATAATATGTGATGATAAGTTTTGCATTTATATTGCAATAAAAATATATTCAATTAGTACCTGTATTTTATCACGTTAATCTTCCTATAATTGAAAATCAACACTGTATTTGAAAAGAAATATATTTGGGGCTTCTGTGTTCCTCAATCTATCAACATTCTATATAGACCATGGGCTACATGGGATTGTGTTAAGTTATATTCAACTAAGTGGCAGCTGTAACTAATAATGAGGATTCAGATAAACATTGTTTTAGCATTTGAGTTGTAGATGAGTGGAACAAACTGTATAGTAGTGCACACAGAAATCACAATTACTTGATACATCAAATGAACAGATCCACAAGGGCCGTGATGAGGGTTCGAA
This sequence comes from Procambarus clarkii, assembly GCF_040958095.1. Taxonomy (NCBI): domain Eukaryota; kingdom Metazoa; phylum Arthropoda; class Malacostraca; order Decapoda; family Cambaridae; genus Procambarus; species Procambarus clarkii. The sequence goes on along the minus strand of NC_091154.1, from coordinate 40,661,036 downwards.
ACCTACGTCCGAGATAATCCCAGAGGCGCGTCTGGGATTATCTCGGACGCAAGCTCGAACTCTCATCACGGCCCTTGTGGATTTGTTGTGTGATATGCTATTGTTATGCTATTGTGATTTTTGTGTGTATTGAAGTAAGGGCGAAGAGGTAGAATAGCTTGTTGACAGAGTCTGGGTGCATGGGAAAATTGTGTAAAACCCTGATTTGTCTCGAAGAGGCTGCTGGAGCTGTTTGAGGGGCAGTAGCACTCCAGATTGCAATTATTTTGACCATGTCGTGGCGCAATCAACTAAGGCACATTTGGGATTATCTCGGTTGTAGGTTCGAACCCTCATCACAGCCCTTGTGGATTTGTTCATTGTATAGTAGTGTCTCTGAAATACTGTAGATAACTTTGGCCTAATAAGTCTGACAGACAAGAGGGATACCTCATTTGCTTTTTGGAGAGAGTTGTATGGTTTATTAGGGTTGTTCTTGAGTATTTATTTCCAGACAAAAAATGACTGCTGATTTAATACTCAAGAACAGCCCCAATAAACGATAAAAACCCTCTCCTAAAGTAAACATGGTATGACCGCCACAAAGCTTATGAGAAGAATGACTTGCCATAACAAGCTGGTGCCCCCACACACCATATGTAAAGTGAACATAAAACACTCATTAGGAACACGCTACTGTAGTACTGTACATAATACAAAAAATCTGAAAACAACTACTGACCAAAGAAGATTGCAAATCCTGAAAGAAACGAAAGATCCACCATACTACAGAATAATGACTTTGTTTCCTTGCCAACACTCAGGCCTAGATCTCGCCATACATCATCGGATAATGTTGTCTCTACCATGGTCTACCCACCGAGAGTACCAAAGTTTTATGCAATACCTTACCACAGATTTTATTGGCCCTATCCCCTTACCCTATGTTTGATTGCCGCTATCACCTCACCCCCCATACTCCTTCGACTGTTTCACATGTGTATTTAACCAAAAATTGTACCTCGTGCGTATGTTCTTTACCTGAAGATGTTCCAAAGAGGAACAAAATGTAGAAAATAAATCCTTCAATAATTGCTAGAGTTTTTTACCATGAAATTTGGTAACTTGTGTGCTCTTAATTAATACTGATGCTGTACTAAGAAAATAAAAGCATAGAAAGCTTACACTATAAGATCAACAATGCCAGAAAAGTGGTCATATTTAACCAGATATGCTTGCTGACTAGACATTTCAAAATACTGAACAAGTTAGAGGATGTCAATCTGGTTATTTTCTTCAGAAGGTCAGATGTAACACAAACATGGAGCAAACGTTTAAAGTTCAACAAGCCACAATGTAGGACTGAGAACAGGAGATGCTTTTTCACCCACAGGGTTATTAACCCATGGAACCGCCTACCTGATGAAGCCGTAACTGCCAAAACTGTGCTGAATTTCAAAATATACCAAGAAAAGATCATCAAGGCAAATGGGTAGGACCTTCGACAAGCCGCCAGCTTCCTGTCCTCGTCGAGGCCACTACGGTTAGTGGCCCCCTCCCCGCTCAGCTCGTTGTCGCCGTCTGGGGGCTTTGTGGGCGGCTGCCGGAGTGTGATGCTCCTTGGGACAGTCCTCTGTCCTTTTCTAGCCTTGTGCTCCTGCTGCCGTCCTCTCCAATTCTGCTGGGCATCTTTTCCTTTTCCTTCTGTTTCGTTTTTCTCCCCCCTCTTCTCCTATCTGCTTGCCGTTTCCTGCCGACCTTTTGCTCGTTCTGGTTCTTCCCTTGGACTTCTTCTACTTTGACGCCCGGGTGCTTGAGGAGGCATACTCTTGCACCCGTAGAACTGCAGTACCCGACGTCGAGAGCGAGGGGAACCTTTTATTGTCAATCCCCACTTCGTCACTGAACCCGATCTCGACGGACTGTCGGTTTCTTAAGGTGGCGTTTGTGGGGCGTATACTCACGACGCACCCCTAGGAGGCCCCGACAAGATCGGCGATAGCTTCTTGTTGGGTGTCCTGCCTCTAATTGTGGCTCCATGGTGGGTGTGGGGGCACATTCGTGAGTGAATTCGTAATTTCGTCAAGATGATAACCCCTGTTTCGGCTGCTTCTGGCTTACCTTTTCAGGCTCGTGGGGTGGGCGACCAAGCCCCCGAGTCGGTCCGTATTGGAAGACCGGGCTCTGTAGCCTCCGCTGCATTGGGCCCCGACCTTGCTCCTCCTTTGGCCTCTCTGACTCCTTCCCCTGGCTCCCCTCCCTCCTCTGTGGTTGGGTCGAGCCCCAAGCCCCCAGTGGTGACTACCTCGTCCCCTGGCGCGGCTCCTTCTCTAGTTGTAACTACTGCGCCTTTTAACCCCTCTCTCTCTGGGGGTTCTCACCGCCGTTCTCGTCACGGCCGCCCTCGCTCGATTCCTTCCAGTTCTGCTACCTATCAAGCCTTGTTCGGTCCCGCTTCGTGGGCCAAATATTTTGATCTCCTCCCTCTTGATTCTGCGCCTCCTGACGATTTCTCCCTTCATCGACATCTCATTGATTCCGTGGATGCCTCCATTACTTTTAACCCCACTCGTCTCGGTACGCGTGTCGTTGCTGCTCCTTCTCAGGATGCTGCTTCCCGCTTGGCTGCCTTATCCTGCCTTGGCGAGACCCCCGTTCGGGTCTCGAAGAACGTTCAGTTGAATGCCAGTGTTGGCACTATTTTGCTCCCGCCCCATGTTGCGACCGGTGTTCGGGACCTACGCGACTGCCACGACGATATTCGACATATCCTCGCTGCCCAGGGCCATTCTATTCTCCAGGTGGACACGTTTACTCGTCCCCCTCGTGGTAGTCGCCGTCAACCCCTCCGGGTTGTGAAGATTACCTTTGATGGTAGGACCCTTCCACCCTCTGTCATTCTTGCTGGTGCCAGGTGCTCTGTCCAGGAGTACATTCCTTCTCCTCGGCTCTGCAACAAGTGCTGGAGGTTTGGGCATGGTGCCCTCCGCTGCTCCGGGACTGTCTCTCTCTGTCCTTTGTGTGGTGGCGAAGGTCACTCTAAGTCGGAGTGCGCTTCTCCCCAGGCTCGTTGCCTCAACTGCGGTGAGGCCCATCCTACCTTCTCCCGTGCGTGTGTCCATTACAAGCTTGAGGCAGCCGTCCTCAACTTGAAGCACCGGGAGCGTTTATCTTTTCCTGAGGCGAGGCGCCAGGTTCGCCGGCTCCCGCCTTATGCTAATATCTCTTATGCTCGCATGTTGCGCTCTTCCTCTCCTCGTCCTTCCCGCCTTCCTCAGACTCACAACCGTTTCCAGGCCTTGGACCCTGATGCGCCCACTGCCCCCTCCTCTGTCCCTTTGGGTTCTCTCCCGAAGGATCCTCCTCCTGGTCCTCTGTCTGGGGTTCCCCTTCCTTCTACCCGGTCTGTCGTGTCTTCTGTGTCTCCTTCCTCGTCCCCCTCCGATCCTCCTTCCCATCCTCTTCCTCCATCTATCGGCTCTCCCCGCCGCCTGTCGGTGCGGGCGGATGTCCATCGCTCTCCTAACGGCCGTCGTGTGTGCTCTCGTTCGGCTTCTCCTGTTGAGACACTGGAATCCGTTGCCCGGTACGTAGTTGCTGGGACACCGGTCTCTTTAAGTCAGAAGCGTAAGCCTGGCTCCTCTCCTTCCTCTTCCCCGGCGGGTAAGAAGGCTTCGCTTTCTTCCTCAGCTCCTCCTTCTGGCTCTGTTGCTCCTTCCACTCCCGTTTCAGTGCTTGCGCCCCCTGTTCCTGCTATGGAGGTTTCTTTGGCCCCTGCTTCCCTTTCGGTTGCTGCTCTTGCTGGGGTGCGCTCCTCTCTTTCTACTCCCCCTCTTCCTGCTGCTGTCCTTGACTGCTCCTCTCCGTTGTCTCCTCCTCCTCCTCCTCCTCCTCCTCCTCCTCCTCCTCCGGACCCTGCCCGCCCACCTCTGATCTGTTCTCCCGTTTCCTTCCCTCCGTCTTTGCTCAGTTTACCCATGCCCCCTAACCCTGACTTTGCTGACCCTGATCCCGACCCTGATATTCTTTAACGTGCTCTGTTGGTCTTTCGCCTTTGTTTCTTCCTTGTTCTCTGTTTTTGTCCTTTCTCTTCTCGTCGTTGTCCATTCTTCAATGGAACGTTCGAGGTTATTACGCCAATTTCCTCGAACTCCAACTTCTGGTTTCGCGGTTTTCGCCCCTTTGTGTCTGTCTCCAGGAGCCGATGCTTGGTGCTCGTCCTGGTCGTTTTCGTGGCTATTCCTTTCTCTCCCCCCCCCCCAGCCATTGCTGGGGCTTCTAATTCTTCTGCTCTCTTGATTCGGGCTGATGTTCCCTTTGTTCCTTTACTTTTTCCTTCGCCTCTCCATTGTTCTGCTGCTCGTATCTTTGTGGGGAAATGGTACACAGTTTGTTCCATTTATCTCCCCCCGAGTGTCCCGCTCTCTCTTCCTGATTTGAAACACCTCCTAGACTCCTTGCCGGAGCCTGTGCTCCTGCTGGGTGACTTCAATTGTCGTCATTCTCTTTGGGGTGACGTTCTGACGAATACCCGGGGTCGCCTCCTTGAGCCGTTTCTCCTCTCTTCTTCCCTGTCTCTTCTGAATTCTGGTGAGCCCACTCATTTGGACTCTCGAACTCGCACCCTTTCTTGTCTTGATCTTTCTCTCTGCTCTTCTTCTCTTTACTTAGATTTCACATGGCAGGTTCTTGATGACCTCCATGGAAGTGATCATTTCCCCATCCTTGTTTCCTTTTTCTCTTTTCGCCCTTCCCTCTCTTTCCCTAGGTGGCAGTTTGCTAAGGCGGACTGGACCCTATTTTCCCTCAGTGCTACTCTCTCTGACCTCTCCCTTCTGCCCCTCTCTCGCGCTCTCCTCCTTTTTCATGACACTGTCTTCGACGCTGCCCTCCGCTCTATTCCTCGCTCTTCCTCTCGGGGTCCACGGAAGTGCGTTCCCTGGTGGAATGCGGACTGTGCTCGGGCTGTCCGCTGTAAGCGTGCAGCCTGGAAGAAGCACCGCCGTAGGCAGACGACCGATTCTTTTCTTTTCTTTCGGAAAGCGAGTGCGGTGGCCCGTAGGGCCATCCGTACGGCTAAACGTGAATGTTGGGCATCTTATGTCTCGACAATTACGTCCGAAACCCCTCTGGCCCAGATCTGGAAGCGTATCCGCAAGATAGCGGGTAAGTTCGTTCCCGATGTTTCACCGGTCCTTCACCTCCATGATACTCTTGTGGCGGACCCGTTGCAGGTCGCTTCCGAACTGGGTTCCCACTTTTCTTCTGTTAGCTCTGGTCTTCATCTTCCCCAATCTTTCCTTCTTCGTAAACCTGTCCTTGAGTCTCGTCCTTTAGATTTCTGCACTCATCTTCAGCTTCCCTATAATGATCCCTTCTCTCTCTCTGAACTTCGTTCTGCCCTGGCCCTCTGCGGTTCTACGGCGGCGGGCTCCGATGGTATTCATTATGAGATGCTTCGCCATCTCCCTCCGAGCACGTCTCAGTATTTACTGAGTCTGTATAATCGGATCTGGGAGTCGTCGTCAGTCCCTGAGGACTGGCTCGATGCCGTTGTCCTCCCTGTTCGCAAACCGGGGTCTCTGGGTACTTCCCCTAAGGACTTTCGCCCTATTGCTCTCACAAGTTGTGTCTGCAAACTCTTTGAACGTATGGTTAACGTTCGTCTGATGTGGTTCCTGGAACACCATCACCTTCTCTCCCCTTCTCAATTTGGTTTCCGCAAGTGCCGCAGCACGACAGATGTCCTGGTGAACTTGGAGGTCTATATACGTACTGCTTTTGCTGCGAAGACCTCCGTTGTTGCCGTCCTTTTTGACCTAGAAAAGGCTTACGACACCACTTGGCGTTATCATATCCTATCTCAACTTCATTCTTTTGGCCTTCGTGGTCATCTCCCTCTCTTTCTCCGCAGCTTCCTCTCTCGTCGTTCCTTTCGGGTGCGCCTTGGTACCGCTCTCTCTCCCTCTTTTCAGCAATGCGAAGGTGTGCCCCAGGGTAGTGTTCTGAGCACTACTCTTTTTCTGGTTGCCCTCAATGGTCTTCTTTCCTCTCTTCCTTCTGGTGTCTTCTCCGCTCTCTATGTCGATGATCTTACCCTTTGTTGTCAGGGTGATGATTCGCCTCTCCTTCAACGCCGGCTTCAACTTGCGATTGATGCCGTGTCGTCTTGGGCCACAGGTCATGGCTTCAAGTTCTCTACTTCTAAGACTTGTGCCATGACTTTTGCGCGGAAACGGGTTGTTCTTCGTCCCTCTTTGTCACTTTATGGTCATCCCCTTGAATACAAAGATTCCGCGAAGCTTTTGGGGTTATTCCTTGACACTCGTTTGTCTTGGTCTCCCCATATCTCTTACCTCCGTGTTGAGTGCTCTAAGTCCCTTACCCTCCTTCGGGTCTTGTCCCATACTTCTTGGGGGGCAGATAGGCGCACTCTCCTTGCTTTACATTCCTCTCTCGTCCTGTCTAAGCTCGATTATGGTTGCCCTGCTTACTCGTCTGCTTCTCCTTCTACTCTTCGCCGTCTTGATGCTTTGCACCATACTGGGTTGCGCCTCAGTTCTGGTGCCTTTCGTTCGACTCCCGTCCTTAGCTTGTATGTTGACACTGGCTTCCTGTCTCTCCAGGACCGCCGTGATCGCTACTGTCTTCGCTATCTTGCGCGGTCCTTGCAACATCCTTCCTCTCGTCTCTGTCGTGCTTTAACTTTTACCCCTCCTGCGGTTCCTGTTCCTCTTCACCACCTCCCTCTTTCTGTCCGGTTATCTCGCCTGCAGGATTCTCTTTCCGTTCGTATTTCTGATGTTTCTCCTCGTGTTGTTCCTTCTTTGCCCCCGTGGAGGGTCCCTCTTCCGCGGTTTTGTACATCCTTGACTCGTATCACTAAAGCTTTTACCCCTCCTACAGTTCTAAAACGCCTTTTCCTCGAGCACTTTTCTTCTCACTCCCGCTCCGTTTCTGTCTTCACCGATGGGTCTAAGTCAGCGGACGGTGTTGGCTACTCTGTTGTTTTTCCTGATCGGACTTATATGTATCGCTTGCCTCCGGAGACTAGCATCTTTACAGCGGAACTTTATGCTATTCTCTATGCTCTTCGTCTCCTGCTTTCTCGTTGTCAGTCTTCCTTTGTGGTTGTTGTTGACTCTCGTAGTGCCCTCATGGCTCTCGGGTGCTTTAATCCAGTTCATCCGGTAGTTGTCGAGATCCAGCATTGGCTGTTTCTCGTTCACAGTAAATTTAAGTCGGTTGAGTTTTGTTGGGTTCCCAGCCATATTGGCGTGTCTTTAAATGAGCGTGCGGATGCTGCCGCTAAGGAAGCTGTCCGCTCTTGTCACATCTCTCGTAAAGGCATTCCGTATTCCGACTTTTACCCGGTTATCCATTCCTCAGTCCTTACCCGTTGGCAGGCTTCTTGGTTGTCTGTTACTGGTAACAAGCTACGTACTCTTAAATGTTGTATTTCCTCGTGGCCGTCCTCCTTCCACCGTAACCGGCGGTGGGAAACAGCTCTAGCGAGGTTGCGTATTGGCCATACTCGCTTAACCCATGGTCACTTGATGGAGCGCCGCCCTGCTCCTTATTGTCCTAGTTGCATTGTCCCTCTTACGGTCGTGCATGTCCTTCTTGAATGTCCTGACTTCCAGGACGAGCGTGTGTCTTGCTTTCCGACCGCCCCTCGCGGTCACCTGTCCCTCGATAGAATTCTTGGTGACTCGGATACTTTTGATATCGTTCGCCTTATGCGTTTTTGTTCTCGTATTGGCATCCTTGGTGATATTTAGCGCCCTCTGATTATTTTGCGTATTTGATGGTGCTACATAGCCTTCCCGGTTTGGTGCCTTCTTTTGATAATTACTTACTTACTTACGGTTAGTGGCCCTCAGGTAAATCAGGTAAAATCTGACCTGAAGAAAATATCTGGATCAATATCTCTAACTTGTTCAGTATTTTAAAAGTTTCAATGAGATCTGCGCTGTCATGCTTGGTTTGCAGTGTTGTAAGCTCTGTGGCTTTCAAATGGACCCCTGTGGACCCACTTATCACATTTATCCATTCAGATTCGTTTTCATTTAACACGACCCTTTGTTTTCTTTCCTTCAACCACTGTTTTATCCATTCTAATATTTTACCATTTATTCCATGGGCCTGTAATTTCCTTGCCAGTCTTTCATGTGGTTCCTTATCGAAAGCTTTACCAAAATCCATGTATACTAATCCACCAGAAGGCCCTTGTCTGAGTAGCTGGTTACCGTTTCCAAAAATGTGAGCAAGTCTGTAAGGCAGGATCTGTTTTTAACAAATCCATGTTGTGTCGATTGTACAAGTTTGTACAGATGAGTAACTACTTTATTTTAAAAAAATCCAAGCAGTTTTTTCTTATAGAAAGGTCTCCGAGGGTTCTTAGTGATTATAAGTATATATTTATTTTGTTTATGGTACAATGGCGTCGTGACAGGGCGAGCCATAAGGTGGGGATGTTGAGTACAGGTGGCAGCTGTCTGGTCCTGGTGGTGGTGTTGCTGTATGCTCTGTTGTGAGATTGTTCCAGAAGCTGAGGTCAGCTGGTCGTATATTCTCTCCCACCGTCTGGTGCGGATGTAGCAGTACTTACTAACGGCAATGATGTAGCTGCTACAGATGCGTGTACAGAAAGTGTGTATTGGAAGTGTGTACAGAACATGTACTGGAGGCGTGTACAGAACGTGTACTGGAAGTGACAAGATGTGTGTACAGGATGTGTATACAGGACATGTGACATGTGTACATGACATGTGAACTGGATGTGTATACTGGATGTGTGGAATGGATGTGTGAAATAGACGTGTGGACTGGACACGTGGACAGGACATGCATACTGAACGTGCATATTGGACGGGTGTACAGGACGTGTTGACAGTTAAGTGCACCCACGCTCAGGGAACATGGACACGTTGAACAGGTGTTTACCTAGTTTTTTTAGTTTAGTTCATTTATTATGCACCCCATACCCATCTTGTGGGCGGTAGTGGAAAGGGTTACAGAGGCACATAATGGGCTCAGGGACTGAACCCACAATTCATTTAGCTAAGCAAGTTACAATCTTGACGAGCTAGTTACAAAATTCAATACACATCGTCACATCATCAATGGGTTCGAGATCTACCACAAGTTCAGCTTCTAAATTAAGCAACTGACATATGTGGAGAGCTAATGATCAGCTAGTGTCACAATCTCGCTGCCGGTGCCATTGCTAGCTGGTCGCACACTGATTTGTTTCCTGGAAAACTTCAGATTCTGAGCACCCCATCAGCTCAAATGATCTCGGTTTTGTGAGGAAGAATACATCAATACTCCAAGACCCAGAGAATATCTTGTTTGGAGGGAAACAATACCGATTTCGTCTATAATTGATGGACAAACAACGTTGTTGATTAGCTGTTGTCTGGCAGACTGGTATTCTGTGCAACCCAGTACGCAGGCGACCCAAACTCTCGTACAGCACGTCGCCCATAACAGATTTTTTTTGTGAGGACCTTATCACTGACCAGGTCACTTAGAGTCCTACCATGAAGGACGAGGCGATACCCACAGGTCCTACCCTGAAGGGCGAGGCGATATCCTGCGGGCATCGCCACAAGATGGCGATAGGTGGATAGGTGGATAGATAGTGGATAGCGCGCAGGACTCGTAATTCTGTGGCGCGGGTTCGATTCCCGCACGAGGCAGAAACAAATGGGCAAAGTTTCTTTCACCCTAAGTGCCCCTGTTACCTAGCAGTAAATAGGTACCTGGGAGTTAGTCAGCTGTCACGGGCTGCTTCCTGGGGTGTGTGTGTGTGTGGTGTGGAGGAAAAAAAAAAAAAAAAGTAGTTAGTAAACAGTTGATTGACAGTTGAGTGGCGGGCCGAAAGAGCAAAGCTCAACCCCCGCAAAAACACAACTAGTAAACACAACTAGTAAACACAAGGGGGCACCTTAGAAGGTGTACTGAGCCTGACAGGGAAAGGTAGACAAAACTGCTCATTTAGGTGTTAGGTATCCCTGATTCCATCTGGGGGAATCATTTTACGACCTCCGTTGGAGGGGAATGAATTTCTCCATGCCTAGGAGTGTCTCAGGCATTAGGTAGGGCAGTGAATCAGTCCTCGCTACGTGGATATGTCATGGGTAAATCAAAGAGAAAGAGGCAAATGGAGGCAGCTTTCAGATGGGGAGGGATAGTGGACGGAGGTGCAGCAGGCACGGAAGAAAACTGCTATCGAGGCTTCACCGCGTACTTCTATCAGCAAGACAGCAGCAGACACAATGGACCTAGAGTGGACAGCATCAGTCACACACCAGCCAGTGTCAGACAATGCTTCTCGGTCCACAACCCAGCCACAAGACGACAGTATGAGACAGGAGAGGACAGCACCAGTCTCACACCAGGAAGGTGCGGAAAGTGTGTGTGGAAGTGTGTGGAGCTACGAGGAAAGGCTAAAGGAGCTGAACCTAACGTCCCTGGAAAACAGAAGAGTAAGGGAGTAAGGGGAGACATGAGACATGATAACCAGCTACAAATTTCTCAGGGGAATTGACAGGGTGGACAAAGACAAACTCTTCAGCACGGGTGGAGCACGAACAAGGGGACACAGGTGGAAACTTAGTACCCAGATGAGCCACAGAGACGTTAGAAAGAATTTTCAGTGTCAGAGTAGTTAATAAATGGAATGCACTAGGAAGTGACGTAGTGGAGGCAGACTCCATACACAGGTTCAAATATAGGTATGATAGAGCCCAGTAGGCTCAGGAATCTGTACACCAGTTGATTGATGGTTGAGAGGCGGGACCAAAGAGACAAAGCTCAACCCCCGCAAGCATCACGGGAAAAGGGTAAACGTGCCTGTATTGTATGCAAGAACACTACCCGAAGAGAACAAAAGCGAAGATAGAAGAGACAACTCATGTATATATAAAAAAAAAGATGCATCAGCACCTGGTGCGTTGAGTGCAAAGTTCCACTATGTCCCGTTGGCTGTTTCGCAGCATATCACACACTTGTGGAGTTCTGTGTGTGTTGATGGTGTGTGTGTATATAGTGTATGATACTTTACAGTGTGTAAATAAATTGTAAATATATATAAATTAGCATGATACATTGGAAATCTGTGCACGATATGTGAACACATTTGTGATGCACGTAACACAGTGTCTTCGGACGGTAAGGATGTTCTACTGCCATAATATAGTGTACGTGAAAATGTCCCAGGACTAGAACATGCCGGTAGACATAGACCGGAATGTGCCCGGCGAGACACTCCTTGTTAGTATAGTGCGGACAGTATACCGGCCTGGGGGAGTGAAAAAACGTGCTGAATGCCACTGTAGCTTCTCCCATCTCTGCACGATATATTAATTTGTTGGAAAAAATGATCCAGGACATGGAATATTTCTCTTAACATTGAAAAAACTAAAAAACCAAAACCTCTGTATGAGATATTCATGTTAATGATTATCATAACGCAGAACGAGAACTGAGTTTCAATAAAACTGTCGTGCTGAATTATGTGAATACAAAATAAAATTAATTAAAAATCATGTTGCGCAAACCATTAGTCATTTAGAATGCACACAAGCGTGATCCATGAAGCACGTAATATGAGTCTGCTTTAAATATATTGTAAACGAATTTGCGCTCTCGCATACGATCATTTATTCATACAATTAAAATGACTATTCTGGTCATAAATTGTTGATCACTGCAGTGTGAGCGTTATAACCAGACCATAACTTATATCTTATAATACTGGAACCTGAGGGTTGCCAGCTGGGGCTCCGAGAGCCTAGTGGAGGTGTATGGTAATTCACGGCCTTCACATATATTGTCGCTGTTGTCTTGCACAATCTTCTCGTGTCGCTCTGTATATGTAGTTATCCGTTGTAAAGTGTATCCATCCTATGTTTACATTATATATATTATATATATATATATATCGGCTTCCTGTCCCACACAAAACAAATTAAAGGTTGAGGGGGTACCCTTGACAGTGCATCCCGGCCTCCTAATGTTTCCCAACGTCAAGAAAACGGTAAATTTAAAGTTTCCTCTCCTAACCTACCAGAGGACCGAAAACAGAAAACGGGACAGTACTACTGTCCCGTTTTCCCGAGCCACTTCCATTTTCTAGTACAACAGTTTTTGGCCTGATGTAACGCATACGAGCGAAATGCGACATTCTTTGTAGGGTGGTGAAGGTTCAGTGAACAGCGGGCGTCCCCGGTCGCTCGACGCTGGCGTCAGCCTCGGCGACGTCAAGAAAGACGTCTTCACGAAGGCCGGTAAGCACCCGTGGGCTAGATTCACGAAAGCACTTACGCAAGTACTTACGAACGTGTACATCTTTCCTTAATTTTTGACGGCTTTGTTTATATTTATTAAACAGTTTACAAGCATGAAAACTTGCCAATCAACTGTTGTTATTGTTATAAACAGCCTCCTGGTGCTTCGGAGCTCATTAACTGTGTAACAATTGTAAACAAAGCCGCCAAAGATTGAGAAAAGATGTACAGGTTCGTAAGTGCTTGCGTAAGTGTTTTCGTGAATCTGGCCCCTGGAACCAACTAGAAAGGAAAGCAGTAAAGGCTAAGAAGTATAGGCTACTTCAGTCCATGGTCCTAAACAAAGATATGACAAGAAACAAAGGGGTCGGGAGACATTACATTAGACGATCGATACTTTGTAAGGCGTGGCCCAGGAGCTGAATCTTGGTCCTGTAAATTCTTGTTATGATAGGCACGCAGACAGTGATCATACCGCATGAAGACTTCTCCTGTACGTTGAAACACTGCAGTAGACAGGTGCTAATGGCTCAATATGGCTGTATAACTGGATTTCCTGACTGATTTATAGACTGCAGTCAATATCGCTGTGTATTATACAGATGTATATTTGGCACAGAGGCAATAAAGCGTGTATATAAATGCAGAAGAGACCAGGCGAGACTGAGCCATGTCCAGCAGACTATGGTTGACCAGCAGACACAAGACTGTAGTGAGGGAGGTGTGGCTGAGGCTGCACTACTCACACTGTTACCGTAGTGTTGGTCTTTAAAGTCTATTACCCCCGGGAGAGTTATTAACGCCCTTACAACACCTTTGTGACTAGCGAGCAAGTATACTTTAACCCTGGACATAGTTCACGACTAAAGTGAACTCAAGAATATATATACACTACCGCTTTCTTTACCCATATTTCCATAGCCTCTCATTTTGGGTTTTGCAGCGCCAATATCCGATTCACTGACTGTTTATCTAAACATTTTATGTTTCTTGATTTATGTTATTTATACACGTTATAACAATTGGAACACAAGTCTTCTAACTCTTGTTTGTAGGTTCATCCTAAATCTTATCCTGCTTGATTGTCCAAAGAACATGCTATGCTAATCACTTTATTCAAATTTATATTCAGGTAAAAGTACATACATAGAAGATAAGTTACAAATATAATGTTGGTTTTATAGATAGAGCTAGTACATACAATACCTAAAGCCACTCATACACATAGCGTTTTCGGGCAATGCAATAGTGTTTCTTTACATCCATAAGTAAACCATCTCTGTACATCCATCTCTGCTCTCAAGTGTCCTGTTATTCCTATAGTTTCTCCATGCCCTTTTACTTTGTTGCTTAGCTAGCCTACATCTCTGATTAAACCATGGGTTTCTCATCTTCATTTCACTGTTTTCCTTTTGGACTGGGACAAACTTGTTTGCTGCGTCCTTGCACTTCTGCGTGATGTGTGTGTGTGTGTGTGTGTGTGTGTGTGTGTGTGTGTGTGTGTGTGTGTGTGTGTGTGTGTGTGTGTGTGTGTGTGTGTGGGATATGAAGAGAAAAAGAGGTATAAGGGGCGGAGATATCGCTAAGCCACTGATCACCGTACATGACTTCTAAGTATCAGTCGCTCTTCCCAACCCTGCTCCCTTCCCTCCTTACCTCAGACCACACCAACTAACTTTCCAAGGACACTCCCCAACGTTCAATATCACGGAACTACTCAATTTCCTTACATCCCTAAAGCAGATTACAGACGCGCACTAATTGATCTTTCTCCCGTCACCAGCCCCTCGCCGTCTCTATAGCCTCAGGGAGTCTTACCCCTGAGCCTCCCGTCCTCCCCGTGATCGCCCCAATACAAACCGGTGATTGCTCTTCGGAAATAACACCAGACGACCTTCCTTCAATGATTATCTTCCCTCTCTTGCCTGGTCTGTCCCCAACCCTTCCTCTCCTGCTCTCCAGCACCTCTCATTACTGTGGTCATAAAAGTATTTGTGTGTACGTCTGATACCATACTACTTGTGTTAAGGAGGAATGTATATGTTTATTTCTCAGAATGTTTGGTAATATGTTTATTGGTTGTGATGTGTATCTATGTATGTATTAACACGATGTACTGAACGGGGTGAGAATAGCTTGAGCTACCTCATTCCTTTGTGTGTATTTTCCTCAATAAACTTATTTCAATTTCAATTTCTCATTACTGCGGAACCCGCTTATTTCATCATTGTCTTGTTGCAGTAAACTCTGTTTACTGATTGGTTGTTCTGGGATGGTCATAAGCGGGTAGGGGCCCATGCTTCCCCCTTGTATGAAGTGATAAATACCAGTGAACAAATCCACAAGGGCCGTGACGGACGTTCGAACCTACGTCCGAGAGGATCCCAGATGCGCCTTAATCGACTGTGCCACGACATGCAAAAGAATTGCAACCGGGAATGCTACTGCTCTCACACAGATCCTGTGGTCTCTCCGAGGCACAAACCAGGATTTTACACAATTTCCTCATTCTTTTCCATGTAGTGACACAGTCGATTAACGCGCGTCTGGGATCCTCTTGGACGTACGTTCGAACCCTCATCACGGCCCTTGTGGATTTGTTCATTTGATGCATCACGCTATTGGAATTTATGTGTGTGACAAATACCAATTTGCAATCTCGTAAAATACCAAACTCCTCCAACCTAACTAAGACTCAACAAGCATATCATTTTCTACATGACAATTAAATGCAAGTTTGTTTATTGATGATGGTAGCAGTGATGAAGGGAAAGTGATAAAGGTTAGGGAAGGTGGGTAGTCATACACTAGCCCCTTACACTGCCCAACCACTTGAGCTGGACGGTAGAGCGACGGTCTTGCCTCATGCAGGTCCGTGTTCCATCCCCGACCGTCCAAGTTGGGCACTAATCCTTCCCCCCCCCCCCACCGTCCCATCCCAAATCCTTATCCTGATCCCTTGCAAGTACTATATAGTCATAATGGCTTGGCGCTTTCTCCTAATAGTTTCTTTCCTTCCTAGCCCCTTACACTATAATAAGCATCTTCAATATACTGTATTTAATTCGGGATTTATTTATTATAAATAATACGTTCAGGATTTATTAAATATTTAGTTATTTTGTTTTGGTGAAGTATGTAATTTGTCACCTTGGTGTATACCACATACATGTATGTGAGGTATACATGTATACCTCACCTCAGTAAGTCTGAGGTGAGGACAGATGGCGCTCATCAGGACTGTGATGTCATTTACGCCATGACATCACGTCACGCGTCTACACAGTTCAGGGGGCATTATCACGATCTATCATTGGTCGAGATGTAAAACATCAGCCAATCAGTATGGACCTGATTACCTCGTTAAGACCTTACTTTACGTCCAATCGCCCTGGGTAATGGCTTCTCCTCTCCCTCCTCTTCACCAGCCCTAAGTTCAGGATTAAAGTTAGATAAACGTCCAGAAGATACTTTTGAAGACGCGAGTACAGCTGCATTCAAATGTCAAGAAACGGAAGAGAACGTGACATGGTACACTCAAATAACTTCCAAAATATTACATCAGTTTTCAAGTTAAAACTTGGTATACTTACTCTGTCATAGACCATCACCAGCTGGTAAATTATTTTATCTCAAATCCCCAGAGATAAGAAGATGGCCCCCAGAAAAGATTCTCTGAACGTAATTCAATTTTTATGTGTGGTAGGCTTTGGGACCCCATAGTCTTACTCATCTCTGCTTCTCCTCCGGTCTATACTCATATTACCCCTCTTTTCCGAGCCTTACTCATAGAGTAACAGAGTGAGAGAGAGAGAGAGAGAGAGAGAGAGAGAGGGAGAGGGAGAGAGAGAGAGAGAGAGAGAGAGAGAGAGAGAGAGAGAGAGAGAGAGAGAGAGAGGGAGAGAGAGAGAGAGAGAGAGAGAGAGAGAGAGAGAGAGAGAGAGAGAGAGAGAGAGAGAGAGAGAGAGAGAGAGAGAGAGAGAGAGAGAGGGAGAGAGGGAGAGAGGGAGAGAGGGAGGGAGAGAGAGAGAGAGAGAGAGAGAGAGAGAGAGAGAGAGAGAGAGAGAGAGAGAGAGAGAGAGAGAGAGAGAGAGGGAGAGAGAGAGAGAGAGAGAGAGAGAGAGAGAGAGGGTGGGGAGGAAGAGAGAGGCAACATGCAGTTATTGTGTATAATGTGCTCTCCTAACGAGGAGGAAGCAACACAGAGAGAAAAAAGGATGTCTGAATGTTTGACGAAGGCCAAGATACTGGTGAATGTTGGTTGGTATTGATGTGGTCTCCATCACGACCATCACCACCACCATCACGACCATCACCACCACCATCACCACCACAACCACCACCATCACCACCACCACAACCATCACCACAACCACCATCATCATATCATCATCATCTGAACCACCTTCACAAGCAGCAAACCAATGCCGACGAACACCAGTGAATTCTAATTCTCTTATTAATATTATTATTATTATTGCGGCTCTAGCGGCTTCAGAGACGCGTCGTGTTGGTCAGTTATATTTCTCCCGCGCAATACACCAGCTCCTGAAGCATTACAATCCGCCTCTGTAGAGTGCTCTGATCCTACGAGTTATCGCTGGTCTTGGAGCTTCTTGCTCCTCCAGTTGACGTTTGATGTATTCCATTTTTCTCGGATATTTCTGGTGGTAATTAGAGTTTCTTGCAGTAACGTTCAGAGACTTGCAGTCTTGATTCCAGCCAATTCCCTTCCTGCTGTCAACACTGCTAACGTAAATAATACCCATGTATCGAGTGGGTCTTCGTGCCTGACACTTGAGGCTGTATGGTTTCTGGTCAATGATTAACGTCTTGCAGGTATACCAGATTTCTGTCTGATTTCCCTTCAATCGTCGACGTTGAAGAGAACGGGATATAATGCCGGTGTCATTTCTCTCTCTCTCTCTTCAGTTCCCTTTGGTGTGACTCCTTCACCGCACCTGTGATTCCATGATGGCGCCCGGGCTCTGCTTGGCTATGAAGGTATTGACTCCCGCGTTATTTTGGTAAAGGAGGTGGATGGAATCAAGAAATATTTGAGAATCTTTGATACGTCTGAGTTAATATCTATCTGCGACTTCAAACACTTTTATATTCATCAGGCGAGAAGTGTGTGTGTGTGTGTATTTACTATTTGTGTCTGCAGAATTGAGCTATTTAGCTCTTGGACTCCGCCTTTCTAACCAATCTATTTTTCCTCTGTTATATCTATTACATATATTTATCTTTAATACTCGCACACACACACACACACACCTGTTGATCGACAGTTGAGAGGCGAGACCAAAGAGCTAGAGCTCAACCCCCGCAAGCACAAATAGGTGAGTACACACACACACACATATCTACACAGTTTCAAGTGTAGATATGGTAGAGCCCAATAGGCTCAGGAATCTGTACACCAGTTGATTGATGGTTGAGAGGCGGGACCAAAGAGACAAAGCTCAACCCCCGCAAGCACAACTAGGTGAGAATACACACACACACACACACATACACTGCATGCTTCTGCGCTGTTATTCAGTGATATGTGTCCAGGGAAGGCCACCACGCCACGGCTGCGTCTTCCAGCTTTGATGTCATAAATTTATTGTATAAGCTCCTTAGCATTTTTCTAATCACATAACTTTCACGCTAAGCCTGGCGTGCATGGCATAGGTGATTGATAGCAATTGGTTAACACCCTGTTTTAGTGACTGTTGTTAAGTCTCTAAAACAGGAGACTTAACTAAGTCTCTCTTCCCTGTTCTGGAGACTGTTGTTAACATGTCCAGACGATGAGTCATAATAACGTGGCTTGAAGACATGAAAACTAAACCACACACCAGGAGATGAGGAGACGACGACGTTTCGGTCCGTCTTGGACAATTGTCAAGTCGATTGCGATAACGGACAATCGACTTGATAATGGTTCAGGACGCACCGAAACGTCGTCGTCTCCTCATCTTCTGTTGTGTGGTTTAGTTATCATGTTAACATGTTCTTAGTGATACTAAACTTAGTGATTCCTGGCTTTCGCCTTTTTTATATATAAGCACCATATTAGCCGTTTTAATGCAAATTACTGGTAGATCTCCTTTGAGTATAAAACAGGATTTTACGCAATGCTTCAGCTGCTTCTGTTGTTATTCCAGGCGAGTGTGGGCTTATGTGTGGCATCCAGCACACACAGCTCCCCCAGCCAGTCGCTTCCTCTGTGGCTCTTGTGTGCCCACCAGCGCTTCAGCTCTTAGATCTACGGACAGCTTGGGCCCCCAGCTTAATAGCTTCCTGAAAAATTGCGGAGTACTTTGCATACTTCTTTATCATTCTCTGTGTCCTCTCACTGTCTTGTGCAATTTTTATACTGACAGCATCCTAGGCGAAGAGCCAGCTGTGTTGCTGTTTTGTCTGCTGTGTCGCCTAGTCCTAGACCTCGATAAAAGTCAAAACGTGTTTGAATACACTCTGGCTTCCTGTCCCCTGACACAATGATTCTTCGCGGGGGTCGTATTCCAGGGACCATTGGATTAAGGACTTGCCCGAAACGCTACGCGTACTAGTGGCTGTACAAGAATGTTAGAACGCTTGTATAAATTCTAAAAAAATGAATATATATTGCCAAAGTATCCCATGCGTCCATCGGAGAGAACCAGAAAGAAAACGGATAAGCTGGACCTCGGGGCACTCGAGAGAATTTCCTAACTTGGGCGACCACGACGATAATGCAAATTAGAGACCATCGAGTTAGTGATAAAAAGACTCGCGCCTCATGAATATATATTATGATCATCGATCCCAAGGATTATTCTGCCCCAAGTTGGTAATGGTATTACTTTATTGATACTGCAAACGGAGGAGTGATTTTGACTGAATAAGGTGTACTCGTCTAATTGTGCTCCAGCGCTGTGGCCCCGCCTTGCATCTTTCAGTTAAATAGTGTATAAGTTCCCGAGCTTATTTGGCTCTGTCATATCTACATTTGAAACTGTGTATGGCGTGTGATTCCTCAACGTCTTTGAGTACTCCATTAGTTCACATTAAGCTAAATAATTTATGAAGTATATGTGGCTAATATGGAGAGTTAGTGTTGAGCTGTCTCCTTGCTCGTGTACCACCCAGTCATATATGTCTGACCTTGTTAGCCTTTGAGAATTTTGTATGTGGTGATCAGGTCTCGCTTGATTCTTCTGTCTTTCAGCAGAGAGGCGCGTCGAGGCCCTGGAGCTCCAGGGAGACGTGCCCTCGACAACTCCTGGAATACGTCGTGGCCCTGGAGCTCCAGGGAGACGTGCCCTCGACCACTGCAGGAATACGTCGAGGCCCTGGAGCTCCAGGAGACGCGCCCTCAACCACTGCTGGAATACGTCGAGGCCCTGGAGCTCCAGGGAGACGCACCCTCGACCACTGCTGGAATACGTCGAGGCCCTGGAGCTCCAGGAAGACGCGCCCTCGACCACTGCTGGAACACGTCGAGGCCCTGGAGCTCCAGGAGACGCGCCCTCAACCACTGCTGGAATACGTCGAGGCCCTGGAGCTCCAGGGAGACGTGCCCTCGACCACTGCTGGAATACGTCGAGGCCCTGGAGCTCCAGGGAGACGATCAAAGGCACCAGCCGCCAGATACAAAAGAAGCAATAAGTATAATGGTAAAATAAATGTTTGAAGTAATATTCGCATTAATCATTAAACTAATATTGACGTGCATCAGACGGCCAGAGACGCGCGCTCACAGGGTCATAGAGGGGCGCCACAGAGGGCCTGAGAACTTCAGTGAGGCACTGTACAGAGGCTCAGAGAGGTGCGCCACAGAGGCTAAGAGAGGTGCGCCACAGAGTCTCAGAGAGGCAGGCCACAGAGGCTCAGAGAGGTGCGCCACAGAGAGGCACGGCACAGAGGCTAAGAGAGGTGCGCCACAGAGGGCCAGTGAGGCGCGCCACAGAGGGATGGAGAGGCGTGCCATAGAGGGTTAACAATTAATCAAGACGTTTTGTCTCTGGAAGTTGTGTGTAACGAATTGTTTTTGTCATTCTCCGTCGCGTCCCGTCTCTTTCCTCTCGCTGTCGCGTCCCGTCTCTTTCCTCTCCCTGTCGCGTCCCGTCTCTCCTCCTTCCCCGGGATCACCAAGCCTAATACATAAGAGTAGTGGACATGTTATGACCAGATGACTTGGTAAGACGGATGGGGTTGGGGTCTTGGGTGGGGAGGGATCGGTGGTAGGGGAAGAGGTAGGGGATAGGGTGGGGGATGGGAAGTGGGTGGGGTAGGGGGTAGGGGCGGGGAATGGGAGATGAAAAAAAAAAACAGAAAATATACACCACGAGGAAACACGTGTCCCAGACAGTGCCTCCTATCTTCTCTTGATTCTCTTATTTCTCGTATTCGTTCACTTTTCTTGTTTCCTTCTACACTTCCGCCACTGTTCCTTCTCACCATCCTCATATCCCAGCGCCTTGTCCTCATATCCCAGCGTCGTGTCCTCATATTCCAGTGCCTTGTCTTCATATTCCAGCGCCGTGTCCTCATATTCCAGCGCCTTGTCCTCATATCCCAGCGCCTTGTTCTTATATCCCAGCGTCGTGTCCTCATATTCCAGTGCCTTGTCCTCATATCCCAGTGCCTTGTCCTCATATCCCAGCGTCGTGTTCTTATATCCCAGCGTCGTGTCCTCATATTCCAGTGCCTTGTTATCATCCACATTCCTCGTATTTTTCTTTCTTTGTTTTCTTATACTTTTCCACCTCAACATCATATCCCTCTTTCAGTTGGAGGTCACGCAGGATACAATTTAACACCTGGAGGTCACGCAGAGTACAATTTGTCACCTGGAGGTCACGCAGAGTACAACTTGACACCTGGAGGTCATGCAGGGTACAACTTGACACCTGGAGGTCATGCAGGGTACAACTTGACACCTGGAGGTCACGCAGGGTACAACTTGACACCTGGAGGTCACGCAGGGTACAACTTGACACCTGGAGGTCACGCAGGGTTATCTAACTCTTCCTTCTACCGCTGTCATCTGTCTGCCAAGTGACTGACTATTCTGTCAAGTTGTTTCTGATTCATCTACTGGGAACACAAAGTTGTAAGTAGCACGGGCTATGGTGAGCCCGTAGTGTACTTACCTGGCACAGGAGCGAGGCAAGTAGCACGGGCTATGGTGAGCCCGTAGTGTACTTACCTGGCACAGGAGCGAGGCAAGTAGCACGGGCTATGGTGAGCCCGTAGTGTACTTACCTGGCACAGGAGCGAGGCAAGTAGCACGGGCTATGGTGAGCCCGTAGTGTACTTACCTGGCACAGGAGCGAGGCAAGTAGCACGGGCTATGGTGAGCCCGTAGTGTACTTACCTGGCATAGGAGCAAGGCAAGTAGCACGGGTTATGGTGAGCCCGTAGTGTACTTACCTGGCACAGGAGCGGGGCAAGTAGCACGGGCTATGGTGAGCCCGTAGTGTACTTACCTGGCACAGGAGCAAGGCAAGTAGCACGGGCTATGGTGAACTCGTCGTGGACTTATCTGGCATAGGAGCGGGGCTGTAACTTACGTGTCTGTATCAAGTTGTTGTTTAAGATTCGCTACCCGGAACAAAAAGTTCCAAGCAGCACGGGCCAAGGTGAGCCCGTGTCTGTGTCAAGTCAGTGACTACTGGATATCCAGCGCCTCTCCTCCACCCTCAACTATCATCCACTTCACCTCGACCCGTTGAGTGACGAATCGTTTGCTACAGTGTTTAGGGATTCAATGTGTGCTCGGGAGTCCCACTCTAAAGCTTCAGTCTTAACTACTTGACGTAAATCGTTAACATTCTGGCCGGTCTGAACAGGTGTGTGTGTGTCGTTAATCTCTAAGAAGTGTAGTGGTCATTAGTAATGTAATTGTCATTGCTGTGCTCGCTAAGTGGGAGTGATTTATATATATTGTATCAGCAGACGTGCGTATTGGGAATGTCAATAGGTCCCTCCCTGCCCGTGAGACTTTTATTTGCGCATGTTGCTGGGGATGGCCGGCATCCCGTTTTCTGTCCGAGGGAGTAACTACGGAGTAACGCCGCGCCGCAAGCCGTGTGTCGGCCCAGCCTTCTAAAACGATGCTACTTATAGTAACGATGTTGTCAATAGTACAAATACAGACGTGATGGCTCAGTAAAAAGTAGACTTTTGTATTACTGAATTTGGACAAACCGGAAAAGTTTTTATATTTAACGAAACCTATCCTAAGCACCCTAGGCCGAATGCACGCTATCTGAAGCCTAATATAATACATATATGTGCTGTACTAGGCCTATAAATATTTAGGTTTTGTTTTAGCTCTACACTTTCCGAGCTCAATCAAATGAATCATATCAAGTTCTACTTTCTATTCCTCCATCACGTCGATATTTGTACTATCGTCCACATAGCTACAAAAAGTACTGTCTTATCAAGAGGATAGGTGAGACACTCTACTAAGGGGGCGTCAACCTCTCAATCTATACCAGAATAGCAGACAATCTAGCCCATATATCTATCAGTCAAATATACTATATTTGTCACTAGCTGCGTCACTCCTGAAGATCATCATCCCATTAGGTGCTGCGATATATTTGATCCCAAGGGTTGTGTGCGTGCGTGTGTACTCACCTAGTTGTGCTTGCAGGGGTTGAGCTTCGGCTCTTTGGTCCCGCCTTTTAACCGTCAATCAACTGGTGTACAGATTCGTGAGCCTACTGGGCTCTATCATATCTACCTTTGAATCTGTGTATGGAGTCAGCCTCCACCACATCACTTCCTAGTGCATTCCATTTACTAACTACTCTGACACTGAAAAAGTTCTTTCAAATGTTTCTGTGGCTCATTTGGGTACTCAGCTTCCACCTGTGTCCCCTTGTGTGTGTACCACCCGAGTTAAATAATCCATCCTGTCAATTTCCCTGAGAATATTGTATGTGGTGATCATATCTCCCCCTGTTCTTCTGTCTTCCAGCGACGTGCATTTATCGCAGCCTTTTCTCATACCTCATGCCTCTTAGTTCTGGAACTAGCCTAATGGCATACCTCTGAACTTTTTCCAGCTTCGTCTTGTGCTTGACAAGGTACGGGCTCCATGATGGGGCCGCATACTCCAGGATTGGTCTTACATACGTAGTAAACAAGGTAATGAAGGATTCCTTACACTGGCTTCGGAAGCCATTTCTGATGTTAGCCAGCCTCGCATACGTCGCCGATGTTATTCTTTTGATGTGGGCTTCAGGAGACAGGTTTGGCGTGATATCAACTCGCGTGTGTGTGTGTGTGTGTTTGTGAGCGTGTGTGTTTGTGAGCGTGTGTGTAAGAGCGTGTGTGTGTGTGAACTGAGCGAAAGATATTCTCATTTATTTGTTAAGACACGGTGAATGGGTTATCAGACAGCAAATAACTGTATAATACTGGATGAGGCGGAGTAGGAGCTCGCTGCTGTTGGTATGGGTTGTTTCAGCTGATAACTTGTGTACAAACACGGCCTCATTACTCCCAGTGAGCGCCCCCTCCTCCTCCTCCTCCACCGTCCACGCGGACTTCCAGCCACCACGGTGGTGAGCATATTGTTATTGTATTGGTTGTGAGGGTGCTGAAGGAAATATCCCCTCGACCTTCGGGATTCAATTGTAGAGAGAATTGTTAAATTTATTGCGGAATCTAGTTGGAATTTTGCACTAATTGGATTATAACTTTTGTTCAGAGTTCTAATAGGCTGCTTCGGAAAGTTATACAACTGATGCAAGTTAATAGTAATGAAAGTTTATTTCAGACTTATTAGTGATGCTGCGTGGGTAGAATTTGGCCTGTTAGTAAAAGTGAAGATGCTTGTGGTAATACAGGAGGAGTTACTGTGTCGTGGTTGACACGAGGAAATAGTTAGCCTATTATGGAGCGGACATAAATATAGTTACTATCAACTTGTGTGGTACAAGGATAGTTACTGTCCTGTGGTTGACGAGAGCAGAGGAAAGTGACCATATCGATCCAAACACAGTTGCAAGGCACGTTGCAACAATTTGGTTTGGTACTGATGGATGATTTTATTATCGAGTAGCATTGCCTTGTTAAACCCGAGCATCGTGAGGGGACTTCTTGCATCACATGACTGGCTCCTCTTGCAGTATGACCCGGGTCGTTGCACATTTGTTCTGCATCATTGTTTTCAACACGACACTATTATTTTTGCAACGTAACAGTATTGACTTTCATTAATGTTTGCATAATTTATAATCAGATTAACATTTTAAAGAGTAAGATGAGGTCCATATTACACTAATTAATTTTAACCTTGTTGTTGTTGTGATATTAACTAGCACTACCAGGCCTCTCGGGGTCCTGGTGGTGCTAGTTTGGTGATCTGAATAGAATTCAGAGCCGCTGGGGGAGACATGTATACGTAGATAGACGGAGTAGCCACTAGGAGTCATTTCTGCTAACTTCTATATGGGAACACTAAAAGTCACCATCTTCAAAACCACAGGAAAACCCTCTCATCTACTGCAGATACATCGATGATATATTCGTATGTGTGTGTGAAAGACCTCCTGGAATAGTAGGCAGCCATTAGTCTCAGGAGACTATGGAGTTGCGCTCTGGTTGTCGGTCTGGAGTGGCCTCTCCAGGGCGCAAAACCAGGGTAGGTTGATATGGGAGAAAAGTTGTTACCCATGCAGCAGGTCCCCTGCTGCATGGGTAACATAATCGTAAGGATGGAATAGTTACGATTAAAGGATCAACTTACTCAACACTCAGAGCTTAACTTTAGCCATGAACTAGGTCTCGATGGTACACTCCCTTTCCTCGATGTCTCCGTGAGTAACCAACGACAACACCCTCACTACACAAGTTTACACTATATCTACCAACACTGGAATGTGTATGAATTGTTACAGCAAATGCCCAGACATATAAAAATAAGACTAGTGTGATGAACTCATTTATACGCAGAGCCCTTCCTCGCTGTTGTGACTGGCATAACATTCACAAGGAAATGGACAGAAGCCTTCAAGTATTAATAAACAACGAGTATACAAATAGAGAAGTCAACACCCATACCTGAAGATATTTAGAAAAGTGGTGTAACAGCAAGGAACCCCTCTCATAAATCTCGATTACAAATCCACTCTGAGCTCACAGTATAAAACAGATTCAAGAATAATTAAATATATAATTTCAAACCGACAGCCCCCAGACCAAAGATAATAATTCATTATTTACAACAAAACAAATGGACTGCTGATTTAATACCTAAAAATAGCCAAAATAAACAGTACAGACCTCTCCAAAAAGTAAACGAGGCATACCAATATACATGCATAACTGCCACCTTCAATTTGCCTATACTGGTATGACCACCACAAAGCTTTCGAGAAGACTGGCCTGCCATCTACCAGCTGGTGACCCTAGACACCATGTGCAAGGTGTACATCACACAACACTCACTAGGAACATGCTAGTAGGTAATACAATACTCCTGCCATCCACCACTGACCAAAGAAGATTGCAAATCCTGGGCGTAATAAGAGAAAAACGACCCACTAGTTTACTAGTGGGTTTACTAATTTAATTACTAGTTTTCTTTATCAATTTTGGTAACTTGATTTTGCTCATCTTATTAGCGACACTAAAAAAATAGTTAGAAGCATAGGAAACTTATAATATAAGACCAACAACGCCAGCAATGTGATCATACATAAGTAAACATGCTTAAAGGAACGCTTGATGCCCACGTTGTCGGAAAATCCGACACCATTTAATATATCATACAGATAATAGCTGTATTACCAACAAGTTACCCATAGAAAACGTAACTTGTAGTGGAATTACCGTCTAAAGAAAACGGGATATCATCACCACATACTATTATAATTCACCAGCTATTCTGCTGGGAATTATTCTTAAATACATTAGTCTTTGGACTTTACCATCATAAAAACATCTTATATAAATTAACTTAATTATCAATATTAAAGTAGAGTAAATGTGACCCTTCTATCACGTTCTGAAATCTGGACAATGTAAGCCAGGCGTCAGAGGGAGGAAGGAGGCAGCCATTGTTGTGTCACCTCCGAGACGTGTAGAGCAAATTCGGCTCCTATCATTCTGGACAATGTCGGCCAGTAACGTCAATTGTATGGAGAGTTAAACAGACATTGTTTATTGAGACCAGAGGCTCACACGGGAGCAAATTCGGCTCCTGTTAAATTTACTTGGACGTAGTGTTATGGAACCCAAAGGTGTACCATTGTCAACACGCTGTCTACAAATACAAGTTAAGTGTCTATCCGAAACCCGTTTATCATTCATTTATGGCCATTAATGTCAGGATATAGGGTTAGCCGGTTAGAACGCGAAATCGCCTCATACTAAAGGTAATTAAGCCAGGTCTTTAATGTTCCATGTACTGTATAGTGTTTTCTCTGATATACTTGTCATATATAGGATTCTGGCTTCACAGCTAGCGCACTTTTGACAGGTCAAGACGAGGATGCAAGATTATGTGCACCAGTTACTGGGTGATAGAAGCTACCTCAAAGAGGATAATTTGGTGTCTACACTCTAGTTATACCTGGTGGACTAACCTGCTGTACTATAAGATAAGGAACCTTTTCAATGTATGTAGTCTATTCCTGTAGTTTGATTGGCTGCATATATATAAATATAAACCCCCCCTAATGTGTAGAGGATCGATTTGTGAGATTATGAGATTATTGCAGAAATACAGTCCACTTATCATTATACAAATTGCTATCGAAGTATATAAATTAACGTAAATATAAATTCTATATATATTCATATAAATTAAATAAATATAAATCTCACAGGTCGGTTCCCACACACGTTTTCATATATATATATATATATATATATATATATATATATATATATATATATATATATATATATATATATATATATATATATATATATATATGTTTGTGAGTTTTCAGTTGCATATGTCCTGGGGACCATTCAGGCTTGTTCGCATATATATATATATATATATATATATATATATATATATATATATATATATATATATATATATATATATATACACACACACACACATACATATATCTATATATATCTCCCGCCTGTAGCTCCATAAGAATAAAGTAAAAGTAATTTATTGAGCGCCTTGAGCCGATTAGGCTACAAGCGCTGCGTCGCTGCATTGTGATGGGACCAAGGCGTGTGAGAGGAGAGGAAGGTCACAGAAACAGGCTGGAGGTGCGTAGGTCTGCAGTGGTAGGCGTAGACGGAGAGGAAGATCTGCTGAAGGAGACATGATTAACTTCTCAGCAGCTTAGTTGTGCTGCTCACTGAGAGGATAGTTGTTATGTGGGAAATAGTTAAAGGAGGTTGTTGTAGTAGTAGTTAGAAGCAGCAGTAGTAGAAGTAGTGGTAGATGTAGTAGAAGTTGTAGTAATAGTAATGGTAGAAGGGCTATCAGTATTATTATTAGTAATAATAGTGTGAATTCATGTATCATGTGAATTCATGATACTTCATGTATCACTTGACCTAGAGACTGGAAGACTACTCAACTACCCGAAGAGCAATCAATAAGAATCCTTCCTCTTATGTTCTTTGTACACACATTCTTATACATCAAAATGACTATATTATTATATGAAAAGTAGTTGTGTGGGTGAGAATGGGAAGGGCGAGCGGGAGGGCGGGCGGGACCGGGGGGCGCCACTGGTGAAGGTGGTCGTGGGAGAGACTGGTTCAGTCGTTGTGA
>NC_091154.1:40538013-40628013 GCF_040958095.1 Procambarus clarkii | reverse complement strand
GGGGGCGGAGGGCCCCCACACCGCTGAAAAAGCTGACCCGAGTCACAATATGGTGTTGATGGACGCGAGGCGACGCGCCTTGTAAAACTGTCGGGGTTTTGTCCACCTTTGAAAAGGAGAAGAGTTGGTGGGGTGTGGAGCCCGGGCGCGTGCACACGCTCAGTGTTGGGGCCCTGGCGCGCGCACACGCTCAGTGTGGGGGCCCAGGCGCGTGCACACGCTCAGTGTGGGGCCCAGGCGCGCACACGCTCAGTGTGGGGCCCAGGCGCGCACACGCTCAGTGTTGGGGGCCCAGGCGCGTGCACACACTCAGTGTGGGGGCCTGGCACGCACACACGCTCAGTGTGGGGCCCAGGCACGCACACGCTCAGTGTGGGGGCGGCCCAGGCGCGCACACGCTCAGTGAGGGGCCCAGACGCGCACACGCTCGCTCCAACACACACCTACACGTCCCCGTGTGCACCTGAGCCCACCACTAGTCACAATGTACAGAGATCCACACGCACGCATAGTTACTGGTGTGTACATACACACGTGAACTCTGGAATATGCATATACGCACAACCACACACACACACACACACACACACACACACACACACACACACACACACACACACACACACACACACACACACACACTCACACTCGAGCATACACACACTCGAGCATACACACACGCACGCATACTCGAACCCACGCGTACATGCATACAATCATGCAGGTACACGCACTATAAGGCCAGGCAGTAAGGATAACACCCTCGATTTTAAAATTAAATATGACGAATAACGAAAAATTCGGGGTTTTAGAGCATTAGACGACCGACAGTTGAAAGGCAGGGTCTAAGAACTGAAGCTTGATCCTGCATACTAATGCAGGTAAGGAATATCACAGAGCAGTACTCTTAGAAAGACGTATCACAGACGTTACCCGCGAGAAAATGGGATTAAGAGTTCATCTACACTACACTATGTGTGGCGGAGCACGAGAGTAGAAGGCTCTCTCCCCACCCTCCGGCTTACACTGCCGGCTTGGTAAAGAAATAAAATATAACAGCACCATGACGTGGGTGGATGACATGGAAACTTAACATTACAAGATGAATAATAGTCCTGGTTTACTTGTCATCAATGTTAAGCTATTAGGAAAGTTGTTTAATACACGTCTCGTTACCCGCCTTGAATACTGCAGTGTTTGTTGACAGTCATTTGGGCCCCGTCCTCCCCCCAGGACGGGGTTGGGGCTCAGTCCTCCCCCAGGACGGAGCCGGGGCCCAGTCCTTCCCCCAGGGCGAGGTCGGGGCCCAGTCGTTCCCCCAGGACGGGGCTGGGGCCCAATCCTTTCCCCAGGACGGGGCCGGGGCCCAGTCCTTCCCCCAGGACGGGGCCGGGGCCCAATCCTTTCCCCATGACGGGGCCGGGGCCCAGTCCTTCCCCCAGGACGGGGCCGGGGCCCAATCCTTTCCCCATGACGGGGCCGGGGCCCAGTCCTTCCCCCAGGACGGGGCTGGGGCCCAGTCCTCCCCCAGGACGGGGCCCATGTCACACACACTCTCACATGACCTACTCTTCAACCCGTCGTCTTCCTCTTCTTCCACTACCTCCTCTACATAACCTTTCTTCTCTACACTTACCTTCTGTATATACTAAAGAGAAAGTATAGTAGCTAGAGAAGATAAATAGTTGAACTTGTCGAGACTGTTAATTGAACCAGAAATTAAAGTGTTCTTTTCTCATCCTTGAAAGAAGTTTTGCTGTTTGTGAATGTTTTACCATTTCCATTTGTAAACCCGAAGCAACCTTCCTCCTGGTAGGCTGATCACCTGTTCCTTGGTCACGTGACAACGTACCATCACCTGATGGGTACTTAAGGCGCCAGAGACACTGTCATCGTTGACATTTCCAGAGATGGTATCATGCTCCTGGCCCAATTCCGGCGGTCTCTGTACATCTCTCTACATAGCCCCCAAGGGTTACATAGCCCCCAAGAGCTACATAGCCCCCCAAGGGCTACATATCCCCCAAGGGCTACATATCCCCCAAGGGCTACATCGCCCCACAAGGGCTGCATAGCCCCTAGGACTATACAGCACCTTATACCAAACCTTCGAAACCTCGCTGTTAACTTGTCCCCCACAATGAGTGTTTAAAGTCAGCCATCACAAGCACGCGTGTTGTAGTATGTGTCTTGATGAATATGTGTCATGAGACCCCTCCTCCCCCACCACTCTTGTCAATGGGATCTCACTAGGATGCTTTACACACCGGGCGTGAGAACTTGGCGGCGTTCTGTTGACATAACCCACGTGTCACTCGAGAGATATT
Source organism: Procambarus clarkii (assembly GCF_040958095.1). Classification (NCBI taxonomy): domain Eukaryota; kingdom Metazoa; phylum Arthropoda; class Malacostraca; order Decapoda; family Cambaridae; genus Procambarus; species Procambarus clarkii. The sequence goes on along the minus strand of NC_091154.1, from coordinate 40,625,686 downwards.
TGTCGCGGGTGTGAGCGCGGACGCGGGGTTAGGGGGCGGCAGCGGGGCGTGTAGAGGGATGCTGGTGGCGGCCGTGTTGAACACTTCAGTATCGGCTCCCCGCCACCCGACAAGGAGGTGGCGTCACCGCCCAGGTGTGAGCATCTTGGTTAATGTATTTATGTTCTTTAGTGGCCTCAAGGTTCCCCTTCACCTGGGAGTGACCCCCCACCTACCTGAAGGTCGTTCTTCACCTGGGAGTGACCCCCCCACCTACCTGAAGGTCGTTCTTCACCTGGGAGTGACCCCCCCACCTACCTGAAGGTCGTTCTTCACCTGGGAGTGACCCCCCACCTACCTGAAGGTCGTTCTTCACCTGGGAGTGACCCCCCACCTACCTGAAGGTCGTTCTTTGGCGAGAAACGATGGGCAGAGTTTCTTTCACCATATGTCCCTGTTACCTTAGCAGTAAATAGGTACATGGGAGTTAGTCAGCTGTCACGGGCTGCTTCCTGGTGTGTGTGTGTGTGGTTTGGAAAACACAAGTAGTAGTTGAAACAGTTGATTGACAGTTGGGAGGCGGGCCGAAAGAGCAGAGCTCAACCCCTGCAAGCACAACTAGGTGAATACTTACCCCACCTCTGAGAATTTGTAGGTACACACCAGGGTTAGGTGTGTACCCCCTTCTCCCCCCCTCCCCCCTCCTCTCTCTCTCTCTCTCTCTCTCTCTCTCTCTCTCTCTCTCTCTCTCTCTCTCTCTCTCTCTCTCTCTCTCTCTCTCCATCTCCTTCCCTCCCTCCTCCTGCTCCTCCCACCCCCCACCCCCGCACACATACAAACACACAAGTTACAAGTAACACACACACAAATGTAAGCACCTCAGGGAGAGACACATGACCACCTCCCACCCTACCACTTTACCACTCCCTCACTCCCCCCTCCTTTCCCCCTACACTTGGACAGGCCACCATAGATCAATCACCCACTACACATAGGCACGCGCACACACACACACACACACATATACACACACACACACACACACACACACACACACACACACACACACACACACACACACACACACACACACACAGGGACAAGGGAGAATGGAGGGTAATTCCTGTGAATGGCTCACCAAGGTATTAGAAGACTTTAACAATGAAAGACAATGAAACTATCGATAGATGAAAGACGATCGCAATGAAAGACCTAATACAGAGCCTTGATAGTGAGCTGGCGGAAGCTAAGGAAGAGATAAGGGAAAATCCGAATTCAAAGCAGCATGAGGGCAAGGAACCCTCTGGAAACAGGAGATGAAGCGGAAGGAGGTCTCGTGCGAGGGTGATCCTCGTTTGCAGAAATGGTGCGAGATAACCCAAGTGCCAAGGCTGCTATAGGGGAAGCAGCTACGAAAACGGCTACATCCCAGGTAGCTGCAATGTGTACGGCTCAAATGCTGGAAAGAAAAAGAGCCATCATAGTTGTAAGGGTACAGGAACCGGAGGGCTCCAACCAGGAGGAGTGGAAGAGGAATGACCGCACAATGGTGACAAAGTTCGTGGAGGACCTGGATATGGCAGAGGTAAATGGAAGCATAGAGAAGGTTTTCAGGCTGGGATCCTATGAGAAAGAAAGGAAAAGACTGATAAAAAATAGTGCTTACAAACGAGGCAACGAAAGAGGCAATCCTGTCGAGAAAGAGGAGGTTTATGAGAGGAGGGGGATACAGGGACGTTTTTCTGCAGAGGGACATGGCGAAGGAAGAGAGAAGGAGGGCTGCAGAAGCAAGGTGGAGACGAAAGAGGAGGGAAGGGAAAGGTGGAGCCACAGGACTTAGTGCAGTATCTAAAGTCACCTCGGAGGGGAGTGGAAATCCCCTCACCAGCAGGCCAGCATCCCCAGGGAGGAATATAACAGAAACCTCTCACCATCCCACCGCACAATCACTCCCCCCCCCCTCCCAATCACCCGCCCCTACCCAACCAGTAGAGACCCTCCCCAGACCGTGCTCCCCCCTACTCCCCAGTCCCAGACCCCTCATGTTCCCCTCTATGCCCTCCTTCTCTCCCACCTCCTTCCCCCACCACAGGCCCTCCCAATTCCCACACCCCGCTTATGCCCTCCCCTGTTTTGCTTATGCCCTCCCCTATTTCTCCAGCTTATGCCCTCCCCTGTACCCCCGTTCCCGAACTCTCCTTCCTTCCACACCCCCCCTCCCACCCCCCCCCCCGCCCCAGGCTTCCCTTCCCTCCCTGACCCCTGTCCTCCCGGCCTCCCTACCCGAAACTCCCCGTAATTCTCCAACCAATGACCTCCCTTCCCCCTTCCACATGCCCTTCCTGCTCCCTCATCCCAAACCCAAGTTGACTCCTAACCCCAGTCCCTCTCAGCTACTCCACGCCAGACCCTCCTAGCTTCCCCATTTTGGATCCTTTCAGCCCACCCTCACCCCAGATCTCTCAGCTCCTCTTCCCCAGACCCTCCCGCCCTGGACACCCCACGTCCCCCTACAACAGTCGAATCAACAGAAACTGAGAATGGAAAGAAGAGAATCAGTTTCAAGGTAATGTATTCGAACATAGATGGGATGACAAGCAAGGCAAGTGAATTTGCCTTGAAGTGAGGCTACAAAAAGACTTAAATAAACTGAATGAATGGTACAACAAATGGCTACTAAAGTTCAACCCAAGCAAATGTAAGGTAATGAAACTAGGCGGAGGAAATAGGAGGCCAGACACTGGATACTGAATGGGAAATAAAGTCCTTCACGAAACGGACAAGGAGAAAGATCTAGGAGTTGATATCACACCAAACCTGTCTCCTGAAGCCCACATCAAAAGAATGACATCAGCGGCGTATGCGAGGCTGGCTAACATCAGAACTGCCTTCAGAAACCTGTGTAAGGAATCCTTGAGAACCTTGTATACCACGTATGTAAGACCAATCCTGGAGTATGCGGCCCCAGCATGGAGCCCGTACCTTGTCAAGCACAAGACGAAGCTGGAAAAAGTTCAGAGGTATGCCACTAGGCTAGTCCCAGAACTAAGAAGCATGAGTTACGAGCAAAGGCAGAATGAACTACACCTCACGTCGCTGGAAGACAGAAGAGCTCGGGGAAACATGATCACTGCATACAAAATTCTGAGGGGAATAGACAGGGTAGACAAGGATGGATTATTTAACACGGATGGCACAAGCACAAGAGGACACAGGTGGAAGCTGAGTGCCCAAATGAGCCACAGAGATATTAAAAAGAACGTTTTCAGTGTCAGAGTAGTTAGTAAATGGAATGCATTAGGAAGTGATGTGGTGGAGGCTGACTCCATACACAGTTTCAAATGTTGAGCCCAGTAGGCTCGGGAACCTGTACACCAGTCGATTGACTCTTGAGAGGCGGGACCAGAGAGCCAGAACTGAACCCCCGCGAGCACATCTAGGTGAGACCCTTCAGTCTATTCCTCAAACTTACTGAGTTTATAATGACTCGTTTCCACTGGAGGACATGGCCTGGTCCAGCCCGTGCTGCTGGTGAGACACAGTGCTCTGTAATGGTGAGATACAGTGTCCTGTACTGGTGCACAGTTATTGCTTAAGACAACACACTGGTGTGGTGCTCTGTAATGTTCTCCTCCTCCCCCACACTCTCAGACTGTTGCTGTCTCACTATGTACACACACACCTTCACAACGACAACAACAACAACACATACACACACACACACACACGCACACACACACACTCTAGTATATCCACGCGAAATACACACATATACAAATAATCTTTATCATTTATTACCAACAATTTTCCAGAGACATTTTTTTCTCAGCCTGCCACCGTGCCAGAGGTGGCTGGTGTCCCTGTCACTCACCAGTTCACCGGCCTACAAGAAGCTGTCACTCTATCGACCAGTCCAAGTGGTTGGGGGCGGGCTTCACACCTAACCCAGCTCACTAATGCACCAAAAACTGTCCCCCGACGCCTGAGAAACACCGTGAACCCAAGGGTCTCCTGTTATGACGGTGTGTGACACTGAACAGTGAAGCTGAACAAAAGTCTTCGTTCACTAATATTATTCGTCGAAAGCCAACTGTTTCCGACAATTTGTACCTTGTTAACGAATGTAAACATTAGCGAAAATTTTACTGTGTAGTTGATTTACAGAGAGAGAGAGAGAGAGAGAGAGAGAGAGAGAGAGAGAGAGAGACTTGTGTCAGTCTAACGATAGTAATGTAATTAACTTCGTATTTGGGCATTGCGGGTGTTAGATCTGGCAGCTAGGTCTACCCTCCCCCCCTAACCATCCCACTGCCCTCGTCCTTGTTGTCCTCGTCGAGAGTGGGGAGGATGGGGGGTCGAACGTGGGGTGGTGGTGGTGGTGTGGATCACGAGGAACCACTAAGCCAATCCTACGACCGTGGAGGAGCGGCCAAGCCTGCCGACCAGTTGCCTGGTGTCCGCTCGACTCCTCCCCACTATCTCAAGGTTACACAAACAGTACCAGGAGACGTAATATTAAAAATAGTAGACAGTAGCAGTAGTAGTAGCAAGAGCAGTAGCAGTGGTACTGTTAATAGTACTGGTAATGGCAGCACCATAACATATACAATTAGTTATATCCACCCAGACGTCATGGGTGACTCTTAGCGTGTGACTGTCACGAGGCTGTGACTGTGGGGTTTTCACTGCTCGTAGATGGACTACATCCCAGATGAACTGGATTTATATGACAGGGACATTAAGAATATATAGAGAAAGAAATAGACCTCCAGCAACGTGGACTGAATAATAGAGACTTCCTCGCCCCTTCCCAGGTGGACCATCCATCCACGATGGATTGATAAGAGATTCAGTAGTCTCTTAACTTAAGTAATATTATATATATATATATATATATATATATATATATATATATATATATATATATATATATAATAATATATATATATAACTGAAAACTCCACACCCCAGAAGGATTCGAACCCAGACAGCCAGGAGCACTATGCACATGGCGTACCTGGTTCCTTAACCATTCGACCATCGTGACTGCTCAAAAGACATTGGTATCCGAGGCTATTTTCCCAACATCCCGACAGCACTTGGTGGTAAGCTTGGGCATAGATATTTCATCGAATCACCTCACTTTTGTGGGGCCACGTGAGCAACACAAATGCGAACAAGCATTGGTAGCTCGGCTACCAATGTCTTTTGAACAGTCACGGTGGTCGAGTGGTTAAGAAACCAGGTACGCCATGTGTAATTACATATCAAAATATATTTCTTTAATAGTATTTCTTCTTTTAAAACGTTTGATTTGTGTTTGTCTTCTGGACATAACATTTGAACATCCAGAAGACGTTTGAATGTCTTTTGAACGTCCAGAAGACGTTTGAATGTCTTTTGAACGTCCAGAAGATGTTTGAATGTCTTTTGAACGTCCAGAAGACGTTTGTCTTCTGGACCTGGATTCTCAGGTATTTAGAATCATATTTTAGTGGGATAATCCAACATGAACCAAAACAACATCTTAGATGAGCAAGGTTATGAAGGTGTCTTGGATGATAACCTGATATCATTATGTAGCCAGGTGTATTGATGGCGCCAACACCTGCCTTGTATCACTGACATCCTGAAGCTCAAGGGGTGAGGTGTGTGTATTCACCTAGTTGTACTCACCTAGTTATGCCTGCGGGGGGTTGAGCTTTGGCTCTTTGGTCCCGCCTCTCAACCGGCAATTAACAGGTGTACAGGTTCTTGAGGCTACTGGGTTCTATCATATCTATATTTGAAACTGTGTATGAAGTCAGCCTCCACCACATCACTGCTTAATTCATTCCATTTGTTAACTACTCTGACACTGAAAAAATCTTTCTAATGTCTTTGTGGTTTATTTGGGTACTAAGTTTCCACCTGTGTCCCCTTGTTCGTGTTCCACTCGTGCTGAAGAGTTTGCCTTTGTCCCACCCTGTCAATTCCTCTGAGAATTTTGTAGGTGGTTATCATGTCTTCCCTTACTCTTCTGTTTTCCAGGGACGTGAGGGTCAGCTTCCTTAGCCTTTCCTCGTAGCTCATACCTCTCAGTTCCGAGACTAGTCTGGTGGCTTACCTCTGAATCTTCTCTAACTGTATCTTGTGTGTGTGTGTGTGTGTGTGTGTGTGTGTGTGTGTGTGTGTGTGTGTGTGTGTGTGTATGTGTGTGTGTGTGTATGTGTGTGTGTGTGTATGTGTGTGTGTGTGTGTGTGTGTGTGTGTGTGTGTGTGTGTGTGTGTGTGTGTGTGTGTGTGTGTGTGTGTGTGTGTGTGTGTGTGTGTGTTCCCGTTATATTGATCTTGCCCTCACCATGGGCCAGCATGTGTTCAGCTGGCCACACGAGGCTGCTGGTACACGCACCATAACCCGCTCACCATCAAGTGCTGACCCCACATGCGCCAGGAACACAGCGCCGCACTAAGCACCGTCAAGCTGCTACAGGAGCAACCTATGTACGCCAGCACTTCAAAAATGCATTAGCTTCTAAGAAAAATAATGTTTGTTTATACTATTAGCGGGAGTGACCTGATAACTTTATCTTATCTTAGATGAGCTTAACCGCTTCTCCTTAACATGTGCTTCAGTGATCTGAGTCACGTGAGTGGAAAGCTCATGCTTAACTCACTGCTGGTCCTCAGAACAGTGATCACACTCGACTCACTGCCAGTGCCTTTACACAGTGCCATGGCCACCAGAATCATAAGGGGAGCCGGACACGGGGCGCTGAATTACAGCCGCTTCGTGTACACTAGACAGCACTTAAACCATTAAAGATGGGCAGCGTTTCTGGAGTTACAAGAGCAAGACGACACCAACATGTGCAGCCAGAGAAGGCTGGCTGGACCCTGTATTTATACCCCACAACAATTGTCTTTAATACTGTTACATAAATACTTGAATCTATGTGTGTGTGTGGGGGGGGGGCTTTCCCTCCATGTTGAGACCTGATTGGTTTAACCAGTAGTCCCAGCTGTATCTTATACATTAATGTAGTCCAAACTGTATCCTACATATTATCGGAGATTTAGCTGTACCCTACACGTTACTGTACATAGGTATGCCTATGTGCAGTAACCACGTCAGTAAGGTAAGGCCATGAGAGTAAGGTAGAGCCAGGTAGGAGTTATATCAGTAAGGTAGAGCCAGGTAGGAGCCATATCAGTAAGGTAAAGCCAGGTAGGAGCCATATCAGTAAGGTAGAGCCAGGTAGAAGCCATATCAGTAAGGTAGAGCCAGATAGAAGCCATATCAGTAAGGTATTTAAGAGAGGAAAATCTCTGAATATTCAGTTAGACGGTGAGCGGCAGAGAGCGACTAGTATTCCGGGAACTTGAGTTGACTAATCAAAGGAGACTAAGGAGAGAAAAACCAATCGCAGAGTCGAGTGCTGGAAATGTTTATTTTGTGGGTAGTTCATTACTGGTGCGCGTAGGTGCCTTGGGGATGTGCCTTGTTCCTTCACTTGGTGGTGTGCGTGGAGGAGGAGGTGCCAAGATACGGGATGTCCAGTGTCACATATATTGTAAGATGCTTCACGTGTGTCGGATGTCGTCTGAGTGCTCGAGGAGTGATGGAGACAATTAGCACCGTGATGCTGCAGTGGGCCAGCAGCCACGCCCACACCTTCTGGCGAGGCAAGGACACGCTTCACTTCTGTGTGTGCATCATCTGTTTTGTTTTCATGAACACGTTCGGGTACAATCTGCATTTGTGCAGCTGAACTAGACTATCTGAAGGGGAGTACTGTGTGTGTGTGCAGCTACCCTAGACTATATGAAGGGGAGTACAGTGTGTGAGTTCAGCTGCCCTAGACTATATGAAGGGGAGTACAGAGTGTGTCAAAAGGTTAGCTACATGATGCAAAAAATCCCCATCACACAGGATGGTTAGTCATACAGAAGCATGTGATAAGTAGTCTGCACTGACAGACTCTAGGTGCATTATGGGGATATCAACATCAACACAAGATTGAATGAGGCAGCAGTGGTGCTAAAAGTCTAGAACAATTTTGGGTGCAATATGAGGATATCCTCAAGAACACGTGAGTGAATAAAGTAATTACAAAGCTCCAGGTACCTCATGCCAACTGGTCTGAAAGGTCATGAACGGGCGCCGTATGTTCAGATGAAGTCTAAGGACGCCACTCACCGAGTTTCAGTATGAGAGACCACCTGCTGTTTTTGTTCTATAATTTTGCAGCCTAAGTTAGCGTCAAGATGAAACATCTTGAAGACTCACATTCTAGTGGACTGAGTGAGCCTTTACAACGCAGGACTTGTGAGTGAACTGACGATGCTAACGTTGTGTGTGTGTGTGTGTGTGTGTGTGTGTGTGTGTGTGTGTGTGTGTGTGTGAGGAGTGGCACTGCACCACGTAACTTCAGGAAGCTGGTAAAGGTATCAAACAAAGTATTAAGTGTTTAAACTTTGGGTTCTACAGAATGTATTGTATATATGTGTGGTGTGGGTGTAGCACTTGTGTGGGGGAGTGTGTGGTGTGGGTGTAGCACTTGTGTGGGGGAGTGTGTGGTGTGGGTGTAGCACTTGTGTGGGGGTGTGTGTGGTGTGGGTGTAGCACTTGTGTGGGGAAGTGTGTGGTGTGGGTGTAGCACTTGTGTGGGGAAGTGTGTGGTGTGGGTGTAGCACTTGTGTGGGGGAGTGTGTGGTGTGGGTGTAGCACTTGTGTGGGGGAGTGTGTGGTGTGGGTGTAGCACTTGTGTGGGGGTGTGTGTGGTGTGGGTGTAGCACTTGTGTGGGGAAGTGTGTGGTGTGGGTGTAGCACTTGTGTGGGGAAGTGTGTGGTGTGGGTGTAGCACTTGTGTGGGGAAGTGTGTGGTGTGGGTGTAGCACTTGTGTGGGGGAGTGTGTGGTGTGGGTGTAGCACTTGTGTGGGGAAGTATGTGGTGTGGGTGTAGCACTTGTGTGGGGGTGTGTGTGGTGTGGGTGTAGCACTTGTGTGGGGGAGTGTGTGGTGTGGGTGTAGCACTTGTGTGGGGTGTGTGTGGTGTGGGTGTAGCACTTGTGTGGGGGTGTGTGTGGTGTGGGTGTAGCACTTGTGTGGGGAAGTGTGTGGTGTGGGTGAAACACTTGTGTGGGGGAGTGTGTGGTGTGGGTGTAGCACTTGTGTGGGGTGTGTGTGGTGTGGGTGTAGCACTTGTGTGGGGGAGTGTGTGGTGTGGGTGTAGCACTTGTGTGGGGTGTGTGTGGTGTGGGTGTAGCACTTGTGTGGGGGAGTGTGTGGTGTGGGTGTAGCACTTGTGTGGGGTGTGTGTGGTGTGGGTGTAGCACTTGTGTGGGGTGTGTGTGGTGTGGGTGTAGCACTTGTGTGGGGGAGTGTGTGGTGTGGGTGTAGCACTTGTGTGGGGGAGTGTGTGGTGTGGGTGTAGCACTTGTGTGGGGGAGTGTGTGGTGTGGGTGTAGCACTTGTGTGGGGGAGTGTGTGGTGTGGGTGTAGCACTTGTGTGGGGGAGTGTGTGGTGTGGGTGTAGCACTTGTGTGGGGGAGTGTGTGGTGTGGGTGTAGCACTTGTGTGGGGTGTGTGTGGTGTGGGTGTAGCACTTGTGTGGGGTGTGTGTGGTGTGGGTGTAGCACTTGTGTGGGGGAGTGTGTGGTGTGCGTGTAGCACTTGTGTGGGGGTGTGTGTGGTGTGGGTGTAGCACTTGTGTGGGGGAGTGTGTGGTGTGGGTGTAGCACTTGTGTGGGGGTGTGTGTGGTGTGGGTGAAGCACTTGTGTGGGGGTGTGTGTGGTGTGGGTGTAGCACTTGTGTGGGGTGTGTGTGGTGTGGGTGTAGCACTTGTGTGGGGTGTGTGTGGTGTGAGTGTAGCACTTGTGTGGGGTGTGTGTGGTGTGGGTGTAGCACTTGTGTGGGGTGTGTGTGGTGTGGGTGTAGCACTTGTGTGGGGTGTGTGTGGTGTGGGTGTAGCACTTGTGTGGGGAGTGTGTGGTGTGGGTGTAGCACTTGTGTGGGGGAGTGTGTGGTGTGGGTGTAGCACTTGTGTGGTGTGGGTGTAGCACTTGTGTGGGGGTGTGTGTGGTGTGGGTGTAGCACTTGTGTGTGGTGTGTGTGGTGTGGGTGTAGCACTTGTGTGGGGGAGTGTGTGGTGTGGGTGTAGCACTTGTGTGGGGGTGTGTGTGGTGTGGGTGTAGCACTTGTGTGGGGGAGTGTGTGGTGTGGGTGTAGCACTTGTGTGGTGTGGGTGTAGCACTTGTGTGGGGGTGTGTGTGGTGTGGGTGTAGCACTTGTGTGGGGTGTGTGTGGTGTGGGTGTAGCACTTGTGTGGGGGAGTGTGTGGTGTGGGTGTAGCACTTGTGTGGGGGTGTGTGTGGTGTGGGTGTAGCACTTGTGTGGGGGAGTGTGTGGTGTGGGTGTAGCACTTGTGTGGGGGTGTGTGTGGTGTGGGTGTAGCACTTGTGTGGGGGAGTGTGTGGTGTGGGTGTAGCACTTGTGTGGGGGTGTGTGTGGTGTGGGTGTAGCACTTGTGTGGGGGAGTGTGTGGTGTGGGTGTAGCACTTGTGTGGGGGTGTGTGTGAGTAGTAGGGTGTGCGACGCACAGGGGATTTTTTTTTTCTGGGAGAAAAATCCCCTGTGCGCCCCAAGGGTTTCAGGTAAATTTAGAAAATCCCCTGTGCGCCCCAAGGGTTTCAGGTAAATTTAGAAATTCGTGTTTGTGAGCCAGGGTTTTTCAGGCGAATTTGGGCAGTCACAGATTTTAGAAGTATGGATTTCTTATGAGAAAAATAATTTCCGAGACTTAGAAGTTTGTTAAAGCCTTATGGGAGAAATTCAAATAACGTGTGTAGCACTTTAGGGCTTCCAGGAGAACTCTACGGACATGTTTTACCTGTTTTCAACTTACAAATATCGTCTATGTAAGCCTTAGTTATTCATATAAATTTAGAAAATCACCTGTGTAAGTCAGGGTTTTCAAGTCTCGTACATCACACCCCCCTCCCTCCCCCCCTTGCCTCGCAATCTGTCGCATCACCTTTATTTACTTTGCGCCCAGCCAGTCAGTCGGCTCTTAATCTTATCTTATCTTATCCGTAATATCTGGACCGTCCCTCCTCTCTCTCTCTCCCTCCTCTCTCTCTCTCCTCTTCATATTATTCCCTCTTCCTATTTTCTGACATACTAATATTTTATTCCTTTTTTCATTAACCAGTCAGTTTTATACAAATCAACCGAAGCATCTCAATGTAACCTTTAATACTGAAAACTGCCTCAGAGACTATCTAAGCTGGCCCCAGCTACCCGCCCCAGGCTATCTGCCCGAGGCCATCATCACCTGATTACCTGCCCCAGACATCCACCAGTCATTGTCGGCGTTCGCCACCGTAATAATTTATATATATATATACATTAAGCGTTAATAAAACTTATTTATTTATTTATAATTTATTTAGTCATCTAATTCATAGTTTACACAATTTATAATAAAAGAGTTTATCCCCAGTATTCGCCAATCATTCTCGCTATTAATAAAACAGCCAAACGCTCACTCAGGGGCACACTATCGTTATTACGCTCATTCAGGGGCCCCCTCAGATCGCCAAAGTCTCAGAGGCCTACACTTTCAGTCTACAATCAATCTTCATCCTGTTCACAAGGTTCCCCTAGCCTAGTCATATCGTCATGTCAGTGTGTCCTCTGTGCCTGTCTCCTATCAACAACGAAATCGTTCATGTGTGTCAAACACGATGTTTAACATGCCTCGGTGAAATGTCCATCAACGCTCTTCAAGAATGCAGACTATACTGTATAGGATGCAACGGGCCTACACCGCCTGGACATTTTGACGTAACCTGTACCAGCTGCGGGCAACTCTATTGTGCAAATCGTAAGTACCTCTTTTTCTCGCACATTCAATAAACTTTCAAAGAAAATATATATCCGAAACACACATACATACATACAGACAGTCAATTTATATATATTATTTTCATTTCAGTTCATGGTTCTACTTCCTGCCCATACTGTCGTTTCTCCGTTAACCGGGAACCTCCCACCGAAGCCAGAAACGTCATTGAACCTCCACCCAAACGCCGTCGCATCATAAATAACCGTACGTTTTCACAATAATTTTCGTAATTTTAAAAGTTAATAATTGTATTTTTAACAAGTGTATAAACAAGTAATAAGTACTCATACAAAAATATTTCCATTACAGGAGTTCCTATTCGTGATCAAGAGAATCTCATACTTGGTGGAATCAACATCCCAGCTCGTAAGTAATATTATTATTTATCTGTAATTCAGTTTTTCCTCTTATTTAAACTTTATGTTTTTCCTCTTAATAATAATAATTCCTCTTATTTACACAATATTTTCCTATTAAGGTTTTCAAATCCTCTTATTGTTTTCAAATGTGTTTTCCTCTTAATGTTTATTCATTGCTAATATTATATTACAGAATCGCCCCTGGATTCAACCCAACCCTCTGAGTGGAGCACACCTGTACGCAGTCAACCCCAGCTGTCCCAGGAGCTAGAAGAAGATGCGCCAGACGGCAACCAGCATGCATCTTCAGATGAAGAAGAAGAAGACAATCAACCCCCTGTTCACGACATATCAGATGAAGAAGTCAACGCTCCAGATTCCCCAGAGGTACATAACTTAGATAACGTTGTTCCGCGAGTGTTAGAAGTCATTAACCATTTCGAAGGTTCTTTCTCGAGACATTCGTTCTCCATTCCCGGACATTTAGACGCTGACCCCAGCGTATATATAAATAGGTATAGGGAATTTTTTATAGAATATATAGACAATCAGTTCAGACAAATACAGGAAGAATTCCCTCCCTCATTTCACATTTACCCTGATGTAAGCCTAATTTTGCAAAAACTTAATCATGCCGACAATCAATATGAAATATTAGATGAAGTATTTTCAATTAGAGGCGAAACTCAGATTGTTACACAGGAAGAAGTGGAAGTTCTTGTAAATTCATGGGTTGACGAAATGTCTGCTAAAATTGACGAATGCCTAAAAAATGTCCAATCCTCAAGTGTAGGAATTCATTCCATGTCAGGCTTTGCCATTAATTTTTCGTATATTCGCCACCCTATGCACCTTGGATCTTACGTACCATATCCTGCAAAATTAAGGGGTAAAGAAACAGTATTTAATCCTGAAAGTGAAGGAGATGAGTGTTTGTTACAGTGCATTGCCGCGTATAAAAACTTAACATTGGGCAGGACTATGAATAACGTTAGACATCATTACAAAAGCCTTCGATGGTGTAGAAGATTTGTAGTATGGGCAGATGAAATTAGATTCCCTGTATCATTTGATAACCTTAAGAAAATAGAGAAGCTTAACAAAATTTCTATTTATATTTATACAGTAACTCATGAAAGTAACAGATACTATCTTAGTTTAGCTAGGAAAAGCCAGGAAAAGTATGCCGATAAAGTCCCTTTGTTGTTATTAGAAGGTAAGCATCTCTGTCTGATCAAGGATTTTGATAAATTTGTAAAGAGTATTAACAATCATTCTGAAAGGATTCCTAACACTCATAAATTCTGCAAAATTTGTCTTTTGCATGCTCCCTTAGATGAAATTCAGGCTCACGAAGAGTCATGCACTGTATCCCAAGTATTTTCATTCTATAATCCTAGTGATAAAATCAGTTTTAAAAATTACGGTAGGACCTATAGCCCAACTCACACCGCCTATTACGATTTTGAATGTCTATTAGACCGTCAAAATCCTAGAGGCATGGTGGAATGTAAGCATAAAGCAATTGCTTATGCATACATGATTTTAGACAGGGAATTCAAGGTCGTAGAAACGTATTCATACGTAGGTCCAGATGCGGTCAATCATTTTATTACCAAGCTAGAAGCCTCATGGAAAGCTATTCATGCTCAGCTCCCCAACTTCCCTAAGAACTTGTCTAGAGAACAGGAAAGAATGTTTCAAAGACAAAATACGTGTCAATTGTGTCATCAAACTTTCAAGGATAAGAAAGATAAACATAGACATCATAATCATGCTATTCAGGAAAATAATTACTTAGGTGCTTATTGTGCTCGTTGCAATTTACAATGTAAAAATGCTCGTAGATACTTAACCACATTTTCCCATAATGCTGCCTATGATCTTGGAATTATACTTAAAGAACTGTCCAAAAATCCTCACCGCGATGTAGAAATTCTAACCAAGGAAGGATTGAAATTTATGCAAGTCATCATAGGTAAACTTAAATTCCTAGATAGCCTAGCTCTCCTTAATGGGTCATTAGGAACCTTAGCAAGCGAGCACGTTGCCGGTAAGAAACCCACCAAGTACACTGAACACATACTAAATGGCGTATCCGATGAAGCTAAAGCTCTGTTAATTAAAGGTAAACAAAGCCTATGTTATGATTATATTTCTTCCATGGACGTGTTAGACGAACCTCAGCTCCCTTCGCGAGATAAGTTTTACAATGTTTTACATGACTCTGCACTGTCTGAAGAAGATTATAACAATGCTCTTAAAGTATTTAATTTAGGGAACTGTACAAACATCAAGGATTACCTCATGTTATATTTAAAAGTTGACGTGGGAATGCTAGTTGATATATTTACACTTTGGCGAACATCACTGAAAGAAATTTATGAACTAGATATTGTTTTCTATGTATCACTTCCTAGTTATGCTTGGGACGCGTTCTTATTTAAATCAAAAGTTGTACTTGACTATGTGTATGATCAGAATATATATGATTTGTTGAGAAGGAATCTTAGAGGAGGGTTCACATCTTCCATTAGACAATTTACACAGGCTGTTAACGAGCACACTACATCTAACCCTAGCTCTGATGACGATACTCACATTTTGTACCTCGACTTTAACAGCTTATATGCAGCGTGCATGGCTGAGGTACTTCCCCAGGGAGGGATTAGACAATTAACTGACCTTGAGCGGGATACCTTATTAGGGCAAGGGTTACAACATATCCCCTGTGATCAAGACAAAGGCTATTGGATTTTATGCGATACAAAACATGTATCTCCCGAGGTAGCCAGGTATACTGATGATCTGCCCCTTGTACTGTCTCATACTAATATAACGGAGGAGTTTTTGTCAGAGTACAGTAAGAAAACCCTTAATGATGAAAAACGTAAGCTCCCACCTAAAAATACTAAGTTAATTGCATCCCACTTGCCCCAAAACGACTACTTAGTAAGCCTTGATTTCCTGCAATTGCTATTAAAACTTGGACTAGAAGTTGAACGAGTAAAAACAATCTATGAATTTAATCAGGCTCCCTATTTAAAAGATTTTATTTCAACCAACATTCGAGAACGAGCCAATACCACCTGTAAAGTTAAAGGAAAAGCTTTTAAACTCATAAGTAATAGTCTGTACGGGAAATCAATGACAAATATATCTCGATATGCTAATACTCACCATCTAGTAACGACAAAACATTCATTCTTAACTCATGCAAGAAACCCTTTGTATAAACGAGCTGTCTCTTTAGGTCAAGATAGGGTTCTCTGTACAGTAATGAAAGACATCCTTAAAGTTACCACTCCTTCTTACATGGGATATCAGATCTTGCAGATAGCCAAGAGGCGTTTATACGAGTTCTGGTATAATGTAGTTAAAGCCCATTATGGGGAGAGAGCTAGACTAATTTATACGGATACAGACTCATTCATATTTACTCTGACCTGTAAAGATGCTTTCCAAGAAATGACAAAAGCTCCTCTAGTAGATTATATGGATTTCAGTAATTTTGACAAAGATCATCCCATGTATTCCGCTACTCGCAAAGGTGAACTAGGACTCCTCAAGTCAGAAGTAAAGCAGAAAATCATAACTGAATTAATTGCACTCAAGCCTAAAACTTACTCTCTCCTAACCCTTGATAATGAACATTTATGTAAATGTAAAGGGATTCCTTATCACCAACAAAAGAAAATAACACATGCATCTTTTCAGAACACATTAGAGACAAATACAACTTTTAATTTTGTATCCCGATCTATTCGTAATGTTAATGGACAGATATGCACGTGTAAAACAACTAAGCGCGGTCTGTCAGCTTTTGATGACAAGAGGTACCTCATTAGTCCCACAGAGTCATTAGCTTACGGTCACCCAGACATTCCAGAGCGTGAGGTACGGGTACAGGTAGAGGAAGAGGTACAGGAAGAGGTACAGGTAGAGGAAGAGGTGCAGGTAGGGGATCCAGTAATTGTAGATAATCCCCAACCAAGACGTCAATTGTTCCCCATTTTTAATCTTTGGGAAAAGCGGGATAGAGTCGCTCAGCAATTATTCCCTAACAACAACAACTAAGTCTGTTACTGTATTGTCTATGTATTATCTATACCTATATTCAAATGTCTATGATATTGTATTGGCTATGATTTGTTACTGTATTTGATATGAAAATGACTAAGATTTGTTACTGCATTTGATATGATTTGTTACTGTATTGGATATGTTATGATTTAATGTCTATGATAATGTATATTCTATGATTTGTTACTGTATTTGATATGAAAATGACTAAGATTTGTTACTGCATTTGATATGATTTGTTACTGTATTGGATATGTTATGATTTAATGTCTATGATAATGTATATTCTATGATTTGTTACTGTATTGGATATGTTATGACTATGTTTTAATGCCTATGATAATATATATTCTATGATTTTATTACTGTATTGGATATGTTATGACTATGTTTTAATGCCTATGATAATATATATTCTATAATTTTATTACTGTATTTGATATGAAAATGACTATGATTCAAATGACTATGATAATGTATATTCTATGATTTTATTACTGTATTGGATATGTTATGACTATGATTTTATTGGTTATGTTTAAATAAAACTCGAATGTAGATTTTGTTTAAATACTCCTTTCATTATATATTTGTAGTTAGTCTATTGAATCCTAGCAACATGGAAGGGCAGAAAAAAGTTATTACTGAATCCCAGTTGAATATATTTAGTGAACCGTCAAGAATTATTATTGCTGGATTTTCAAATGGTGGGAAGAGCTATTTATGTGCTAAAATGATAGAGAAATATCAGCAGAACTTTGCAAAAATAATTATCTGTGGAAGCGGGTATAAAGAGTTGAGAACTAATCCACTCATTAAACATAAGATATCTTTTTACTCTGAAATTGTAAACCCTTTAGACGATCGTGATCCAGAGGATACATCTCATATATTAGTTGTTTATGATGACTTGTATGTTGAATCTACAAACTCTAAAATAGTAAGTGATATATTTACTAAGGGACGGCATGAGAACATCTCTGTTATTTTTATAACCCAAAATATATTTTTCAGTGGGAAATTTTCTAGATCTATAAGTTTAAATGCTTCTCATTTTATTCTGCTTAAATCAAGAGACTTGTCCCAGATAGAAACATTAGGCAGACAAATATTCGGAAAACAAGATGCCAAGAAATTTTTAGATATATATAAGAAAGTGATTTCTCGACAGTATGGGTATTTACTTGTTGACTTGGGCGTTAAAACACCTGAATCCATAATATTTAGGGGAAATATTGTAAATGAACCCCCATATGAAATAGTGTATCAATGGTGAACATTACACAAGCTCTTAATAAGATATACAATGACCCCAAGTCCATAGGTGGGTTTGGTGGCGTTTTAAAATTGTATAAGGTTGCAAAGAAAACAATCCCTGAAATAACTATAAAAGATGTGAAAGACTATTTAAAAACGTCTAATGCTTATACCTTACATCTATTAAAAAAACGTAAATTTAAACGAAGACGTATCTTAGCACCTAGACCTAAAGCTTTCTTTACCAGTGACTTGGCTGATATGACATTGTTAGCTAAGCACAACAATGATATTAAATATTTATTAGTTTGTGTTGATATATTTTCAAGGTTCGCACATGTAGTTCCACTATCCACTAAATCAGGTCAGAGTGTAAGTGAAGCCATGAAAGCTGTTCTGGATTTACCTTCATCAAAAGGTGTAAGGAAGCTTAACACTGATAAGGGCGGAGAATTCTATAATAAATATATGAAACGATTGTTAGACAGTAAAAACATTGATCTGTACAGTGTATTTTCTCAGGAAACTAAAGCCAGCATTGCAGAGAGATTTATAAGAACATTGAAAACTAAGATATATAAATATTTAACGGCTTATAACACCTTAACCTATATAAATGTTTTACCTGATATGGTTAAAACGTATAATAGAACACCACATAGAGGATTAAAGGGGAAAATACCTATTGATGTACATGCTTTATCTTCGCCTCAAGATGTGACTAGGCAATTTAAGCTCATGTATAAAGGAGAGCAGCAGACTAAGCCACGCATCAGTAATCATCTGTCTGTAGGAGATACAGTACGGCTTGCCTTATCTAATCGCATTTCAAAGTTCAAAAGAGGTTTTCATCAACAGAACACTAAGGAAATATTTACAATTGCTCAAATTGATACTAAACAACCCGTGCCTTTATATTATCTAAAGGACTTAAATAATAGACTTATAGAAGGCGGATTTTATAGAGAGGAATTGACTCCCACCTACTTGTCAGATACATTTGAAATTGAGAGAATTATAAGTAAACGTAAAGTTGGTAATACTACTTTATATAAAGTTAGATACGTCGGTTACGACAGTTCATTTGATCAGTGGGTGAATTCAGATGACGTGAAGAAACTATGAAGAAGCAGCCCTTAGTTAGAAAGTATCGTGGATTTATTGAACTATTAGCTAGATTAGGTTATAATTCTAGGAAAAAGTTAATTAAGACTCTTAAAAAGGAACATATACTTTGCTTATCAGAAATATTTAATAATTTCTTAAAAAATAAAATTGAAGTTGGGAAGCCTATTTTAAAGAGACTTTCTAAATATAGAGCTCTACTCCATACATTAGCCTGCAAGAAGAAAGCTATTTCACTCAAGAAAGACATATTAACGAGTAAAAGAGGAGGTAATTTATTGGGCATTTTACTTCCCATAGCTATAAATTTCATTTCAAGGCTATTTAATAAGGAATAATGAAAGAATTCTATCTTGTACCACGAAAAGCTATTGATCAACAGAAGCCTACGGCAGTGAGTGTTGAGAAGCCTACGACGACAGTGAGAACAAATCCTGTTATACAACACTTGATAGACTTAAGATTAAAGCTTAAGGATTATGATTTTGCTGTCTCCCTGTTAAATTATTTTAATACAACTGGACTTGTAAAGTGGGATGAGGAAGGGAACATTACATCGCCAGTTACTGGGCTCAATATTGTTGATGACGTTATAGGCAGGATGTGCACTCCGAAATTGTTATTCCCAGAAGATAAACTGCCAATTGCAAAGTTGTTCTTCTCTTTGACATCTACGCCTAAGAATTTATTTAGAAATGTAGATGCGAAAAATCAAGTGTTTTCTCCTCCAAGTTTGAAGAGGAAGATCAAGGCTGTAGATGAAGGAGAGTCTACCTGGATATCATATTAAGGTGAGTTTCTGTTTATTTTTATCATTTACTAATAGTCTACAGGATGGATAGTTACGTTATATATGCAGCGAGTAACTCTGATACTGATGTATTTAAAAACAATGCTCCCAATGCTTTTGAAAATAGATTACATAATCAGCTGCCTTTAGACCCGAATAAAGCTTATGAAGTGTGCCTGAAGAATATATTCCTGCCTCCATCTTATTTCGCTGTTAGGAGGAATGACCCGGAAAGTTTTATTTCAGTTCAACTTCTAGTGTCTAATAAAAGTTTATCTGATTTGAGTACGGTGAATACATCTTTCACTTTAAAGTCGGATATTTTAGCCAGTGATAATTGCATAGAGCTAACGACTATTTTAAATAGAGAAATTTCTACTATATTTTCAAAAGGTTCACTGAGTTTTATAGGACCTGTACTTAATTATAATTTCCCAGATCACGGGGACGTTTATATGAAATATGATTCGAGTATTAATCGAATTAAGTTTAATGCAGCATTTAGTGAGAAGTTGTTAAAATTATTTATTACAAAGGATGGAAAATTAGTTGTTAGAATTTCTTTATCTTTCGGTCG
This sequence comes from Procambarus clarkii, assembly GCF_040958095.1. Classification (NCBI taxonomy): domain Eukaryota; kingdom Metazoa; phylum Arthropoda; class Malacostraca; order Decapoda; family Cambaridae; genus Procambarus; species Procambarus clarkii. The sequence goes on along the minus strand of NC_091154.1, from coordinate 40,605,627 downwards.
AAATATATGTAAAGTTATTGGAGCTGAAGTAGGTAAAGCCTATGATATTTTTATTATGAATAAGCCACCTAATAACAGGTTATTTGTACAAGATACTTGCTATTATCATCCTAGGCCAGGAGGCCGTATAGATTTCTTGTGTGTATATTGTGATAAGGTGCAGCCCACCATGTTTGGTAATCAGATTGTAAATATCTTGGATGTTGTTTCGTTTCAAAGTAATGTAACACACAGGAAATTATATAAACCTTTAAATACGACTAATATTGATGGCATCAGTATTAGATTAACAGATCAAGATGGGGAGCCTGTATATTTTGAAAAGGATGGATGTACGATTGCAGTATTACATATTAGACCCGTTGATATATAATGGCATGAGTAGAGGGAGTTTATCATTCTCTCTTGGCCTGTTTAAACATGAGGGTCGGGTTTGTACCGCTGTCTGTTGACGAGGTAGGGCGATTTATCGCTCCTCGAGGGAAGAGAGGTGGAGCACTGGGCGATATTACTGTTTTTGATAGAAGACATTTAAGAGGAGGTGGAATATTAAGTTTCTTAACTGGTCTAGCTCGTAGAGCAACTCCTTTCCTATTAAAAACTATTATGCCAGCAGCATTGACAATGGGACAGAATGTTTTGCAGGATATAAATGCAGGCCAAGGTACTTTGAAAGATTCAATTAGAAAACGCGGTATGGAAACATTGAAAAGTATTGGTCCTAAATTGTTAGCAGGTGGCCGAATAACGAAAAGAAAAACGAAAAGACCTGCCTATATAAAGAAAATGGATAGATATAAAGACGTGTTTTCATAAAAACAGTACTAGTTGTATGCTAGACGCAGACATGATGAGTGTAAATGCTCCTAGTGCAGCATTGCAAGTTCCTTTAGAAAATTATACAGCTGCTATAAGCGATGGCTTTCCTAAAGTTAGTCCACATAGAATGGTTGAAAGTACGATATTTTCAAGACAGACACAGGATATTTTACCTGTGAATTCAAGTATTAACAATAAATTTAAAGATTCATATATTGAATTTCGTATCCCGGGAGTTAAGGGTCAATTTATTGATCTTTCGAGCTTGACGCTAGAACTGATGGTTGAATTAACGGGACCTGACGGAATTACGGCTTTAGCGGATATTAAAAATGCATCAATAGTTAATGGCTTGTCCCAGACAATGTTTAAAGCTGTAACTGTTTATTTAAATGAGCAAGTGGTGGAAACTAATTCACTATTTTCATATTTATCATATGTAAAGCTAATGACGACGCTTTCTGAATGTAAAGCTGAAAGATTTAAAGAACTGACGTATTTCTATAATGATGTTTTCCCTGAAAAATATGATGTAGATTATTTTAAGAATGCCTCAGAAGACCTTAAATCTAGATTTGTAAAGTTAAAAACTGAGGGAGTAAATTGTTGCTTTAAACTGCTATTGGACATTACAACTTTGAGCGAATATCTTTTGGATGGAATTGATATTCGTTTGAGATTAGAACTTAACAGTGATCCGTGGGTTATAAACAGTATTGAATCTGGATATAAGTTTAACATAAAACTAGCTAGAATGTGGATTGATCGGATAACTCCATTTGCATCTGGATTGGAGGCTATTAATAGAGCTCTGGCTGAACAAAATACACCAGTTACATATACGTTTGATAAGACACTCCACAAGACGTTCATTCTTGGTAATGGGCAGCAGAGATTAAGTATTGACCAGCCATGGGGGAGCATTATCCCAGATAAATTATTTATTATGATGATGGATATGGAAGCAATATCAGGAGCGTATACACTTAATCCACTTTATTTCGATCACTGCGATTTATCTAATGTATATATTACACGTGATGGGACAAACTTATTTAATATAACTTGCAAGTTCCCGAATAAATGTTCGAAACTATACTACGAGACTCAAAATACAGTAGGCTTTAATGCTTGTAATACCTTGACATATAATTCATTTATAAAAGGAAGAACATTACTGGCATTTAGACTAACGCCTGAGGAATTGAGAGATACCCTTCCTATAGAGGCTTCGGGCAACCTGAGAATTACATTAGAATTTGCTGTTCCAGCGAAATCAAATAAAGTTATTATTTTATTCGGAATTACAACGGGAGTATTGAGAATTTATTCAGATAGGCGAGTTGTGTGTGATACAAGAGCATGAACTGCAAACAAATTAATACGGCATTGAACGATATGAAAGGTAGTAAAGCTAAATATATTGGATGCTATTTAGCGACGGATATATATAGAATAATGAAGCAAATACGGGACAGGCCGATTATGTTTATAATAAATACCTTAGGAAGAGACTCTAAGGAAGTAATGGGTCACTGGATTGCTGTATATAAATCTAAACGGAAAATAGTTATACTCGATTCATATGGAATAAATGTGTATTCGCCATATATTTCGGAGTTTTTAAATTATTATAAAGACTGTGATGTATACACGTTTACAGAGAGACTTCAGAGTTTAAATACTTACGTATGCGGGCTATATGCGATGTTTTTCTGTTACCATCTTTCAAACAAGGATCTAAAAACTGCAATAAAGCTATTTGAAACTAGTTTTACTTATGGAGAATATATGCAGAATGATAGGAACGTAATGAGGCTATCTTATGCTTTATTTAAAAATATGCCGAGCTGCTATGAAACGCTGTGTTATGATAAGAGCGATATTTGTTGGAAAATGTGCTTGGAGACGACTGGCTGAATGAGGCTATAACAAATTATCTAATGGGAAATGGTGAGTACATTTGTTTTGAGGTTTTATGTGTATGATAAATATTGTACATGTGTAAACGCTATCTGAAACTGTTATTCTTTATTTACAGAGATGAAGAGTGAATAGGACGGATATTATACAAGCGGATTGAGGAGCGAGCTTCTTAGAACTTCGGGCTAAATGAGTTGTTTATTATAAATTGTGTAAACTATGAATTAGATGACTAAATAAATTATAAATAAATAAATAAGTTTTATTAACGCTTAATGTATATATATATATAAATTATTACGGTGGCGAACGCCGACAATGACTGGTGGATGTCTGGGGCAGGTAATCAGGTGATGATGGCCTCGGGCAGATAGCCTGGGGCGGGTAGCTGGGGCCAGCTTAGATAGTCTCTGAGGCAGTTTTCAGTATTAAAGGTTACATTGAGATGCTTCGGTTGATTTGTATAAAACTGACTGGTTAATGAAAAAAGGAATAAAATATTAGTATGTCAGAAAATAGGAAGAGGGAATAATATGAAGAGGAGAGAGAGAGAGGAGGGAGAGAGAGAGAGGAGGGACGGTCCAGATATTACGGATAAGATAAGATAAGATTAAGAGCCGACTGACTGGCTGGGCGCAAAGTAAATAAAGGTGATGCGACAGATTGCGAGGCAAGGGGGGGAGGGAGGGGGGTGTGATGTACGAGACTTGAAAACCCTGACTTACACAGGTGATTTTCTAAATTTATATGAATAACTAAGGCTTACATAGACGATATTTGTAAGTTGAAAACAGGTAAAACATGTCCGTAGAGTTCTCCTGGAAGCCCTAAAGTGCTACACACGTTATTTGAATTTCTCCCATAAGGCTTTAACAAACTTCTAAGTCTCGGAAATTATTTTTCTCATAAGAAATCCATACTTCTAAAATCTGTGACTGCCCAAATTCGCCTGAAAAACCCTGGCTCACAAACACGAATTTCTAAATTTACCTGAAACCCTTGGGGCGCACAGGGGATTTTCTAAATTTACCTGAAACCCTTGGGGCGCACAGGGGATTTTTCTCCCAGAAAAAAAAAATCCCCTGTGCGTCGCACACCCTACTACTTGTGTGGTGTGGGTGTAGCACTTGTGTGGGGTGTGTGTGGTGTGGGTGTAGCACTTGTGTGGGGGTGTGTGTGGTGTGGGTGTAGCACTTGTGTGGGGTGTGTGTGGTGTGGGTGTAGCACTTGTGTGGGGGTGTGTGTGGTGTGGGTGTAGCACTTGTGTGGGGGAGTGTGTGGTGTGGGTGTAGCACTTGTGTGGGGTGTGTGTGGTGTGGGTGTAGCACTTGTGTGGGGGAGTGTGTGGTGTGGGTGTAGCACTTGTGTGGGGGTGTGTGTGGTGTGGGTGTAGCACTTGTGTGGGGGAGTGTGTGGTGTGGGTGTAGCACTTGTGTGGGGTGTGTGTGGTGTGGGTGTAGCACTTGTGTGGGGGAGTGTGTGGTGTGGGTGTAGCACTTGTGTGGGGTGTGTGTGGTGTGGGTGTAGCACTTGTGTGGGGGAGTGTGTGGTGTGGGTGTAGCACTTGTGTGGGGTGTGTGTGGTGTGGGTGTAACACTTGTGTGGGGGAGTGTGTGGTGTGGGTGTAGCACTTGTGTGGGGGAGTGTGTGGTGTGGGTGTAGCACTTGTGTGGGGGTGTGTGTGGTGTGGGTGAAGCACTTGTGTGGGGGTGTGTGTGGTGTGGGTGTAGCACTTGTGTGGGGTGTGTGTGGTGTGGGTGTAGCACTTGTGTGGGGTGTGTGTGGTGTGAGTGTAGCACTTGTGTGGGGTGTGTGTGGTGTGGGTGTAGCACTTGTGTGGGGTGTGTGTGGTGTGGGTGTAGCACTTGTGTGGGGTGTGTGTGGTGTGGGTGTAGCACTTGTGTGGGGAGTGTGTGGTGTGGGTGTAGCACTTGTGTGGGGGAGTGTGTGGTGTGGGTGTAGCACTTGTGTGGTGTGGGTGTAGCACTTGTGTGGGGGTGTGTGTGGTGTGGGTGTAGCACTTGTGTGTGGTGTGTGTGGTGTGGGTGTAGCACTTGTGTGGGGGAGTGTGTGGTGTGGGTGTAGCACTTGTGTGGGGGTGTGTGTGGTGTGGGTGTAGCACTTGTGTGGGGGAGTGTGTGGTGTGGGTGTAGCACTTGTGTGGTGTGGGTGTAGCACTTGTGTGGGGGTGTGTGTGGTGTGGGTGTAGCACTTGTGTGGGGTGTGTGTGGTGTGGGTGTAGCACTTGTGTGGGGGAGTGTGTGGTGTGGGTGTAGCACTTGTGTGGGGGTGTGTGTGGTGTGGGTGTAGCACTTGTGTGGGGGAGTGTGTGGTGTGGGTGTAGCACTTGTGTGGGGGTGTGTGTGGTGTGGGTGTAGCACTTGTGTGGGGGTGTGTGTGGTGTGGGTGTAGCACTTGTGTGGGGGAGTGTGTGGTGTGGGTGTAGCACTTGTGTGGGGGTGTGTGTGGTGTGGGTGTAGCACTTGTGTGGGGGAGTGTGTGGTGTGGGTGTAGCACTTGTGTGGGGGTGTGTGTGGTGTGGGTGTAGCACTTGTGTGGGGTGTGTGTGGTGTGGGTGTAGCACTTGTGTGGGGGTGTGTGTGGTGTGGGTGTAGCACTTGTGTGGGGTGTGTGTGGTGTGGGTGTAGCACTTGTGTGGGGGTGTGTGTGGTGTGGGTGTAGCACTTGTGTGGGGGAGTGTGTGGTGTGGGTGTAGCACTTGTGTGGGGTGTGTGTGGTGTGGGTGTAGCACTTGTGTGGGGGAGTGTGTGGTGTGGGTGTAGCACTTGTGTGGGGGTGTGTGTGGTGTGGGTGTAGCACTTGTGTGGGGGAGTGTGTGGTGTGGGTGTAGCACTTGTGTGGGGTGTGTGTGGTGTGGGTGTAGCACTTGTGTGGGGGAGTGTGTGGTGTGGGTGTAGCACTTGTGTGGGGTGTGTGTGGTGTGGGTGTAGCACTTGTGTGGGGGAGTGTGTGGTGTGGGTGTAGCACTTGTGTGGGGTGTGTGTGGTGTGGGTGTAGCACTTGTGTGGGGGAGTGTGTGGTGTGGGTGTAGCACTTGTGTGGGGTGTGTGTGGTGTGGGTGTAGCACTTGTGTGGGGGAGTGTGTGGTGTGGGTGTAGCACTTGTGTGGGGTGTGTGTGGTGTGGGTGTAGCACTTGTGTGGGGGAGTGTGTGGTGTGGGTGTAGCACTTGTGTGGGGGAGTGTGTGGTGTGGGTGTAGCACTTGTGTGGGGTGTGTGTGGTGTGGGTGTAGCACTTGTGTGGGGGAGTGTGTGGTGTGGGTGTAGCACTTGTGTGGGGTGTGTGTGGTGTGGGTGTAGCACTTGTGTGGGGGTGTGTGTGGTGTGGGTGTAGCACTTGTGTGGGGGAGTGTGTGGTGTGGGTGTAGCACTTGTGTGGGGGAGTGTGTGGTGTGGGTGTAGCACTTGTGTGGGGTGTGTGTGGTGTGGGTGTAGCACTTGTGTGGGGTGTGTGTGGTGTGGGTGTAGCACTTGTGTGGGGAAGTGTGTGGTGTGGGTGAAACACTTGTGTGGGGGAGTGTGTGGTGTGGGTGTAGCACTTGTGTGGGGTGGGTGTGGTGTGGGTGTAGCACTTGTGTGGGGTGTGTGCGGTGTGGGTGTAGCACTTGTGTGGGGTGTGTGTGGTGTGGGTGTAGCACTTGTGTGGGGTGTGTGTGGATGGGTAAGGCAATAAGGTAGGGTAATGAACAGGATAAAGCATTAAGTCAGTTTTATTATACATCACATGGAAGGTATACGAGGACGGAGTCAAGGAACGTGCTCGAACACCTACATCATCGCAGATCGAACGATGACTAGACAAGAGGCGAATCCGTTGCTGTACCGCAGCCCGTCCTCGAAACAAAGACCCAAAAGTGATTCCATCCACCCGCCAAACTCCCTGTTCATGAATGAAAAACGGTTTACACACGACTCACAACTGATGACGTTCGAACACTTCCGGAACAAGAATCACTTGTTCCGGAAGTGCTTCGAAACTGACGAATTTTATTCGAACCACAACCCTGTAAATGCTTCACCCACGTACTACAAATACAAATATTCGCCAACAGAACCTAAACACCTAACCTAACCTATGCCTATATATGCACAATATGCTAATATATTATAATATTAATTTATATATGAGAAAATTTCCTTTTTGAATGAACAACATGTAAAATTATATGACTGCGTCTGTGGGGTCGACCGCTGGATGGAATGGACTTGGTCTGAGGACGGGTTGACGAGAGGATGAACTTAGGAAGTGTGACCCGAGGACAGTAATGAGTCTCACGACTCAGGAGTGATCACGACTCTGACACATAAAAGAGCACCCGTACACACCTCACACAGTTGAAAAGCAAAGCCTGAACCATTTGGATGAAGCAGTAAAGAGTGTTGAGGGTAAGTGATACCCTGGTGGTCAATGGACAACTTGTACGCCAGCCTTGGAGAGCTTGTCAGACACGTTGTCTAAGATGGTTCAGCCAGAGCGACAAGCACTGTATGTTAGAGACGACGGTATGTACGAGGGGAGGACGTGGGGGGACGTGTGTGGGGGAGGTGCACATGAACCGGGTCCTTGTCACACAGCAGAGAGAGGACGCCACCAGGCCAGGCGTGAGGGGCAGTAGAGTCAGGGCGGCCTTGTCCTACACGACCAAAGCAGATAAACAGTGTTGTGTGTAAGTCTCCACTCCCAGAGCAACACTTTAACTCTGTGACTACGTTAACATGTGACTATTGTGGACCAGAGTCAGAGGGACAGCGTGATAAGGTAATAACAGACATCCCAATATAAGACAGGATCTAAATTTGCCTGATATGTGGCTACTGGAATTTAATTGATGTAAATGCAAGGTGAAGAAAATGGGAAGAAGAGATCGGCAAGGCAGTATGCGATCAAGGGGAAACCACCTCCTTAAATCAGTTAAATATAATAATCTAGGATTAGATGCAATAGGAAGTCTTAGTCAAGCGTTACACGTAACTAGGATAACGTCAGCAGTATACTCGAAACTGCCGAACATCAGAAAAACATTCAGGAACCTCATTGGGAACCATTCAGATCACTGAGCGTCACTTACATGAGACCAGTACTACAGTATGCAGCCCCGCCGAGACTTGTCTCAGAACTATAGAGGAAGGCGGTATGAAGGAAGACTGAACGATCAAAACCTTACGACGATTCAGAATAGAAAAGAAAAAGGAGCACCATAGAGGCATAGAAAATACATTATGTAATTGACAGGCAGAAAATTACAATGGTCAAACAAGTACTAACAAACCACAAGTGAGTGCTAGAGACACGGACGAGCCATAAAGATGTGAGAAAAAAAATCCTTAATCGTATAATTAGTAATGAAATGAAATGAGCTGAACGAGAGAGAGAAGTAGAAACTAAACTCATTTTAATTTTTTTGGCGGTAAACATTATAAGTGTGAGTGAGGACCCCGGCTGGAAACGAGGGTTACAAGAGCTGAAGCTCGATTTTGCGGACAAATAGGTTAGCACACTGATCCCACTGCCAATATAAATACACAGTGCACTTGTATATAAATACAAGTGTTCGTATTGTGTCCTGTCAGTATATCGACACATGCTCTAGCAATGCACTTGACTTAATCTGATTTTGCATAATTGCAAGGTGCATATTTTCTTCTGAATTTAAATATTAAAACATTTTTCCGGTTGCAAGAATCAAGTACAGCATTAGGCTGCGTTAACAAGGTGCTGCTGGCATTCAAATTAGGGAAATTTTCCTTTACCGTTTGCTTCTGTTAAACAGTTTGTCAGTCTTTCTGTTTGTCTCAGTCTTGAATTGTCGTCTATATTAGTGTGTGTGTGTGTGTGTGTGTGTGTGTGTGTGTGTGTGTGTGTGTGCGTGTGTGTGTGTGTGTGTGTGTGTGTGTGTGTGTGTGTGTGTGTGTGTGTGGAATGTAGGGGTGTGGGGTGGTTAATGGGTTGAGGACTTCATAAAAACACAAAAGAATTCTTGAAGACTTATACACTGACGAGAGCCCCACAACTCACTCGTCCACTTCAACAGGACCTCGGATATAAACAACTGATTCACTCACTCACAGCTTCACAAACTCACTGACTCACCTACTTACATTACCACTTACTCACGATCATTACCGGAGCTGTAAAGCCCTTAACATTCTTAATGGTTGTATTGAGCCATTCTGGACTAACCATCGCTTTTCTGCCAACGCGTCCAAATAGAGAGTATTACAATGGCTGACAGTATAATGCGCACTGGACAATACTGTATTAATTCATTACTTTGAGTAAGCAACGGAGGAAAGTTCTGCGTTGATTTTAGAAAAGAAATTATATTATTGGCAAATCGGTACAAAGAAATTTCGCATCAACCAATCAGATGAGAGCAAGCCAGCCAACCAATCAGTAAGGGGCATAAAAATGACTCGACGAATGAGACTGCAAGAAGAGATAGGCGGTAACTCAGTCGGAGCTTGACCTTGTACGGGGGTATGGCGTCGACAGCAGCTTTGACCCGATATTAACCCTTTTTAACCATTTGGAATTCGTGGTGGGAACTGTGTTCTGAAGGATATTACCTCCGAGACCTCGGGGAAATCCACGAGTTCATTTTGTCTTGACTCGAAAGGAATAAAGAGCACAGGAGGAGTTAAGCTGAAGTCAGCAAGTAAGTTATCCACGTGAATAAGATCCCCGCGTCTTCCCCGGGAGTGATGGCGACCAAGAGGTCTCTGTATAGTTGAGTATCCTCACATCAACAACATTTATTTTACAGGATATGGATAAGAAGTGGATGACTTTATGTCTGGGTACAAGTGACAGGATGAACAACCCAGCGGGTTTTCTTCCTATTGGGGAGTGTTGTATATTCTGCTATGGCGGTGTGTCCACTCACAGGATGAGTGGCGCTGCCCAATACTGTCACTATGGCGGTGTGTCCACTCACAGGATGAGTGGCGCTGCCCAATAAACTCGCCCCTCGGGGCAAAATTTAAAAAAAAAAAAATTTAAGGCGGCGCGGGGTTCATGAGGAGGGCCGATCACCGGTAAACAGGGAGGCCTCTGCCTCACCACAATACCGATAAATAGCTATATTAGTTTTGTGTTCATTAACAACTCTGAAACTGCCTCTCCACTGTAATCATTCTGATAAGCGGTTACATTTACTTTGTGGAGAAATTAGACTAACATCACACAACATAAAAATCTTGGAAATAGTGCTAAGGAGTAAGATCACGAATCACATGGATTTACAACCTCTGATAACCGGACAAGACGGGTTCAGAACAGGGTGCTCCTGCCTCTCACAGTTGCTACATCACTATGACATATATTCCCTGGAAACACAAACCGAAACTGTCTCTATTTTCCGCTTGTTACAACTTGTAATAAAGTTGTTACATCTTGGCTAAACGTGTTTATGACGTACTAGAACGTTGTTACATCTTGCTATATTGGTTGTTAGAACTGGTTAGGAGGTGTTAAAACTTGTTCGAACGTTGTACTAACGTCGTAGTTTCGGTGTGTGTTTGGCGGGGATATGGCCGTGGAAGACAAAAGCAAAACGTAGCTGTAATATTCACAGACTTTGCAAAAGCTTTTGACAAATGTGCCCAAGGTGTTATTGCACACAAAATACACAAAAAAGGATTTACTGGCAAAATAGAGAGATGGATCTTTAACTTACTATAATCACACTATAGACCGAAAATACAATGCAAAGGATCTAAGAGTAAACATGTCAGATGATCTTACCTTTAAAAAACTCAATAAAGTAGCTGTCACAACTGCAAGAAAAATTACATTTTGGATAAAAAGAACCTTTCAAACAAGGGGGACGCCATACCAATGTTGATACTTTTCAAGACACTAGTGCTCTCTGCGGCTGAATATTGTTACACAATGACAACCCCCTTCAAAGTTGGATAAATTGGTGACCAGGAGAACGTGCAAAGATCCTTTACTGCTAGAAACCACTCTATAAAACATCTAAATTATTGGGACCGACTAAAAATTGTAAATCTGTATTCTTTAGAACACAGGCGATAGAGATGCATAATAATTTACACATGGGAAATATTAGAGACTGGTTCCGAATCTACACACACATAAATAACACCACACGAGACCAGAAGGCATGGCAGGATGTGCAGAATACCCCCGTTGAAGAGCAGAGATGCAACAGGTACTCTGAAAGAGAACTCTATCAACATCAGAGGCCCGAGACTGTTCAACACTCTCTACTGGGCGGCCTCTGTCAGTGTTCAAGGGAGAACTCGATAAATACCTCCAAAGGATATCTGATCATCCAGGCTGTGAGTCATACGTCGGGCTGCGAGCAGCCGCGTCCAACAGCCTGGTTGACCAGTCTAGCAACTAGGAGGTCTGGTCAGAGACCGGGCCGCGGAGACGTTGATCCTGGGTAGCCACAAGGTAGAGACCGGCCCTCTGGACGCGGGTATTTTAAAACACTAATTATTTCCAATATTTGCTGTCAAAATTGATGTTACTATGTTAGAATACAAGAATTGTCGTGTGATAAGCGGTGAAAGAGTTGAATAGGGAGCATGGCAAGTTTCTACTGAAGTTACTGGATCCACCAGGCTGTGGCGGCCGTGTGGGCCTGCGGGCTACACAGACCAGGCAATCGCCAGGAAAGGCTGGCGACGGGCCCAGGCTGCCCGAGTGCAACACGTCTCCAAATCATCGACAATAACTCACACCACTTAAACAATCACTACTCATTCGCACCCAAACACTCAAACAAATTTTTCATTAACTTATACTAACACTCGGAGACTCACACTGCTGACTCCAGCAAACAGTCCCGAGTCTCACTGACGCTGAACACTTATCTAATGGGAGCTTCTCAGCACACATTGTCTACACTTCCATACTGTGAGTGACTGTTCTCCACCACAGTTGTGAGTGTTCTGCATCACAGTTGTGACTGGGGTGAAAGTTCTGGACAGAAGGGTCTTGTTAGGGGTGCTAGGAGTGCTGGGGTCGAACCCCGTGGTTCGCTATACACCCCCCAGGCGAGCAGGGGGACCGACCCCCCAGACGAACAGGGGGGACCGATCCCCTCCAGGCGAACAGGGGGACCGACCCCCCCCTCCCAGGTTTGAACCTTGGGACCTTGGGTTCATCTGGGTCTGTACTCTGCGTTTCTTTGTTGATATAATTTTTTTTTTGTTTTGAATTTTGGTTGGGAATATGACCATGGCTCTGAACTATGGGTCTGAATTATGAACTTGACTTGTGGATCTGTATTGTGATTTTGTAATTGCTGATTGTTTGTGGCTTTGAATTTGCATGGTGGGTTTGGTCTATGTATTTAAGTTTAGACAGTGGATTGTTACTTTAGCAATGGATTGTGAATTGTAATTTAGATTGTGATATTAGGATTTAGACTTGATTGTGGGGTTTAAAACCGACAGAATTAATCGAATTTCATGTAACAGAATTTCAGCTTTTAATATTTACTGGAAATTTGGAAGAGGTGGGGCTGAGGGAGGAGGATTTTATGAGGGGGGGGGTCATGGTAGGGAAGGTAAGGGGGGATTGGGGGATATAGGGGGGGGGATTGGAGGAAGTCTTAAAACACGGTCTTGATTAGGTCACACTTCACCTCGCTACGTCTTAGCGACGGACTTTGGTTGTTTGCCTGTCTCCTGCCGTCACGTGGAGACTCGGGATGACGGGTGTTCTGTCTGGCTGTCTGCTAGCTTCTCTGTCTCTGTATATTTGTATCATTTTTCTGTCAGTTAGTGAATTTGTCTCAACCTTTCAGTCAGTCTTTCAGACTGTGTTCTTCAGCATGTGAGTCCCAGCTTGTCTGTTCGGCTTTTCTCCAGCCTGACTCTCACAACCTGTCTGTCTGCTCCCCCAGGCTGTCTGTCTCCTCCCCCAGGCTGTCTGTCTCCTCCCCCCAGGCTGTCTGTCTCCTCCCCCCAGGCTTGGCGACTTCCTATGACACGAACTTGTTGGGAGGCGGGACCAAAGAGCCAAAGCTCAACCCCCCGCAAGCACAACTAGAGGAGTACTTCCACTCCTCATACCTCAGCATACCTGATATACAGCAATACACACTATACAGTTACTAAGTTCTACGCTTAAACGAAAGAGTACAGGAAAAAAAACTAAATTTGATTATACTGTCAGAGAGGAAGAGTGTAGTACACTCACAGAAGCTGTCGTTGCTCAGGACTAGCAGATAATACACATAACCTACAGAGCACCAGCAGCAGCAGCACCAGCAGCAGCAGCAGCAGCACCACCACCACCAGCAGCAGCACCAGCATCAGCAGCACCAGCACGAGAAGCAGCAGCAGCACCAGCAGCAGAAGCAGCAGCAGAAGCAGCAGCAGCAGCACCAGCAGCAGCATCACCACCACCAAAACCACCAGCAGCAGCACCAGCACCACCAACAGCAGCAGCAGCACCAGCACCACCAACAGCAGCACCAGCACGAGAAGCAGCAGCAGCACCAGCAGTAGAAGCAGCAGCAGAAGCAGCAGCAGCAGCAGCACCAGCAGCAGCATCACCACCACCAAAACCACCAGCAGCAGCACCAGCACCACCAACAGCAGCACCAGCACGAGAAGCAGCAGCAGCACCAGCAGTAGAAGCAGCACCACCACCAGCAGGTCGGGTAGCTACATCCTTCAGTGTGATCATAGGCCCACGAAGATGTGACTTGTAGCACCAGTTGGACCTCTGACAACACAAGGCAGCTCCCGTTAATTCCGGGGGTCGTGGTCCTCAAGGTTGACGGTGGAGGAGAAGCCTGGCCATGATGGAGAACCTCGCCACCAGCGCCACAACGGTGCTCCAGACACTATATGCCACTACCTGCAGCCCGCTGCCAGGACGAGGGTCTGGAACACCTATCTTGAGGTTATCTTGAGATGATTTCGGGGCTTTAGTGTCCCCGCGGCCCGGTCCTCGACCAGGCCTCCACCCCCAGGAAGCAGCCCGTGACAGCTGATTAACTCCCAGGTACCTATTTACTGCTAGGTAACAGGGGCATTCAGGGTGAAATAAACTTTGCCCATTTGTTTCTGCCTCGTGCGGGAATCGAACCCGCGCCACAGAATTACGAGTCCTGCGCGCTATCCACCAGGCTACGAGGCCCCCTCTAAACAGTTTGGAAACCTGTAAACAGTTTGGAAATGTAAGTTAAAATTCTTGATGGAACCTGGTACTGTATAGCAGTCCAAGATGGCACTGTTCACCTCTCTTTCAGGGGGCACAATTATCCCCGAGAGGCTGCAAAGGTGTATTTATGCCAGAATGTCTTAATGTATGAGTTAAAATCATGTTTCATTTGAATTATCGTGTTTTGTTATAGGCACGTGAGATGGCTTACGACAGACCTGTGACGTCACTGCCATCTTCACCACAGAGTATGCTAAGATATGCAGCAGAGTATGCTAAGACATGCAACAGAGTATGCTAGCAGACATGCAGCAGAGTATGCTAGCAGACATGCAACAGAGTATGCTAGCAGACATGCAGCAGAGTATGCTAAGACATGCAACAGAGTATGCTAGCAGACATGCAGCAGAGTATGCTAGCAGACATGCAACAGAGTATGCTAGCAGACATGCAACAGAGTATGCTAGCAGACATGCAACAGAGTATGCTAAGACATGCAACAGAGTATGCTAGCAGACATGCAACAGAGTATGCTAAGACATGCAACAGAGTATGCTAGCAGACATGCAACAGAGTATGCTAAGACATGCAACAGAGTATGCTAGCAGACATGCAACAGAGTATGCTAGCAGACATGCAGCAGAGTATGCTAGCAGACATGCAGCAGAGTATGCTAGCAGACATGCAACAGAGTATGCTAGCAGACATGCAGCAGAGTATGCTAGCAGACATGCAGCAGAGTATGCTAGCAGACATGCAACAGAGTATGCTAAGATATGCAACAGAGTATGCTAAGATATGCAACAGAGTATGCTAAGACATGCAGCAGAGTATGCTAAGACATGCAACAGAGTATGCTAAGATATGCAACAGAGTATGCTAAGACATGCAGCAGAGTATGCTAAGACATGCAACAGAATATGCTAAGACATGCAACAGAATATGTTAAGACATGCAACAGAGTATGCTAAGACATGCAACAGAGTATGCTAAGATATGCAACAGAATATGCTAAGACATGCAACAGAATATGCTAAGACATGCAACAGAATATGCTAAGACATGCAACAGAATATGCTAAGACATGCAACAGAGTATGCTAAGACATGCAACAGAGTATGCTAAGACATGCAACAGAATATGCTAAGACATGCAACAGAATATGCTAAGACATGCAACAGAATATGCTAAGACATGCAACAGAATATGCTAAGACATGCAGCAGAGTATGCTAAGACATGCAACAGAGTATGCTAAGACATGCAACAGAGTATGCTAAGACATGCAACAGAGTATGCTAGCAAACAGGGGAAAAAAATCATGCAAGTTCACCTAGGTGAGAGTACAGACACACCCTCTACACTCCCCCCCCCCCGCCCTCTACACCTCAGTTGAGCCCTGCCTGAGAGCGGGCTCTATATATACAGGTGGTGTAGCTGAGGCTGGAGCACCACGTCTCTCACTCACAGCTCTGCAGCACTTCCTCTCCTCTCATCTCTGAGAATGAATGGCAAGTTTCTTGGGTCTCTGTCTCGCTGTCTGTCTGTCTGCCTGCCTGTCTGTCTGGTCTTGTCGTGGTGTGGGGGGGGGGTGATGTTGGGTAGTTTGCAAGGTTGGTTACTTCTACATATTACTCTACCTGTAACCTACCAATTTAGTGATGCATATATAAATATTCACGAAGTTATAGCCAAAAAAATAAAGTTTGTGTATTTGCATAAAAATCGCGGGTTACCTGGTGAACACACATTCTGTACATGCAATATTGCTTGCTTGTGTGAGGGCGCTGAGTCAGCAGGCGCTACACATAGCGGCTGGGGCAGCCAGCAGGCGCTACACATAGCGGCTGAGTCAGCAGGCGCTACACATAGCGGCTAGGGCAGCCAGCAGGCGCTACACATAGCGGCTGAGTCAGCAGGCGCTACACATAGCGGCTGAGTCAGCAGGCGCTACACATAGCGGCTAGGGCAGCCAGCAGGCGCTACACATAGCGGCTAGGGCAGCCAGCAGGCGCTACACATAGCGGCTGGGGCAGCCAGCAAGCGCTACACATAGCGGCTGAGGCAGCCAACAGGCGCTACACATAGCGGCTGGGGCAGCCAGCAGGCGCTACACATAGCGACTGAGGCAGCAGGCGCTACACATAGCGACTGAGGCAGCCAGCAGGCGCTACACATAGCGACTGAGGCAGCCAGCAGGCGCTACACATAGCGACTGAGGCAGCCAGCAGGCGCTACACATAGCGGCTGGGGCAGCCAGCAGGCGCTACACATAGCGACTGGGGCAGCCAGCAGGCGCTACACATAGCGACTGAGGCAGCCAGCAGGCGCTACACATAGCGGCTGAGGCAGCCAGCAGGCGCTACACATAGCGACTGACGCAGCCAGCAGGCGCTACACATTAGCGACTGACGCAGCCAGCAGGCGCTACACATTAGCGACTGACGCAGCCAGCAGGCGCTACACATAGCGGCTAAGGCAGCCAGCAGACGCTACACATAGCGGCTGACGCAGCCCCAACTCATTCCTGTTCTATTTTCCCACAGTGTTTATATAGCCATCATGGCTTAAAACTTTCGTTTGTTAAATAATTACGTCTGTCTGATTAACTTGTAGCACCATACCGTACTGGATGAGTCAGGATGTGAGGTGTGGGAGTGTGGGTGGTGGGAGAGCAGGTGTGGGAGTGTGGGTGATGAGAGAGCAGGTATGGGAAGTGTGGGGGCGTGAAGTCTCCCACCCCCCACATGACCTGGCGACATGATATATTTATCCTGGTAATGTTTACAGTGACGAGATGGAGTGGTGACCGTCGCTACAGCCTCCTCGGCCAGTCTCCTGGTTGCTAGCAACATGTTGCGACTTGCATCGAGGCTTGAGGTGTTCAACATTACTATGTAAAGCTCCCACACCGGACACGGGGGTCACCCACTCTCTGAATAACATCATTATCCTTCAGGCATATATTCCAATGTATTTACAATAGATCTCTAATTGTCTCTACAAGACAATCGACTTGATAATGATCCAAGACGGACCGAAACGTCGTCGTCTTATCTTCTGGTGTGAGGATTATAGTCTTCAGAGCTCTACTAAGATACCCTTAGCAATAAAATACTCGTGTACAATGAGATCAATACAAAATTGTACAATGAGTACAAAAACGATCAATACGAACAGGCCCACAAGGGCCGTGACTAGGATTCGAACCTGCGTCCGAGAGCATCCCAGACGCTGCCTTAATCGACTGAGCTACGACATGGTCAAAAGGAGTTGGAAACCGAAGTTCTACTGAACTTACTGGTGAATATGAAGAGATGGGATATGATATGGGATAGGAAGGGGTATGGGATAGGAAGGGATATGGGATATGAAGAGCGCCTGAAGGAACTGAACCTTACGACACAAGAAAAAAGAAGGGAGAGGGGGGGGGCGGGATAAAATAAAAACGTATAAAATACTCAGGGGAATTGACAGAGTGGACATAGACGAAATGTTCACACGGAATAGTAACAGAACGAGGGGACATGGGTGGAATCTGGAAACTCAGATGAGTCACAGAGATGTTAGGAAGTTTTCTTTTAGCGTGAGAGCAGTGGAAAAACGGAATGCACTTAAGGAACAGGTTGTGGAAGCAAACGCTACTCATAATTTTAAAATTGGATATGACAAGGAAATAGGACAGGAGTCATTGCTGTAAACAACAGGTGGCTAGAAAGGCGGGATCCGAGAGCCACTGCTCGATCCTGTAGGCACAAATAGGTGAGCACCCACCCACCCACACACACGGGACGAGACGGGACGGGACACCACGAGCGTAGCTCTCATCCTGTAACTACACTTAGGTAATTACACAGGAATCTTCACACCGATTCATAGGCGGGACCATAGAGCCAAAGTTCAACTCCCCCCCCCCCCCCCGAAGCACAATTAGGTGAATACACCCGAACAAATCTACCCACACATAAACTGTCAACCACACTATCATGTCAACCAACACATTTCCTCCAATTCAGCACTAGAAGACTCGAAGCGCCGAGTCCATGGTGTAAGGCGGAAGCTCTACCACTGAACTATCTCGAACCAGCTAGTTCAGAACAGCTGTGGGGGTCGGCGTTTCGAGCCTGCCAGTGCCTGAGTGAAGGACATACTCACACACACACACACACTCACACACACACACACACACACACTCACACCCACACACACACACACACACACACACACACACACTCACACACACACACACACACACACACACACACACACACACACACACACACACACATACACATACACATACACACACACACACACACACACACACACACACACACACACTCACACTCACACTCACACACACACACACACACACACATACACACACACACACACACACACACACGCCTTTGACCAAAGAGCCAGAGCTCAACCCCCGCAAGCACAATTAGGTGAGTACACACACACACACACACACACACACACATACACATGTATACAACTGTGACTTCCTCAGCCAGCGGACAAACATCTACAGTGTGAACACAATGGCTTCAGGGGAGACCAAAGAAGCTCCCGTATAACAACCTCTGTGACATCGTGTTGAACCAATAACAGTGAACACCTGTACCCCCCAGTCACCTGTTTTAGCAGGTGTACCCACACGTGTACGCCACACACACACACTGCCACATGCTAACTATACCATGAATCAGACTACCTCTCAAGACGAGTGACTCGGGCCTGGAGAGAGAGAGAGAGAGAGAGAGAGAGAGAGAGAGAGAGAGAGAGAGAGAGAGAGAGAGAGAGAGAGCGGACGCAGTTCCTCTTATATCACCAAACATTTGCCATCATAGCCGAGTGTGTACTCACCTAGAGGTGCTTGTAGGGTCGAGCTATGCTCCTGGTCCCGCCTTCCAAACGTTCTGAGATTAATTAACGCATTCAACTCATTCCTCACGCCTTTATCGTACTTACATTTACTTTCTTTTAATGGAATTAGCTTCATTGACCCCTGCATGTAACCTATTTCATTTATTGTGTGTATCCTGTGTGTGTGTGTGTGTGTGTGTGTGTGTGTGTGTGTGTGTGTGTGTGTGTGTGTGTGTGTGTGTGTGTGTGTGTTGTGTGTGAGTGTGTGAAAATAACTTATATACTGTTCAACTACATTAAATAAAACGCCAAACAATTCACACCGCTTAAACTCGCTCATAACTACTCCCAGGAACGGTGGCAAGAGACATCATAATGTAAATTAGGAAAACATTAGAGTGAGAGGTGGAAGACTGAGTTAACTAACATCTCACGAACACCTCCGAAGGATGCACCATCAACCGGGTCGTGGTTCAGACGTCAGACTGCTTGCAGCGGTGTCTAACCGCCTGGTTATACACTCTGCTGCTGGCCCCTCCGCTGGTATACCCCAGCAGATGCCCCCACACCAGCCGAGGACAACCACCCTCCTTCAGTGTAATATCCGTTCCAGCACCCTCGACTCTGGCTGAGTAGTGGGTCCTCCGGATCTCCCCGGGGCTCGACTCTTGCCTCTCCACATTAATATTATCACCAAACTACATATGGCAGTATTCTCCACTTGCCCCGTCCTGAGAGGCACGACATTTCCTCTCACAATTGGTCGCTCAATCTCAACTGTATTTTAATACTTGTTCTTGTTATATATATAAGGTTTATAAAGTGTGACTTCCACGCTACAGTGATTTATTCCATTATAATAAATTCGTTTGAGTGAGGATTGTTTGGGCTTGGGAGCTCGGTGATGATGCTGTGTCTCATCTCATCTCCGTCTCCAGATAACATGAAGACTATCTTATTTAAGCTTCTGAGGTCCTGAGGTCCTCATCTCTTGTTTCCTCTCTCTCTCTGCTTCCTCTCTCTCTGCTTCCTCTACCCTCCACTCCTCCCTCTCTACCCTCTCCTGTATTACTCTCTACCTCTCCTGCCAACAGCGCCATCTGTTGAACGTAAGAGCAACACTCGCTGTAATCTCCTTAAGTACTTCACATTCGAATAGGCGCGTCTTTTTATATTCCTACTATATCGATGCCACCCCTGTGACAGGTAAAAACATGCGTTTTTGATAAACAGCGCCATCTGTTGCACATAATAGCAACATGCACGCTATACTAAATATGTCACGAATTCCATTTCAATGTTTCTGATTGCATTGATAAATTGAATTTTCATAGATTTTGATTTATTTTCATTTTGATTTAATTATTTTGTGTGAATTGCGTTGGAATTGAGCTGTGTTGTTTACCATACCGTCCATTTTGTTAGTATAGTTTATTTTTTAATTTTTTCATATTTTCATTTAATTTTTTAACTGTTTTTCTTATATTTCAGTGATGGGAACGTCAGACCATTTGGGAAGGCTTCGGACGAGGGAGTGGGGAATGGTGGGGATGATGAGGGGACGGAAGTGAGAGATGGTGGGGAGGACGAGGGGACAAGGGAGGGGGTAATGGTGGTGAAGGACGAGGGGACGGGGGAGTTTGGGATGGTGGGGACGAGGGGATAGGGGAATGGAGAATGGTGGGGAGGACTGGGGGATGTACTGCTTGTATATATATATATGTATAATATATATATATATATATATATATATATATATATATATATATATATATATATATATATATATATATATATATATATATATTGGGGTCCCTCCCCACCACGCGGGGGTCACCTAATGCGCTCATTTAAATATTTGTTCCAGGAGTTTCCAGTTACTGAGGGCGTCGGGGAGGGGTTGTGATGGGGGGGTGGGTGGAGGGGTAGGGGTGAGGGGGGGCGACAGATGGGAGGGGGCGCAGTGAACATTTTTGTGTGTGATTAAGGATTATAGCCTCAACACACCCTCATCATAGAGAATGAATCGTATGAACTTTAGATGATCATATATAATTATTATTGAAGAATGTTGCTAAAGTTTGGATAATTCAGTATAATTAAAAATTATTGTATGCTAAATTAAAGATATTCACTCTATAAACTTTTCATGGATAGTTGATACGGATGATCAGAGATACTCATTATATATAGTATTTATGTAGTTAGTGGTAACCATATCCTTTTGACGCTTCTCCTGGCCAAAAGGATAGGAGACAGACTAAGTGTTCCACCCCCCACAAGAAACACTTGTGGGTGGAACACAAGAAACACTACGTGTGTCCTGTTGGGACACATAGCCCTGTAGCCTCCGGTATAACTCGTGTTGGAAATTGGAGCCGAGATACGAGAATCTGACTCCAAATGGTTTAATGAACACCATGTTTATTTGTCACCTGTGACATATTGTCATGTGTGTGTGTCTCTCTCTCTCTCTCACTCTCTCTCTCTCTCTCTCTCACACAACCCTGAATGCTTCACTTAAGGCCCCTTTTCCTTACGTTAAAATCATCTCATATGAGCAATAAATGCCTCGTCTCTTCACTAGATATCCTACTTCAGACTTTTAAGACTGGTCCTCCTTTCTGAAAGATAATTACCGTTTCGCTTCAGTTCTGAACAAAAATATGACTCCTGAAGGAGGTAATTAGTGTGTGTGTGTATTGCCCAGATATATACACCCTGTGTGTACTACTTCATGTGCTCATGCTACGTGTACTACTACAGATATAGAGCCCCCTGTGTGTACTACCTACATGTACTCATCTTGTGTGTACTACCTAGAAGTACACACCCTGTCAGTTGCTTCATGGATTGGCTCTGTTTTCTTATATTTAATTCTGCGTCTTCAATTAATGCTAATAATCTAGATCTTATCATTTATATGACGCATACTAAATAAATACGCTCATTTTAGCGTGTGTGATTCATGTGTATCTCTAATTCCCATAGATGGCCCTCCAAGTTCTCCTGTCCTCACTTGGAACACTGTTTCCTTCACGACTTGATTGATTCCCTTAGGATCGTGTACGTTGTTATCATGTCTTCGCTGTTCCATCCTTCAATGTGTTGAGATCCAGTTTCCACAGTCTCTCCTCATAACTCAGTCCTCTCAGCTAAAGGTACTAGATTTGTTTCGAATATTTGGACTATTTCTAGTATAGCATTTTACTCTCCAGGCGAGGGTTGTGCGCTGGGGGCCGCACTCTCAAGGGAGGCTCCAACATAGGACACAGAAAAGCCCTTGACAGCCTTTTCTGTCGAGGTTCCGAAAGACTGCGAATCCGAGAGAGAGAGAGAGAGAACTCCTCACTAATAAAAGACAGGAAATGTTCAGAAATTCATAGGGTAGTAGTCAGAGGTGTTCCTGTACGCGGAGGACTGAGCTCCGACCTTGTGGACGCGGGACCCTAAACGTCCAACGGGTGAATCAACGTTGCTGCTGGGTATTATTGTGCCCACTGGTGAGTAATGGCTGAGGGAGGAGCACCTCACTACGGCGCCGCACGCTCGCACCACATAGAGGACCCACACAATGTACAACCCCGCCTCCATGTGCAACATGGGCAGGGAGGGGATGGGGGGCCGTGGGTGGTGGCTAGTGCCGTGATGAATCGTTGGGATGCGTGAAAGTCCTTCTCCAGTAGTGAGCAAGTGGAATGGTGCAGCAGGCGAGGGAGGGAGCAGCTCCATACAAGCATCTAGGTGAGTACACTCGCCCCTGACACCGGTGTTATTCATAGACCCGTCTTGAGTGTGACCGTGTCAATATATCGCGCTTGCTATCCATTTTGTCCCCCCCCCCTACTGCCACCCCTTCCTCCTCCCCCCCTGCCACCCCCCCTGGACCCCATTCCCCCTCCCTGAAAACCCTTAACCATTCACCATACGTTGTATGTGTTCCTCTTCTTTAGCTTTCTTCTTCCCTTTCCTGCGTCCATCTCTCCCTTCATTTGTCGCTTCCTACGCTACTTCCGCTTCCCTCCCTCCCTTCCTCCTTCCCTACCTACCTACCTACCTCCCTCCTTCCCTAGCTACCTTCCTCCCTCCCTCCCTCCCTCCCTCCTTCCTTCCCTTCCTCCCTCCTCCAATATGAGAAGAAAGCTTCAATCAGACGTGACAGTAAGAGATAAGCAAGTTTACTCTGGCCCAACTTTAAGCCATGTAATGGAAAGTCCGTCAACTTAGTGTAGAGAAATTATGAAAACTTGTCACCGCGCATCTGAGGATGAGAGGCTGGAGTCGAGCCTCTCCCAGCCCTCTGCTCCGATGATCTCCATCTCTCAAGACTGCGTGAATAGCTTGTAATCTCTACTTAAGATGTGAGGTTAAGAGCCAGTGTTGGGACACGAAGCTGACACCTCGTCCTCTCCAACACTACACATCGTATATATATATATGTATATGTAAGGAAGTATAAGGAACGTATGTAGATGATATAAGTACAAGAACGTATGAGTCCCCCTCTGAGGTCAGACACTCTTGTGCTCAATATCATAGCGGCTCCCAACAGTGACGTGATGTCCCGTTTTCTGTTTTGTTAGTTTATTTTCGGGCAATTTAATACGTCAGTTTTGTGACGTTGTGAACGCTCGAGAGGACGGGCTGGGTAAAGGCAGGAAGAGAGAAGAGATGCAGACGACACGAATACAAATTAAACACAATAATAATAAAATAATAATAATAATAATAATAATAATAATAATAATAATAATAAAAGGGAGTGAAATGTCGCCACTCTCACACGTTATCTTGAGGTAATCTTGAGATGATTTCGGGGCTTTTTAGTGTCCCCGCGGCCCGGTCCTCGACCAGGCCACCACCCCCAGGAAGCAACCCGTGACAGCTGACTAACACCCAGGTACCTATTTTACTACTAGGTAACAGAGGCATAGGGTGAAAGAAACTCTGCCCATTGTTTCTCGCCGGCGCCTGGGATCGAACAGAATCACAAGTCCTCACAAGTGGGACCACAGAATCACAAGTCCTCACAAGTGGGACCACAGAATCACAAGTCCTCACAAGTGGGACCACAGGATCACAAGTCCAGCGTGCTGTCCGCTCGGCCGACCGGCTCCATCTACTTATTCTCCTGCCAGAAAGTTTTCAACTTTATATTAATTTCCGCTCGTGTTCTCTACCACTTTGGAAGGTCAATTATTGGGAGAAAGCTGGGCTATGAGGACGAGGAGCTAAGGTATGAGGATAAGGAGCAGGGATATCAGATATGAGGACAAGGAGCTGGGATATGAGAACAAGGATTTGGGATATGAGGACAAAGAGTTGAGATTGGACAGAGGAAAGGAACGGTCCCTAACCACTTGAATCAACGAGGATCGAACGCCGACCTGCATGAAGCAAGACCATCTCAGTATCGACCAGTCCCAAGTTCCGAGGAGTTCGCTACGTGGAACTAGCGGCACGTCGCTGGCTCAGCTCAACTAATTTGTCCTTAAATCTCTCGAAATAAATATCGAATCAATATTTAATTGCCTACGTCAAGGTATTACTTGTACACGGACACAACCAACCTAACATATCCCATTATTCTCCTCGATCACGATAACAAACGTCCCTTTATCCGTATCTCCAGCGGGAAAAACCCTACGAAGCCAGCGATGTAATTGGAGAAAATGGCAGTTGTGTTGTTATTGGTAGCGACAATTATTAATATCTGTTTTATTTACGTCCACGCTGGTCGACCTGTGTGGCGTGTCGGGCCAATAACAACGCTAGATGGCGGTTACCGCTGGGCGAGAGTCCCTCTCATTGGCCACTTCTTCCTCAGGTTGGGAGTCTTTCTCTTGCAAATCACTTGAGCGTGGAATTGTGAGGAAGTGAAGCTGGAGTCGTGTAGCCTCGCCTCCACGACACCAATCTTCAGCCCCGGCTCAATCCCACGCTACTATATATATTATATATATATATATATATATATATATATATATATTATATATATATATATATATATATATATATATATATATATATATATATATATAATGTAAAAGAGTACAGCCGAACTTTACCCTCACGTTCAATCTTGAAATACTATTTTGACTGGAATGTGAATCATTGTTTTATTAGCATACTGTCAAAATAATTCAACTTGTCATACTTTGGCGGTAGTAGTAACACCTCTGTGCTCGTGACGTCATCAACAAGCTGTACTCGCCTAGTTGTGCTGGCGGGTGTTGAGATTCGGCTCTTTGGTCCCGCCTCTCAACTGTCAATCAACTGGTGTACAGGTTCCTGAGCCTACTGGGCTCTATCATATCTACACTTGAAACTGTGTATGGAGTCAGCCTCCGTTGTCCCACGCAATACTGGAACATCCAACACCACGCCCCCCCACACCACTACACGCCCCCCCACACCACTACACGCCCCCCACACCACTACACGCCCCCCACACCACTACCACGCCACCCACGCCCTCATACACCAGTACACATCTTGTACTTTTAATATCTTAATACCGTCTGTCTTTAAACCCCTTCCATCCATACAACCCTTCCCACAGAGAGAGAGAGAGAGAGAGAGAGAGAGAGAGAGAGAGAGAGAGAGAGAGAGAGAGAGAGAGAGAGAGAGAGAGAGAGAGAGAGAGAGGGGGGGGGGGCGGGGGGTAGAAGGAGTCTTAAGACCAAGGACAATACAACTTTGAACTCAAGATCTGTTCATTTACTGAAGTTATTGTGCAGTAAAGTTCTTATATTGTCCCTGATAATATTGTTATAACTGGTGATATGGCTGTTACCAGTTGTATTTACTTAACAAGGCATGGAGACGGAGAGGGAGAGGGAGAGAGAGAGGGAGAGGGAGAGAGAGAGGGCGAGGGAGAGGGGGAGAGAGAGGGCGAGGGAGAGGGGGAGAGGGTGTGTTAAAGGTCCTGCTCGCCCTTGGTGTACTTTAATTCTTGTTAACTGTAATTATAGTCGAACTTGTCTTTGTTAGTGTTTCCTTACCAACACCATCTCTCTCTCTCTCTCTCTCTCTCTCTCTCTCTCTCTCTCTCTCTCTCTCTCTCTCTCCCTCCCCTCTTTCTCTCACTTGTCTCTATCTCCTCTCTACTCTGCTAGTTTTGTTTACTTTTGTTTCTCTCACTCTATTGATCCCTCTTTTTATTCCTCCTGGTTTCTTTTATGGTGCACCAGCCAGTACCCAGAGCTCTATACAGTACACACAGGCCAGTACCCAGAGCTCTATACAGTATACACAGGTCTCTATACAGTACACACAGGCCAGTACCCAGAGCTCTATACAGTACACACAGGTCTCTATACAGTACACACAGGCCAGTACCCAGAGCTCTATACAGTACACACAGGCCAGTACCCAGAGCTCTATACAGTACACACAGGCCAGTACCCAGAGCTCTATACAGTACACACAGGCCAGTACCCAGAGCTCTATACAGTACACACAGGTCTCTATACAGTACACACAGGCCAGTACCCAGAGCTCTATACAGTACACACAGGCCAGTACCCAGAGCTCTATACAGTACACACAGGCCAGTACCCAGAGCTCTATACAGTACACACAGGCCAGTACCCAGAGCTCTATACAGTACACACAGGCCAGTACCCAGAGCTCTATACAGTACACACAGGCCAGTACCCAGAGCTCTATACAGTACACACAGGTCTCTATACAGTACACACAGGCCAGTACCCAGAGCTCTATATAGTACACACAGGTCTCTATACAGTACACACAGGCCAGTACCCAGAGCTCTATATAGTACACACAGGTCTCTATATAGTACACACAGGCCAGTACCCAGAGCTCTATATAGTACACACAGGTCTCTATATAGTACACACAGGCCAGTACCCAGAGCTCTATACAGTACACACAGGCCAGTACCCAGACCTCTATACAGTACACACAGGCCAGTACCCAGAGCTCTATACAGTACACACAGGCCAGTACCCAGAGCTCTATACAGTACACACAGACCAGTACCCAGAGCTCTATACAGTACACACAGGCCAGTACCCAGAGCTCTATATAGTACACACAGACCAGTACCCAGAGCTCTATATAGTACACACAGGCCAGTACCCAGAGCTCTATACAGTACACACAGGCCAGTACCCAGAGCTCTATACAGTACACACAGGCCAGTACCCAGAGCTCTATATAGTACACACAGGCCAGTACCCAGAGCTCTATACAGTACACACAGGCCAGTACCCAGAGCTCTATACAGTACACACAGGCCAGTACCCAAAACACCTTAATGTCACCCCTACACCAGTTGGTCACTGGAATTCTTGATAGACAGGAATTTCCTGCCCGACCCCCGTGGTGGCCGGCCTGGGCACATTGTAAACAACACGACTATGCCCCCTTTCATTTCCCTTCCCTTCCCTTCCCTTCCCTTCCACAACTCTAAACCAAAGAAAGCAGTAATAACAAGTGTCCACAGGCCTCCTGGCGAGGCGTCAGCGCTGCCCGGGGACACCCGCAACAAGCATCGTACGACGTATGATATCAATGATATCAAATGCGCTGACGACACGCAGAGCGTTGATGAATCGCGGGAAAGGGGGGGGGAGGACGCTCTTCTTAGAATCCTATTCGCGCTACTCAGTCTCCCTCTGGCACTCGCGTGAGAGCTAAATTGATGAAATAGAGTCAAATTACTTCCACTGCGTTAAGCACTAGTTATTAATCAGTAAATTTACGATGCAAAAATTGACCACAAACTGCGCGAGTCCCTGCTGGCAAGTGTACGTTTTCTATAAGAGTGAGAGGGGAGACTGTGTCCTTATATAATGACCTGTTGCGTGGTGAGCCAGCGGCCCACCAGCTCAGCTAATATTGCTACTACCAGGCTGGGTAAACTGTGAAGTACACCGCCTGTGTTGCTTCGGAACATAGACACAGAATATAAACTCGGTGCACTGACTGAGGTGACTTCTCGACGACGCAAGAGGCTAGCTAGACTCACCACTCACCCACTACCATGTTTGTAAATGCACATTAATGACACTATGTAAAAGTCACATCAAACACTTTATGTAGGGCATACGTAAATCTGTGTATCTATGTATTTACGTATGTAGGTTAGCTTAGCATTTTAAAAGCACGGAATCACCTTCTGTGGTTGAGTGTTCAATAAACCCCTGAACTATATGTTTAACACTTCTCTAACCCTGTCCATGGAGGACAGAAGAAAATGTATATATGCTGGTTAGCATTGTAAATGTGTGGCCACGTTTGTGGTAGAAAATAATAATAATAAAAAGAACTACCATGTTTGACACCCTCTCCACACCACGGCCACACACCAATAACCTCTACACTCAACTTTACTGTGCTCTTGCTTCCCAAAACTGCTTCTCAAGTTTGCGTGGGTGATATTGGGATGGTGGGTGGAGCAGCCGCCCGGGTCCTGTCCCCCAGCACACCCGGTAACCATTGCTATAATTCAGGTCTATGAGCTCGAGGACACACATGTTTAGCACACGACTCTAAACACACGTGATATAAGAGTCACATATATAATCTTCTCCGACACACGTGGTGGCCAGCGCCGGGTTGGTACTCTACTAAGGCGCACTGATGCTGTGTCCTGTGTGCTGTTATATTCTGCGGTGTGTTGAAACGAATTCAAACACATCAATGATAATTGTATTGACTGTACAAGTCCGGTGTTCCAGCGTTGTACAGGTGTGGTGTTCCATCGCGGCACCGTAAGTGTTCCAAACGACCAGCTGGTGTTCTAATAACGTTAACGGTCGTACCCCCCCTCCTCCCTGGGGTATGGGGGGACAACTACCACTCACAGGATGGGTATGTGGTGCATAATAAACCAACTAGACTAACCCACACAAACAATCACGTAGTCATTTACCTGCGACACCTGCTTGGACAGTCCAATCCTCGAGGCATCACGCCACCAGGACGCAGGCACTGCGCTAGTTGCTTAGTCACTGTCTAATGGTCACCACAATATGTTGAGTCGTCTTGTTAGAAAGCGCACTCAAACCTCATTCAACATTCTACACCAGATGTGTTCGGGGGATAATGCGCGCGCAACCCGTTCTCAGACCCCAAGTCTATTCCCTCTAGCGGTCGACCCCCAAAGACGCACTCATCAATGTTAACATGAGCTGTTTATTCAAAATAGGAATTTTCTCAAATATAAATTAATGTAATTATATATTACCATATTGTGCATATTTAGGCACTGGTTAGGTTAGGTGTTTGGTTAGGTTAGGTTAGGTTAGGTTAGGTTAGGTTAGGTTAGGTGTTTGGGTTCTGTTGACGATTATTTTGTATTTGTAGTACGTGGGTGAAGCATTTGTAGCGTTGTGGTTCGAACAAAAGTCGTCAGTGAAGCACTTGTTCGAACGTCATCAGTTGTAAGTCGCGTGTAAACCGTTTTTCATTCATAAACAAGGGGGTTTGGCGGCTGGATGGAATAAACTTTGGCCGTTTATGAGGACGGTGTGTGCGTTACTAGGAGCACCTCAAGTGCCTAACGGGCTTCGTTTCTCAGGTAGTACCAGAGGAAACTCCGGACCTTCGTTCGAATCTTCGGACCTATATATGAAGCTTCGGACACCAGCCCGTCCGCGCATATAAAGATCCAAGCTTGTTAATCCAACCACCCGTTAATCCATTAATCCAACCCTGCCCCGTACTTAGCGCCAGGGATTCACGAAGCAGTTACGCAAGCACTTACGAACCTGTACATCTTTTCTCAATCTTTGGCGGCTTTGTTTACAATTATTAAACAGTTAATGAGCTCCGAAGCACCAGGAGGCTGTTTACAACAATAACAACTGTTGAATGGAAAATTTTCATGCTTGTAAACTGTGTAATAAATGTAACCAAAGCCTGTATGAATGTAACGTTCCTGGGCTTCAGGGGTCCTCCAGGAACGTTCCTGGGCCCCCAGGGGTCCTCCAGGAACGTTCCTAGGGCCCCAGGGGTCCTCCAGAAACGTTCCTGGGCCCCAGGGGTCCTCCAGGAACGAAGGGTCTCTGAAATCGATTTTCTGTTTTGACTTTACACAGAAAACAGAAGATTGTGTCATGGGGAACTATGTTATCTTTCTCGGATCACACGGGGAACGTCACTCTAAGTTTAGTTCCATTCCAGTTATACTTTGTCCCAATGTGGACAGGCACACACAATGTGAGGTTTAGACAAGAGGATCTTGTGTTCTGTTGTAAGGGTGAGAGAACGCCGTAGGCCAACGCTTTAATAAACCTTGACGAACCTGATTAATTCTTATCCTAGTAATAAGAAGCTAACCTAACTAATCCTGAGCTAACCTGAGGAGAGGGAGAGACGCCACCACCACTGGCCACACAGACGCTGTGAGGAGACCAGCCCCACAACCACCCACACTGACTCATGGGTAATGAGGCGTCACCTGCAGTACCAGGCGACAGGTAAATGTAAGTTATTACGTCATCCTCAAGTCAACTTAGCATCACAAGCGCACAATTTGTATGCTTGTGATGCTCATAAGCCAACACTTATGTGGGTAAAACTACACACACACATTTACCAACACTGGTAATTGCACACACACATACACGGTGGGTGGGAAGCGGTGGGAGACATGATCACTACCTACAAAATTCCCAGAGGAATTGACAGGGTAAAGATAAACTGTTTAATACGGGTGGTACGCGAACAAGGGGACACAGGTGGAAACTGAGTACCCATATGTGCCACAGGGACGTTAGAAAGAACTTTTTCAATGTCAGAGTAGTTAACAGGTGGAATGCACTAGGAAGTGATGTGGTGGAGGCTGACTCCATACACAGTTTCAAATGTAGATATGATAGAGCCTAATATTCTTAGGAACACGTACACCTGTTAGTTGATTGACAGTTGAGAGGCGGGACCAAAGAGCTAGAGCTCAATCCCCGCAAGCACAACTAGGTGAGAACAAGTAGGTGAGTATACATATATACACACACTGTTACCTAGCAGTAAATAGGCACCTGGGAGTTTGACAGCTGTCACGGGCTGCTTCCTGGGTGTGTGTGTGGAGAAAAAAAAAAGTTGATTGATTGACAGTTGAGAGGCGGACCGAAAGAGCAGAGTTCAACTCCCGCAAGCACAACCAGGCGAATACACACACACACACACACCCACTCATACACACACACACACACACACACACACACACACACACACACACACACACACACACACACACACACACACACACACACACACACACACACACACACACACACACACACACACACACACACACACACACACACACACACACACACACACTCCATCCTTTACACACAAATAAAAATTAATGAGATTCTATTTTTATTCTCACATAAAAACTGCAGTTTCTTCATTTGGTGATGTTTTGTTATTTGAGGCGTGGCGGCTGAGACACTAACGAGACGTATTGGTAAACGTCAGGTCTCTCAGAGCCACAAGAAGAAGAAGACATTGATTTTTAGTGATAAAATCTGACAAATATAAAACACAATTTAAAGTGGACATCTCTCGCCCCTCTCGTGTGGCCCGTCTCAGTCTTCACACGCCCTTGGGTGACGACAGTCAAACTACTGCAGGTCTTCTCTGTAACTACTGGTGGCATTGTAATTACCTCGGAGTGTGGCCGTCGTCACACTAACTGCATTACTGGCCGTGAGGGCTGACGCTCCAGCCAGCACCACACACCTGACTCAGGGCATTCGTCTAGCTTCACACACTTGACTCAGGGCACTCGTCTAGTTTGACTCAGGCTGTTAGACGCGGCTGCTCGCAGCCTGACGTATGAGTCACAGCCTGGTTGATCAGGTATCCTTTGGAGGTGCTTATCCAGTTCTCTCTTGAACACTGTGAGGGGTTTGCCAGTTATGCCCCTTATGTGTAGTGGAGTTACAGTTTGAGACTAACTCAAGTTAGTCTTGAGCATGTTGAAAGATGAAGCTTTCTTCGAAGTATATATATGTGTGTCTGTGAGTATGTACGTGTGTACTCGATCTAGTTGTGCTTGCGGGGGTTGAGCTTCGGCTCTTTGGTCCCGCCTCTCAACTATCAATCAACTGGTGTACAGGTTCCTGAGCCTACTGGGCTCTTATCATATCTACATTTGAAACTGTGTATGGAGTCAGCCTCCACCACATAACTGCCTAATGCATTTTATCTTTTAACTAGTCAGACACTGAAAAAGTTCTTTCTAACGTCCCTGTGGCTCATATGGGTACTCGGTTTCTACCTGTGTCCCCTTGTTCGCGCTCTACCCGTGTTAAACAGTTATTCTTTATCTACCTTGTCGATTCCTTTTAGAATTTTGTAGGTAGTGATCATGTCTCCCCGAGCTCTCCTATGGTGAGGTGCATTTCCCGCAGCCTTTCCTCGTAACTCATGCCTCATAGTTCTGGGACTAGCCTAGTGGCATACCTCTGAACCTTTTCCAGTTTCGTCTTGTGCTTGACAAGGTACGGCCTCCATGCTGGGGCCGCATACTCCAGGAATCTTCTTACATATGTGGTATACAAGGTTCTGAATGATTCCTTACACAGGTTCCTGAAGGCAGTTCTGATGTTAGCCAGCCTCGCATGGCATGTGTGGTTATGTCTGTGAATGTGAATGTGAGTGTGTCCGTGAGTGGGTGTCTGGCTGTATGAAAGGGTGGTTTGTGTGTGTGTGTGTGTGTGTACTCACCTAGTTGTACTCACCTAGTTGTGTTTGCGGGGGTTGAGCTCTGGCTCTTTGGTCCCGCCTCTCAACCTTTGGCCTTTGGTCCTTTGCCTTTGGTCCCGCCTGTGTGTGTGTGTATGTATGTATTTTTCGCTTGTGTGTGGTGGAAAGCAGCGCCACTGAAAGGACGGAGGGGAGGGGGGCGCTCACACACACACACACACACACACACACACACACACACACACACACACACACACACACACACACACACACACACACACACACACACCTGACATTCAAAACAACCCAGAGAGTACGAACAAATCAAGGAAGACACCAAGTTCGGCCCACAGGCAGATATGCGATAGCCAAGTGCAGTTAGCACAGTGGGGGGCACAGTGTAGGCACAGTGGGGGGGCACAGTGTAGGCACAGTGTGTGGGCACATTGGAGGCAGAGTGGAGGGGCACAGTGTGGGCACATTGGAGGCACAGTAGAGGCACAATGGGAGCACAGTAGAGCTGTCTGGGACAAGCACTGAGTGTATGTGGTGGTATACATGAGAGTGTAACTTCCTTACATGGATGACACCCACATGTGAGGTGTAACTATACGGGTTACGTGTAGGTACAACTATATGTGTAGGTAGTGGGTGGATAAAGGTGTAGGGGCCCCCAGTGACTATACATTGTGGTACAGTGACTATACACTGGGGTACAGTGACTATACACTGTGGTACAGTGACTATACACTGTGGTACAGTGACTATACACTGGGGTACAGTGACTATACACTGGGGTACAATGACTATACACTGGGGTACAGTGACTATACACTGGGGTACAGTGACTATACACTGGGGTACAGTGACTATACACTGTGGTACAGTGACTATACATTGATGTACAGTGACTATACACTGTGGTACAGTGACTATACACTGTGGTACAGTGACTATACACTGTGGTACAGTGACTATACACTGGGATACAGTGACTATACACTGTGGTACAGTGACTATACACTGTGGTCAACACACACCCACAATACAACAATGGGATACATAGAGTTACTACAAAAATGAACATTCTTATGATGTTCTAACTCGTAGGTAATCAGGGAACACACAGTATCATACACTATTTGTTTAACAATGTATAATAGGGATTAATGTAATATTTCCACCTAATACAATACTGATCCAGTCCCCAGACTGGAGTCCCCGGCTGGAATCCCCGACTGGAGTCCCCAGACTGGAGTCCCCAGTTGCAGTCCCCGCCTGGAGTCCCCAGACTGGAGTCCCAGACTGGAGTCCCAGACTGGAGTCCCCGCCTGGAGTCCCCGCCTGGAGTCCCCGCCTGGAGTCCCCAGACTGGAGTCCCCAGACTGGAGTCCCAGACTGGAGTCCCCAGACTGGAGTCCCAGACTGGAGTCCCAGACTGGAGTCCCCAGACTGGAGTCCCAGACTGGAGTCCCAGACTGGAGTCCCAGACTGGAGTCCCAGACTGGAGTCCCCAGACTGGAGTCCCAGACTGGAGTCCCAGACTGGAGTCCCCAGACTGGAGTCCCAGACTGGAGTCCCCGACTGGAGTCCCCTAACTCCTGAAGGTCAAAAATGAATCATAAAATGAGAAGCACTGAGTCTGGAGTCATTAGAGCGAGGGCCACGAGGAGATCTTCAGGAAAATTGACCTAACGATACTATAAAAAACGCGAAGGGGCATAATAGTGCCATAAAAGGCTCAGAAATATTGTTTTCACTTAATAACAATAGAACGCTAAATTGAATGTTTTCAGCGCACAACAATAGAACGCCAGGGAATAGATGGGAGATGATGCGTGTGGTGGAAATATTCTCCTTAGTCAATGATTAGTAAGTACGGAATAGATTGTAATTGAAGAGGAAGTAGATGCTAATTCCACATACAAACACACACACACACACTCACACACACAATGACAAATGGAATGCATTAGGCAGTGATGTGGTGGAGGCTGACTCCATACACAGTTTCAAGTGTAGATATGATAGAGCCCAGTAGGCTCAGGAACCTGTACACCTGTTGATTGACGGTTGAGAGGCGGGACCAAAGAGCCAGAGCTCAACCCCCGCAAACACAACTAAGTGAATACACACACACACACACACACACACACACGCACACACACACACACACACACACACACACACACGAAAACTCAAGAGAGAGAGAATTAATACTGTGCGAAATAACTAGCGAATCACGTAGTTTAAAATTAAGGGCCCGCGCTAACATCAAACTCTTCCCAAGCCTAGCGCCTATAAAAAGATTTTATAACAGTTTCGCGCTCAATAAAATTCGAAAAGATATATTTCCCTTTTACTGTACAGCTGCGCCGGCATGATTAATCCTAATAAATTACAGGAATAAATTTCAGATATTAAGTTCGTCTTAAAACACTGGTGAAGGGAAGGGAATTTTCAGGGGAGAGCGCCAAGCCATGACGACTATATAGCACTGGGAAGGGGGTCAGGATATGGATTTGGGATGGGACGGGGGGAAGGAATGGTGCCCAACCACTTATGGACGGTCGCGGGGATTGAACACCGACCTGCATAAAGCGAGACAGTCGCTCTACCGTCCAGCTCAAGTGGTTGGACAAACACTTGAGAACAGATATAAGATTTATTTGACGATTAATAGGCGGGTTTATGGATGGGTCCTGCGGTTATTTGCGTCTGACGTACTTATGAATGAACCACAATTTTTGTATCAATAATGTTATATGTGTCGAGGATAGGACTGTGACCCTTACCGACACCAACCACATGACTGAGGAAATAATATAGTATATTATACAGAAGAATGCCGACTCTCATTAAAAAAATTACATGACACCAAACAAGTCATGACAAATGGCATCCGTGTTTGTATGGCGTCATGAAGTGAAGGAGCTCCACCTCGGTGCTCGACGAATGTTGTAAGCTCTCCTCAGGCTGGGCTCGTCCAAGCGGCAGCCAAACCCACCACCTGCCTTCAGGCAAGGCTCGTCCAAGTGGCGACCAGACCTCAAAGAGTCTTTAATAAATGTGACAACCCGTTCTCAGGCTAGGTCCATTCCATGCAGCGGCCGACCCCCAAAGATAAATTCAACAAATTTAACACGCTGGCATTCAAAATAAAAACATGTTGAATACGCAGTAAATAGAAAATTATGAATGTGTTTTTGGGTTCGAGCCTCGCCTGATGGCAGGTAGCCAATCCGTCCTCTTAAAAATAACGTCGCTTTCCCTAGTATGTGCTATGGCCAAAAATTGACGTAATTTGAAATGAAATCGGCTCACGCAAGTGATGTACAGTCCCAGACCACACACTAGAAGGTGAAGGGACGATCGACGACGTTTCGGTCCGTCCTGGACCATTCTCAAGTCGATTCTTCAGCCACGTTATTGTAACTCATCGCCTGAAAGTTCAGTCCCGTTTTCTGTTGGAGTCCTCTGGCTTACTGGGTAAGGTTAGGAGAGGAAACTTTAACTGAAAGTTTTTCAAGACATTTTGAAATTTTAGGAGAATTTCCTGCCCTCCTAACCTACCAGAGGACCCTTAACCCCTTAACTTGTAGATTTGAAAAAAAAATATCCAAAATTTAGATTCAATTTTTTTTCATTTTCAAATTAAATCCAGTTTCGGCCATACGGGTAAACGGCCAAATTCAGACGCAATTTTTAAGAGGACAGGTTGAGGTAGCAGAGGTGCTAATTATTCATAAACAGGGGGAGGGGGGGGGGGTCTGGAAGGTGGGTTAGTGACCCTTTGGCTAGATGGGATAGAAGTTTTAACCATCGGCTATTTGAAGCCTTGTAGGCAGGACCGACCCAAGGTTTGAGCAGCAGCGATCTAGTGTCCGCCAGGCCGGTCACTGGTCCGCCAAGCCAGGCCGGCCACCGGTCCACCGCCAGCCTGGCCACCGGTCCACCAGCCCGGCCACCGGTCCACCACCTGTTTTCACACGTTCCTAAAATTGCCAGTGTTATGCATTTTGAACACAGCCAGCGTGGCGGGCCCCAGGGGGATTGTGCCATCAACCACTATTCTGTTTTTCACTCCCTCTGTCACAGCACCGCTGAACGCCGTTCCCTGACACGTTATTTAACCCCCGTCGCGTCTATCTCCAGGCAATTCCTCTTGTTTTTATATTGTGGTACAGATGAATACTTGACTTAGTGTAGAGCAGCATTCGTGTTAAGCAACATGACTCTCATCACCACAACACCATCCCCAAGCTCCTAGGACACCTCAATTTGGGATGGGACGGAGGGAGAAGAATGGTGCCCAACCACTTGGAACGTCGGGGATTGAACGCCGGACCTGCACGAAGTGAGACCGTCGCTTTACCGTCCGGCCCAAATCCTTATCCTAAACGTTACGATTTAACATTCAAGTGAACAAACAGTAGTGTGCTGGCCCCACCAGTGGTCCAGAGGGAAGATAGCACACCCGGGAGACATCTAATTGAAAAGACCTCACCTCATTCTTGGGTGTTCTCAGCGATAAAGGAGGTCCAGGTGAATCGTAGTGTGAGGTGAACTAACACTTGTAAATGTCTATGTCCACTACGGGCTCACCATAGCCCGTGCTACTTGCAACTTTTTGTTCCCAGCAGCTGAATCTGAAGCAACAACAAGAAGCATGTAAGCTTTTACGGGCTATTCATGCCCGTGCCACTTCATGGGTGGCTTAATCTTCATCAATCATGTAAGCTTAGCAAGCCTGTGTCTTTAGTGCAGTGTGTCGTCCTGAAGATGTCACATGGCTGACAAAACCTCGAATAAAATGGAAAGATTAAGTAATTTGGTGTTTCGTCACCCTCTAAATAGTAGTATATACTTACGTAGAATGGTATGTATATATATATATATATATATATATATATATATATATATATATATATATATATATATAATTAAAAGTCCCGTCTACTTCTGGGAGACGCATGCTCGCTCCCAGCTCAAAGAGTCTTGCGAATAATCTAATTACATTTTTAATTTAGTTGCCGCTTAGCAGCCGTTTTCTATTTTCACCAAGTTTTTAACAAATGCCGCGCAATATAAGAGAGGCTTTTTAATGCTCCTGCCAGCAACTTCCGGACACGGGTCTTGGCAGATTATATTTTTGTCTTGGTGAAGTTCTTTGTACTGTTTTTGTTGAATGACTTGTAATGGAACTTGACAGCATGGATTAAAGACAATTAATTTGTAGACAAAAGTGTTATCATATGTAATTTCTGTTTTGTTTATCTGTGAATGTTTTGGTAAACTGTGCCTGTTTCTCGCTTGCATACGCCTCTGTGTTTAGTTTGTTTCTGTTAACTGATAGTGGAAGAGTCTAACTGATAGTGACAGAGAAGATTATTGATATCGACTAGTAGAGAGGATATCTGATAGTGACACATTAGTCACCGCGTCTATTCATAACTGATTGCTTCCGGGTGGGACTCCCGGGTATGTCAAACCGTTTGGGTACGTATTCTTTCACCCAATACATCTGTTTACTTAGCAGAACGTAGGTACATATGAGATAGTCGACTGTTGTGAGACGCGACATGGAAAATGGTCAGGTTTATTTTTTTATTAACGCATTTAGGTACATGAAGGATCAAAATACCTTGTGATTGTTTACAAAATAATTTAATATTAAAAACAAATATTAATAGACTTCCTGACAACTATTTGTAACAGTGATAGATATAGCAGTACTAAAATTAGACTCAGTATTACTACTATTCATACATAAATGTCCATGTAGTTTTGTCTATACGGAGTGGTTTCTAAATCAATATTTTTTTCCCTTCTGCAGTGCGCAAGAGTGACGAGTCTGAAGGATCAGTTCTGCTTCTCTAAGCTCAACTCATCAGGCATGATGAGCCAAGTGGAGTTTAAAGGTAATGTAAGGCTTGGCTTTACAAGTTACTGCAGTGACGGAGTCTAAAACTTAAGTTTTTTCTTTCAGCGTGATCTTTTTCTCTTTCTCCTCCTCGCTCGCTTTCTTTGTCTTCCTTCAAAGTCAATAATTTCTCCGTTTATCTATGCACATATTCTGAAAGGCAAGGCGTGCGGCAGTGAACGATAGGCTGAAACAGTATGAGAGAATTGTAGGAGAAGAGTGTTTGGGGAGGTGTGTGTGTGAGTTGGGAGGTGTGTGTGTGTGTGTGTGTGTGTGAGTTGGGGAGGTGTGTGTGAGTTGGGAAGGTGTGTGTGTGTGTGTGTGAGTTGGGGAGGTGTGTGTGTGAGTTGGGAAGGTGTGTGTGTGTGTGTGTGAGTTGGGGAGGTGTGTGTGTGAGTTGGGAAGGTGTGTGTGTGTGTGTGTGAGTTGGGGAGGTGTGTGTGTGAGTTGGGAAGGTGTGTGTGTGTGTGTGTGAGTTGGGGAGGTGTGTGTGTGAGTTGGGAAGGTGTGTGTGTGTGTGTGTGAGTTGGGGAGGTGAGTGTGAATGACTGGGTGTGGCCATCGGAGCGGGCAGACAGGTCAATTGGGAAAGAACTGTAAAACCGACATAAACAAATCGAAAAATTAACCCAGGAACAACTCCCCCGCGGCCCAGATGACGAGCACAACATTGTCTTGAATTAATCGGTGCAGCTAGGAACTCTGTGACCCATTAATAAACATATTTAATAAACTAATTAACACAGGAATTGGCGACACAGCCTGGAAGGTGCCCAACGTGGTGCTGATATTCAAGAAGAGAAATAGATCTTATGCTCCACAATGCCAGTTGATTAGCCTCTGTGTTGATAGTGGGAGCGCCTCTCGAGGATATAAGAACAAGTTCGAGTTGCATTTCCTGGAGAGGCAAGGGGAAGAATTGGCCAGTCTTTAAGTGGATGAGAGGCATCACAGAGAAGATATGTGCAAGAAAACTATCAAATCAAGTCAGAATCCTGATAATGAGGAGGTGGGGAAGTAAGGCAGGTAGGAAGGAAGAGAGATAGAGAGAAAGGGAGGGAGAGTAAGACAACCAAGTTTTAACCCAGACCTGCAGATCCCATAAAAGGTGAAGAATTAGGGGGCCTCCCAAGAAGAGTTAAGCTGTGGCTCTTAAGAGTGTGGGCCCCCGTGCCGCAGCGGACGAGCCCACCAGCTCCTCACGCTACTGAGTGGAGATTCGCGTGACTTTGGCTTATTTAATACGACCAGAAAGAACTGCATTATAACAAGACTCTCCGGCCAGGAATGTGAGCAGCTGGGGCCGGCATCTTTATCAAGGCCTCTCGTCGTATTTTACGTCCGCCACCCGCTCCTCTGGGGCGATAAACTCTCCGGTTTTAATGCCCCGAATGAGTGGGAAGCATTTTTATATTGGCGACTGGGAGATACCGGTCGAACTGACGAAACCTTTACAGGGTTAACTTTGATTTGTCAAGCAGTCGAATTCAAGCTCCTGGGTTCCGGGTTCTCTCTTTTTACCCTTCAAACTTCTACCTCTCTCTCTCTCCCCCCACTCCTTATCATCCCTTTCAGGAAACTCATCCCATTTCTGTCCATACCTTCGCTGTCCAACATCACCTTCTACTGGTTCGTCACCGCCAGGACTCGTCTTGGAGACAGCAGGTGGTGCTAGGACTCGTCCTGGAGACAGCAGGTGGTGCTAGGACTCGTCTTGGAGACAGCAGGTGGTGCTAGGACTCGTCTTGGAGACAGCAGGTGGTGCTAGGACTCGTCTTGGAGACAGCAGGTGGTGCTAGGACTCGTCTTGGAGACAGCAGGTGGTGCTAGGACTTGTCTTGGAGACAGCAGGTGGTGCTAGGACTCGTCTTGGAGACAGCAGGTGGTGCTAGGACTTGTCTTGGAGACAGCAGGTGGTGCTAGGACTCGTCTTGGAGACAGCAGGTGGTGCTAGGACTCGTCTTGGAGACAGCAGGTGGTGCTAGGACTTGTCTTGGAGACAGCAGGTGGTGCTAGGACTTGTCTTGGAGACAGCAGGTGGTGCTAGGACTCTAAGAGTAATTATCCCGCTCGCAGGATCGCCACTCTACTGAAACATTGTATTTACTGCGTCAGGTTTATAGCTCAGTGATTCTGGTGGAGAGATTAATGTGAGCTTTGATGCCATGAGTGATGGGAGTGTTGGTGAGAGTGGCGGGGCTCCCACGCTGTCACTCACCTCACCCTCGCTGTCACACACCTCACCCACGCTGTCACTCATCTCACCCACGCTGTCACACACCTCACCCACGCTGTCACTCATCTCACCCACGCTGTCACTCATCTCACCCACGCTGTCACTCACCTCTCCCACACTTTTCTCCTCATGACCTCCTGACTCTCCAAAGTGGTATATTTGTTCGTTTAATTACTGACGAGTAGACGGGAGACATCTCCCGTCACGCAGGGTGCAGTCGCACCTCCACAGATCTCCACAGATGGCTCAAAAGGGCCACCACTTACGGGCTATTCATGCCCGTGCCACCTTTTGGGTGGCTTAATCTTCATCAATCAATCAATCTGACGAGTACTACGGGCTCGCCATAGCCGGTGCTACATGGACACTTCGTTCTGAGTAGCTAAATCTGAAACAACAACAGCAACAACAACTGACGAGTAGTGGACATATTGACGTCAACACGCCGTGAAAACTGATCATCTGTTATAATTATAATCTAAATGTATGTAAATAAAATTTTTAATAGTCGTTTGTTCAAAATCGCTAATCTCCGAAATTTCTTCAACGAGTGCTTTGAAATTTTGACACAACGTTCCATTTGTATCCGAGCGGATTTTTTTATATACATACTATATAGATGCCACACCTGTGACAGGTAAAAACATGTTTTTTTTTAAAACACAGCGCCATCTGTAGGACGTAAGTGCAACACACGCTACACTAAATTTGTTATGATTTCATTTTAATGTTTCTAATT
Source organism: Procambarus clarkii (assembly GCF_040958095.1). NCBI lineage: Eukaryota > Metazoa > Arthropoda > Malacostraca > Decapoda > Cambaridae > Procambarus > Procambarus clarkii. Next base: position 40,564,255 of record NC_091154.1, on the reverse strand, counting down.
GCATTGATAAATTGTATTTTCATAGAATTTGATGTATTTTCATTTTGATTTAATTATTTTGTGTGACATTGCATTGGAATTGAGCTGTGTTGTTTACCATACCATTCATTTTTGAGTATATAGTTTATTTTTTAATTTTTTTCATTGTTTTTCATTTCGTTTTTTTCGCCCGGGATTCGAACCCGGAATTCACGATTGTGAGTCGAGAACAATCGCGACTGTACCACCGGGACTCTACACCTAATAATAATATATATAGCAAAGATTAACAGAAATAACATATTGAGCCAATCTTACGTTATCCATGTGACACAACTACTTTTTATTGATCGTTGTGTTCCAACATATCCACGACTCGTCTGATTCTCTAGCTTCAATTCGTGACCACTCAGATACAGGAGTTGACGTTTAGGCTTCAGGTTTGGATGTGGGTAGTGTTGTAGTCGCCCCAGTGTGTGGTGGGTGTGTGGGGTGTGGTGGGTGTGGAGTGTGTGAGGTGTGTGGGGTGTGTGGGAGTGTGTGGGGTGTGTGTGAGGTGTGTGGGGTGTGTGGGAGTGTGTGGGGTGTGTGGTGGGTGTGTGGGGTGTGTGTGGGAGTGTGTGGGGTGTGTGTGGGAGTGTGTGGGGTGTGTGTGGGTGTGGAGTGTGTGGTGTGGGGTGTGTGTGGGAACTGTGTTTCGTCTGCGAGATGAGAGAGCTGCTCCATATGGACACTGTAATCCATCATGTTAAACTGGCACTAACTACTAATATTGGGTCATTAACCTCAGCAACTTGGGAACATTAGGTAGCCATAAAGTGCCATAATGTGGCATGATGAAGGCAACAACTTGCCGCAAGTGCCACGGCGTCTCCCAATTAGTAGTAAGTCGGTGAAAATCTGTCGATCTGTTCAAGAATTAGTACAAAAATACTCTTCTTCGTGTTAAACACATTTAGTTGGTATGTTTGTGTTTGTTGGTTTGTTCATGTTGGTCGCTGTGAGGAGTGATCCAGGTGGTCGCTGTAAGGAGTGATCCAGCTGGTCGCTGTGAGGAGTGATCCAGCTGGTCGCTGTGAGGAGTGATCCAGCTGGTCGCTGTGAGGAGTGATCCAGCTGGTCGCTGTGAGGAGTGATCCAGCTGGTCGCTGTAAGGAGTGATCCAGCTGGTCGCTGTGAGGAGTGATCCAGGTGGTCGCTGTAAGCAGTCATGCAGATAGTCACAATAGGAAGGTAGAGTGATAAATTCTAATTCTGTGGAAAGTTCTATCCGGTTAATAATTATATCAACACCGACCACACCTGAATATATATATATATATATATATATATATATATATATATATATATATATATATATATATATATATATATATATATATATATATATATATGACAGGTTCGGCCTTAGAGGACGCAGAGCCATAAAATAAAGAGTAGTGTTTGTGTAAATGAATGACAGAGACAATATCAGGCTCTCTCTCTCTCTCTCTCTCTCTCTCTCTCTCTCTCTCTCTCTCTCTCTCTCTCTCCTCTCTCTCTCTCTCTCTCTCTCTCTCTCTTTCTCTTTTTCTCTCTTTTTCTCTCTCTTTCTCTCTCTGTTTCTCTCTCTCTCTCTCTCTCTCTCTCTCTCTCTCTCTCTCTCTCTCTCTCTCTCTCTCTCTCTCTCTCTCTCTCTCTCTCTCTCTCTCGCCACCTGTGCAATAACATCGCTCTTCTCTCAAAACCTACAAAACTGTGATTAAAAAAAGGCTTTCCAAATATTGTACATTTTATACACGAGGAAAACCCCACATGGCAGCTTTTTCATTATGTTATTCACTGTGAGTATCTGACGAGCCGAGTGTATTGGGTCTCGGCGTGCGGAGGGGGAGAGAGAGAGAGAGAGAGAGAGAGAGAGAGAGAGAGAGAGAGAGAGAGAGAGAGAGAGAGAGAGAGAGAGAGAGAGAGAGAGAGAGAGAGAGAGAGAGAGAGAAATTGAATGTAATAGAGTTACATAATACTTGTGTGCTCCAGTCCCGCCACTGCTATATATATATATATATATATATATATATATATATATATATATATATATATATATATATATATATATATATATATACAGCCACTCGACGAGTTGGTGGTCGCGTGTAGGCCGAGGGAGCTTCAAAGGCCGCCTCTGAATGGTGGCCTTACCCTATCAACTGACCAATCAGCGAGCAGCTTCCACGAAAGTGATCAGCTGATGATTCCTGTTTGGCACAGACCTGATTCAAGGCTTTTTATATAAGTTTAAAGTAAACAAATCACGTTACAGTTGACTCTTGTACTACCACCGAGACTACTGCTACTACGACTGTTGTTGACAATATAAGTAGTCTATTATTGCCACTTCTAGGCCCATCACCACCTGACCTATTGCTTCATGCTGATCATGAAGTCCCCTCACCTCCCTGCCCCATAACACCCCCATCACCGCTACCACCCCTCTCTCACCACCACCACACTACCATTCACCACCAACCCCAGACACCTCCACACTCATCACCACACCCTTATCAAAACCACCTCAACCATTATCCGTTAACGACCACCAACCATTAACTAACGACCACCCCCCCAACCACTAGCAAACTCCTCCAACCGTTTCCAATCTCCAACCACCCCCAACAACCACCACCAACCACCACAACCATCAACCTCCACCACCACCAACAACCACTACCACCAACCACCACCAACAACCACCACCTCCAACCGCTACCACCAACCACCACCACCAACCACCACCAACAACCACCACCACCAACAACCACCACCAACAACCACCACCAACCACCACCACCAACCACCACCAACAACCACCACCACCAACAACCACCACCAACAACCACCACCAACAACCACCACCACCAACAACCACCACCTCCAACCGCTACCACCAACCACCACCACCAACCACCACCACCACCACCACCACCAACCACCACCACCAACCACCACCACCACCACCACCAACCACCACCACCCCCAACCACCACCAACCACCACCAACCTCCCTACACCAAAAATACAATCACATTCCACAGGCTCCGTAACTCCCCTATCAAAACAAAAAATATTTTTCCCAGAACCTGACTTTCCTCAATGAAGTTCGTCCTGGGAACTGAAGCTCCCCACTTCGACTCCCACGAGAATATCAGTCATGTATTTTCATGCCGTGTCGACCCCACACGGTGTAAGTCATATTTATTTTATATTATGTAACAATAAAACTACATTAATAAAAATTATTACTATTCTTATTATTGAAGGTGAAGAAAATACACTATACATGAAGAAAATACACTATTCATGTATAAAATGTATTATTAGCCTACATTTTCCAGATGTACGTGTCATTCTTGATCAAGGTGGTGTTGATGTTGTGAAGATGATTGATTAATGAAGATTAGGCTACCCAGAAGGTGGCATGGGCATGAATAGCCCCGTAGGTGAACAAAGATTGTAAGCACATGCGTATGATTGTATTTCACGCACCCCCAGGGAATCCCCAGGGACTCCCCAGGGAATCCCCAGGGACTCCCCAAGGACTCTCCCAAGGAATACCGCACCTTGTGACGATCAAATGTCCCTGTGTCTGGGAGAAGTGCGGGCCGGGCACCGCAGGAACACTATGCCGCAACCTGAACACCACAAACTGTGTGCTTATACGAATTAACACATTTCATTGATCCATTACAAAACACACACACACCTTGCGGTGATTATAAGTATTAACTAATTTGTCCCTGATACTAAGTGGTGATAAATATTAGATTTACTCACTGATGCATAACCTTAATGGGATTACAAAAAGTTCCAAGTAGCACGGGCTATGGTGAGCCCGTAGTGGACTTACCTGGCACAGGAGCGGGGCTGTAACTTGACAGGCAGAGTTCACGCGGGTCATGTATAGTACACATACTATACATTACCATGATCTGGGATCAGAAGATACCTCACCAACCATACAGGATCACTTGAACCCCCAGGATACATTAGTTTAAGCATATCATGGCTTAGTGGTTTAAGGCTTGTGCTTGAGAATACTCAGGTGTCAACCTTCGCATCCTTCTCCATCACTCCTACTGATTTCCTAACACTATGAGGTAATACAGGTAATACACAGTACACGGTTATACACACTACACAGTAATATACAGTACACAGTAATACACACTACACAGTGCACGGTAAGACACTATAAGTGCTCCAGCCACGTACAAAGGGATGGTTCAGTAATCAGAGCTCTCACTCTCACTATCTGAATTAAAGACAAACTTGCCAGGAGGCCGCGGGCAGCGCACCAGAGAGAGAGAAGATTAAGCCACCCAAAAGGTGGCTTGGGCATGAATAGCCCATAAGTGGTGGCCGTTTTTAGCCATTTCCAGTATCAATAGATGATACTGGAGATCTGTGGAGGTGCGACTGCACCCTGCGTGACGGGAGATGTCTCCCGTAGCGCACCAGAGGCCCAGAGATCACCTCTCATCTTCTACACCTTACCGAAATCTATTTCATTTTCTAATAATCAGATTAACGCAGTTTTTTGTTTAAATCTCTATGGGATGGACCTGGCGTGCCTGGTCTTATCAGCTACACGCTACCTACTTTATGGCTACCTTGCGTTAGTTCCGAGGATCAACGTTCCCGTGGCCCGGTCCCTGGGGGAGGTATCCTGGTTGGACTCATGTGATTCCTAAATCGCATAAGGAATCACACGAGACAAGCCCATGACATCACCATAACAAGAAAAATGTTGAACAAAAATACCTGTATAATAGACAAAACCCAAGATGCAAGAAGATTACAAATTCTTAAAGCAATTCACATAAGAATAGAACAACCTACCATGAACACCCAAATCACGGAACTATTTACTCTGCCCACCATGAGAGTAAGGACAAGACCAGAACATAACGAACATAACCTTTATTCTTCTATTCTTATGTGCTTCGTCCCCCATTTAACCTCTATGTATCCCCCTTGTTTTTACCTTTATCACCTGACCCGGTACGGGTATAAATCAACGAGTCCTGTAATTTCATTTCACTTGATAATGAACCATCGAGGTTCGAAACGTTGTGCAAATTGTATAAATAAGTGTAATACATTCTATAGTAATTCACTTTTATCTTCACATTGAAATAACGAAATGAGTTTTGGAGAACTCCTCTTTCAGCTAAGCCTTGATGCTAGGAAAATAGTTAGAGGGATAGAAGCCCTAAACCAGAAGATAGTAAATACTGAATATGCGGTCATATTCAATGAGACATATATATATATATATATATATATATATATATATATATATATATATATATATATATATATATATATATATTACCAGAAGATATATATATATATATATATATTACCAGAAGATATATATATATATATATATATATATATATATATATATATATATATATATATATATATATATATATTACAATTGCAGCCTTATTAACAAAGCACCTTGATTTAAATATTGTTCATTAGGGAAATATCCCCTTTGAGGCAAATACACACACGTGTGTATTTATATATATATATTTTTTTCCCCCCACATGTATGGAAATACAATTTCAAGAATGACAACCGAGTATAATTTTACATTCCGTATTTCGAGGGGAAAAATATTTTAATAAAATGACCATCAGTGGACGAAGGCTTCAGAAGTAATGATGAATTAACAGGAATTTTTTTTAATAAATAATTCATATGCGAAATGTTGAATACTTTCGGGTTTTTGTTGTACTGTCAGTATTACGAGTCCCTCCCCCACCTGTCAGCATTACTAAGCCCTTCCCCCCACCTGTCAACATTACCAACCCCCCCCCCACCTGTCAGCACCACCAACCCCCCCACCTGTCAGCACCACCAACCCCCCCACCTGTCACCACCACCAACCCCCCCACCTGTCAGCACCACCAACCCCCCCACCTGTCAGCACCACCAACCCCCCCACCTGTCAGCACCACCAACCCCCCCACCTGTCAGCACCACCAACCCCCCCCACCTGTCAGCACCACCAACCCCCCCACCTGTCAGTACCACCAACTCCCCCATCTGTCAGCACCCCCCCCCCCCCCACCTGTCAGCACAACCAACCTGGCGCTGGGATATGAGGACAAGGATCTGGGACAGAACAAGGTGTAATAGGAGGATAAGAAGCTGGGATATGAGGACGGAACACATGATCAGTCCCCAACCCCTTGCACCTTCAGGGGATCGAACGCCGACCCTGCCAGAAGCAACACTGATACATATAGAGTTCTCAAACAAAAAGTCCTTATTTTACCTTTGTTTTAAAGTGCCTGATACAAAATTATTTCTATGATGTACAACCGTCGGTATTGAACTGGGGCCCGCAAGGCAGGGGACACCAGCTGAGGCAACACACACATACCTGCTGTAATTCGTCTCTTTGTACAACTCCTGCTGAATAATTTTAATTGGTAATTAAGCAGAATTAAAGTGTGCAATATATCTGCAGTGTTGGATTACTGCGGGTCTGGGCGAGGTGTTGGAGCTGGCTCCCTCTGACCCTTGTGCTCTCTCTCTCTCTCACTCTCTCTCTCTCTCTCTCTCTCTCTCTCTCTCTCTCTCTCTCTCTCTCTCTCTCTCTCTCTCTCTCTCTCTCTCTCTCTCTCTCTCCTCTCCTCTCTGTCTGAGATAAAAGAATTACTGCGATTACCAGTGATAAGAGTCTGGCAGTGTGACAGCCGAGATATTGGAGCACCAGAAACACTGAGTTTATAATGGTGTTTTAATTAACCCGCCCGGCAACACAGCCCCACAACACCGCCCCACAACACCGCCCCACAACTGTTCCAGACTCTTGGGTGTTGAGTACAACTCAAACCTTTAACTAAAGCTTCCCTCAGAGGCCCTAAAGCTCCCCTCAGAGGCCCTAAAGCTCCCCTCAGAGGCCTTAAAGCTTCCCTCAGAGGCCCGCATACCTCACACCAGAAGGTAAGTTCAAGACCGCCTTACATTATCACTTAAGCACAATGACTCCAAAGTTCAAGTTATGACCACCTCCTAAACCTTTCAAATATACGATCGCTTCCCCTTCAACATTATTAGTCAATAAAGTCAACAATACCAAATTAACGCCTTTCCTTCACATTTCTCGAGAAAGTAGTTATGGTTACAATAATTATATATTTGGTGGAGGAGAAAACTCATGTGTTCAGGGGGGATGTTCATGGTTTTCATTAGATACCTTATATTCTCTTCTACGGGACCATGGGTCCCCCACAGCTGTCTCTCTCTCCGTCCCCAGAGAACGGAGGAAGGGGGAGAGAGAGAGAGAGAGAGAGAGAGAGAGAGAGAGAGAGAGAGAGAGAGAGAGAGAGAGAGAGAGAGAGAGAGAGAGAGAGAGAGAGAGAGAGAGAGAGAGAATCATAATGAAGTATAATAAGGTGTACACACACACACACACACACACACACACACACACACACACACACACACACACACACACACACACACACACACACACACAGACCCTTAGCTTCCACCAATGAAACAGTCACAGCTGCTCATCAGCCATTAACTCTCCCTATCACTCTTTCTCTCGCCTAATTTGTTACATATAAATATTTCTTATTCAGTTTCACCAAAAGTGTTAAATCAGTGATGCTATAACGATTCTCTTCTATATTGCTCATGCTCATCCCATCTCGAGAAGGAAGTTGACAAATTTACTTTCCAACACTTAATTTTTATCTTATAATGTCCCGGCGTGTATCGCTAACGTTCCTCTTAGCATCCTCAGAGGCAGAGGGGGAAGTGTGCACAAACAGATCAATAAATAAGTTTGTGTAATTAATTATATTTGGAGTGTGTGATGAGAAGCGAGATGGTTATCCTGTCAAGGTGGAAGCTGTGGAGAAGGAATATGAGCTCTACACATATGATGGAGCCAGACAAGATGGGTACGACAGCATCTTAAATGTGTAATAAAATACGACAAAAAAAATAGATGTAAGGAAATACTATTACCTGGTACAGGTAGTCGACAGGTGGAACGTAGTGAAGGTGTGGAAGCCACCTCCATCCATAAATTAAAAGATCTGATACGACAAAGAATTCGGACAAAGTTAAGAAAATACGGAACAGGGAAGGAACTTGAAGGCGGGCTTAAAGCGAGAAGCCTCACTGAGTTAGACAAGTATTGTTAGGAAAGCCCTCACTGCTCCTCCTCATGTGCCTACTTCTCCTACCATCTTCCTCCTCCTCCTCATGTCTCCCCCCCGCCCCCCCCCCTCCTCGCCAACACTGCCACGCTCTCACACTATTGTGGCGCTCCTAATATTTTTAGCCTCTCGGCTCGCCTCCTTTCCTGGCCAGATTTACAGGTATTTTTATTTGCCTCATTCAGTTCTCCATTGTTCAATGTATGACTGAAAACATGTCTATGCACACACACACACACACACATGAGGAAGCTTTTAGGGCGCTTTACACTGCCTACGTGAGACCCGTCTTAGAGTATGCCGCGCCATCATGGAGCCCCCACCTGAAGAAACACATAAAGAAACTGGAGAAGGTTCAGAGGTTTGCGACGAGGCTTGTCCCAGAGCTACGAGGGATGGGATATGAAGAGCGGCTGAAGGAACTGAACCTTACGACACTAGAGAAAAGAAGGGAGAGAGGAGATATGATAGGGACATATAAAATACTCAGGGGAATTGACAAAGTGGAAATAGATCAAATGTTCACACGTAATAATAACAGAACGAGGGGACATGGGTGGAAACTGGAAACTCAGATGAGTCACAGAGATGTTAGGAAGTTTTCTTTTAGCGTGAGAGTAGTAGAAAAATGGAATGCACTTGGGGAACAGGTTGTGGAAGCAAATACTATTCATACTTTTAAAACTAGGTATGATAGGGAAATGGGACAGGAGTCATTGCTGTAAACAACCGATAGCTAGAAAGGCGGGATCCAAGAGTCAATGCTCGATCCTGCAAGCACATATAGGTGAGTACATATAGGTGAGTACACACACACACACACACACACACACACACACACACACACACACACACACACACACACACACACACACACACAGTCATATAAGAAGAAAAATGTCGGTGAACGGCCAAGTGACAAGACTAAGGAAGACAGAGGGGGCATATACTGAAAGTGACAAGGAAATCTGCGAGGCACTGAATGCCAGTTTCCATGGAGTGTTCACTACCGAGCCTGAGCAGCTCCCATTGTTGGAAGGGGTTACCCTAGATGAAAGACTATCAGATATAGAGGTGACAGCAGAGGAGGTAATGAAACAGTTGACAACTCTAGATGCAACTAAAGCAGTTGGACCAGACAAAGTATCACCGTGGATACTAAAAGAAGCAGCACAGGCCCTCAGCGTGCCTCTGGCAATGATCTTTAATGAGTCACTTATGTCAGGAGAATTGCCCAGTTGCTGGAAGAAGGCAAATGTCGTGCCGATCTTCAAGAAAGGAGATAGGGAGGAGGCACTTAACTACAGACCTGTATCACTGACAAGCATCCCCTGTAAAATACTGGAAAGAATAATTAGGCTGCGACTGGTTGCACACCTGGAGAACATTAGGTTTGCGAACAAACATCAACATGGGTTCTGGACAGGGAAATCGTGCCTAACAAACCTTCTGGAATTCTATGATAAAATAACGAGGATAAGACAGGACAGAGATGGTTGGGCAGACTGCATATTTCTGGACTGCCAAAAAGCCTTTGATACAGTACCGCACATGAGACTGCTGTTCAAGCTCGAGAGGCAGGCGGGGGTGGGGGGAAAGGTCCTAGAATGGATAAGGAACTACCTAACAGGAAGGAGCCAAAGAGTTACGGTAAGGGGCGAGAAGTCGGACTGGCGAACAGTAACAAGTGGAGTACCACAAGGATCGGTGCTGGGACCAATTCTATTTCTTGTATATGTTAACGACATGTTTACAGGCGTAGAGTCCTACATGTCGATGTTTGCGGATGATGCAAAGTTGATGAGAAGAGTTGTGACAGATGAGGATTGCAGGATCCTCCAAGAGGACCTGAACAGATTGCAGAGATGGTCAGAGAAATGGCTACTAGAATTCAACACGAGCAAATGTAAAGTTATGGAAATGGGACTAGGAGATAGGAGACCAAAGGGACAGTACACAATGAAGGGGAACAGCCTACCTGTAACGACGCGTGAAAGAGACCTGGGGGTGGACGTAACACCTAATCTATCTCCTGAGGCACATATTAATAGGATAACGACAGCAGCGTACTCTACACTGGCAAAAGTTAGAACATCATTCAGAAACCTAAGTAAGGAGGCATTTAGGGCGCTTTACACTGCCTACGTAAGGCCAGTCTTAGAGTATGCCGCCTCATCATGGAGTCCCCATCTGAAGAAGCATATAATGAAACTGGAAAAGGTTCAGAGGTTTGCAACGAGACTCGTCCCAGAGCTACGAGGGATGGGGTATGAAGAGCGCCTGAGGGAACTGTGCCTTACGACACTAGAAAGAAGAAGGGAGAGGGGGGACATGATAGGAACGTATAAGATACTCAGAGGAATTGACAGAGTGGACATAGACGAAATGTTCACACGGAATAGTAACAGAACGAGAGGACATGGATGGAAGCTTGAAACTCAGATGAGTCACAGAGATGTTAGGAAGTTTTCTTTTAGCGTGAGAGTAGTGGGGAAATGGAATGCACTTCAGGAACAGGTTGTGGAAGCAAATACTATTCATAATTTTAAAACCAGGTATGATAGGGAAATAGGACAGGAGTCATTGCTGTAAACAACCGATGCTCGAAAGGCGGGATCCAAGAGTCAATGCTCGATCCTGCAGACACAACTAGGTGAGTACAACTAGGTGAGTACACACACACACACACACACACACACACACACACACACACACACACACACACACACACACACACACACACACACACACACACACTACACACACACACACACACCACACACACACACACACACACACACACACACACACACACACACACACACACACACACACACTACACACACACACACACCACACACACACACACACACACACACACACACACACACACACACACACACACACACACCACACACACACACACACACACACACACACACACACACACACACACACACCACACACACACACACACACACACACACACACACACACACACACACACACACACACTACACACACACACACACTACACACACACACACACACACACCACACACACACACACACACACACACACACACACACACACATACACACTACACACACACACACACACACACACACACACACACACACACACACAAACACACACACACACACACACACACACACACACACACACACACACACACACACACACACACACACACACACACACACTACACACACACACACACACACCACACACACACACACACACACATACACACTACACACACACACACACACACCATCAATGACTCAAAATCTATGAAGTGTGTGTGTGGCAACCTGCTCGTTCCTTGTAAACTAATCACCATTCAGAAGCCTGCCCAGACTAATTGGCTCTCGCCTGTTCAATAGCTGAAAAGCAATTCAAGCTCTTTGCGTCGCCTTTAGATCAATGTGGTGTTGATGGTTGGTAAATGTCATGGTGACTAACTGGGGGCGTGGTGAATTGTCCTCAGCGGTGCGGGGACACAGGGTGACATTGGTGGCAACTGAGGTAGTGGCGTTAGAGGTGACAGTGGCACCCGGTAAGAGGTAATAATAGACCTTACAACCATTAACTAATGGAACAGTTACGGTAAAGACCCAAGAGAGACCCAATCACGTATTTTATTATAGTTATTAAAACTATATATCGTTAGGTTAGACTGGACTAGCCTATGATAGTTCACATTTGATTAGGGTTTATTTCGTGAGGATAAGGAAAGTTAGATTAAGTTTTGTTGAGATAAGTAGAGGAGAAGGCGAGGCTCTGGTGTATTAGGTCACAATGCCCTGAGTTTCCCAGCGGCAAAGTCTTCCTGTCCCGAGCGTTCAGTCCTGAACACACTGCCTCTTTACCAGTCCTGAGCGTTCCTGATCCCATTCTCTTAATGGAAATCGGTGTTAAGCCCTTCGGCAAGCTTTCACTTGCAGCGGGCAATGGAGGGCAGGCCGCGGGAATACTAAAGCAGGGGTGAAAGGTCGCAGAACACCTTTTCTCTTGCTGTGCCGCTGAAAGATACAGCTGTAGGGGAGCCTTCCTTAAACTCCCAGGCTGATAACAGAGATATGCGTAGAATAATAAACCCCACATTGAGTTAGGAAAACAGTATTGGTCAAATATATTGATATTGTTCTTAAAAGATTCCACCATTTTGCACCCGCAAGATAACGTAAGCTTTTAAGGGTTGACAGATGTTAATCTTCTTGTTTGAGGAGCTGTTCACTTGAGACAGTTAAGCAAGTCCCAGCTGTGTCTGGGTACAAGTGACAGGATGAACAACCCAGCGGGTTTCCTTCCTATTGGGGAGTGTTGTACATGCTGCTATGGCGGTGTGTCCACTCACAGGATGAGTGGCGCTGCCCAATACTGTCACTATGGCGGTGTGTCCACTCACAGGATGAGTGGCGCTGCCCAATACTGTCACTATGGCGGTGTGTCCACTCACAGGATGAGTGGCGCTGCCCAATACTGTCACTATGGCGGTGTGTCCACTCACAGGATGAGTGGCGCTGCCCAATACTGTCACTATGGCGGTGTGTCCACTCACAGGATGAGTGGCGCTGCCCAATACTGTCACTATGGCGGTGTGTCCACTCACAGGATGAGTGGCGCTGCCCAATACTGTCACTATGGCGGTGTGTCCACTCACAGGATGAGTGGCGCTGCCCAATACTGTCACTATGGCGGTGTGTCCACTCACAGGATGAGTGGCGCTGCCCAATACTGTCACTATGGCGGTGTGTCCACTCACAGGATGAGTGGCGCTGCCCAATACTGTCACTATGGCGGTGTGTCCACTCACAGGTTGAGTGGCGCTGCCCAATACTGTCACTATGGTGGTGTGTCCACTCACAGGATGAGTGGCGCTGCCCAATACTGTCACTATGGCGGTGTGTCCACTCACAGGATGAGTGGCGCTGCCCAATACTGTCACTATGGCGGTGTGTCCAGTCACAGGATGAGTGGCGCTGCCCAATACTGTCACTATGGCGGTGTGTCCAGTCACAGGATGAGTGGCGCTGCCCAATACTGTCACTATGGCGGTGTGTCCAGTCACAGGATGAGTGGCGCTGCCCAATAAACTCGCCCCTCGGGGCAAAAATTAAAATTTAATTTAGAGGGAGAACTGATCGTGGTTACCTGGTAGTGTACGGTGTGGTACCAGAGCCCCGCCTCACAGAACACGCCACCTGCGTACCTAACTTAAGATATTCTTAAAACATAACACATGAAGCAAGAAATATATTTTATTTATGATTGCTACACCTGTATAGAGTACCGTGCAGGCCACTGTTCTCCCCAGGACAGTGTACCGTCCCGGCGGTATACAACAGTAGCCATTTGTAATAATATATTGAACCAAAATAATGATCAAGTTATAAACTAATTAACAATGTTGCCAGGACCGCGTGGCTGCCATAGGCCTCTCTGGAACACAGAGTTGCCATAACATCCAGAGACTTTCTGAGTCTTAGTTGAATACTCTATCCGGATAGAGTTCAATGGAGGGGGGGAACGGCTCTAGTTTTTCTGCCATCTTACGTTAAAGGATCCAGACTACACCATGGAAAGCTATTTTCATTTTTTGGGGCGACCGCGATCTCTGTATATGTGTTGAGTATATTTTTTTGGAGCTTCTGCAGTGTATTTTGACAGTAAGGAAGCCATCAACGTTAGCTAAGGGAAGATATTTTGACAGAGAGGAAGTAAGGAGAATTTCACTTATAATAAGGTGAGAGTTTTTGAGCACTAAGAGTTCCTTTTGTGTTTCTCCAAATGTAACCCTCAGCGTCTTTGTTTCTTTATCGTGTCTCTTTCTTGTTTTTTACTCTTTTCTTTCCCCTTTCTTAATTTCTCTTCATTCTCTTATCTTTTTGTCCTTCATTCTTCCTTTTCATTATCCTGTTTTTTTTCCCTCTTCCTGTATATCCGTTTCCCTTTTCTATACCCTTCTTTCTTGCTCTCTTGATCCTCAATTCTCTTCTTCATTCTCCATTTCTCCTTCCTTCTCTCCTTTCCCCTGATCTTAATTTCCCGCCACAGTCTCTCTCTCGCTGCTGGCGCTGGTGTAACAAGGAAGCTGCTGACAGCCACCAGGGCCCCAAGTTCACCAGTGTGGGTGGGCGGGCTCACGAAGGGGGCCCTCGTGGTGGTGGTGGCCCTCATGGAGCCCATTTTGTGTCCTGGTGAATCCCCCCCAGACGTCATACAGGGACTCTCCGGTCATCTCATGAATTCCGTGATGGGAGGCAAAACGACTGCGAATGTTACGCTCCAGGAACCCCAGAGAAATCTGGCGGGCTTATGCCCGTCATCTTCCCGCCCCACACACCACACATCATTTGATATTAGGGAGGAACGCCTCTGCAGACCCGTTGCCTGATGTTTTAGCATGTTGCTTGGGCTAAGGTGGGATCAAGAGCACCAGCCTCCTGCCTCTCTGTGGCGAAAAACATTGGTTCGTGATACAGTTTTTAAACGTGATAAGTTTCGTTTAATGATCGTGTTACAAGATTTAAGGTAGAGCTTAGAGACGCTTCAGGCTGTCGTTTGGGAAGGACTGAGCAGAGATAAACACACAATGTGATGTTGTTTACCCGTAGTGGCTGATGGGATCTACTGTAAGGGGGTAGAAATAGCCTAAGCTACTCTATCCCTTTGAGATGTATTTTTTTTCTATGTCTCAATAAACATACTTGAACTTGATCTACTGTAGATCATATCATACCTATTGTAGATTGTAGATTCAAGTTCAAGTTTGTTTATTGAGAAGAAAAAATATACGTCTCAAAGGGATAGAGTAGCTTAGGGTATTTCTACCCCCCCCCCCTTCCCCGGAGGTGGTGGAGCCGCTCTCAATATCATCCACCAACTTGGCACACTAGCCTGTGTACACCCACAGCTCGGTCCTATATACGCCCACAGCTCGGTCCTATATAC
This sequence comes from Procambarus clarkii, assembly GCF_040958095.1. Classification (NCBI taxonomy): domain Eukaryota; kingdom Metazoa; phylum Arthropoda; class Malacostraca; order Decapoda; family Cambaridae; genus Procambarus; species Procambarus clarkii. The sequence goes on along the minus strand of NC_091154.1, from coordinate 40,549,066 downwards.
GCCCACAGCTCGGTCCTATATACACCCACAGCTCGGTCCTATATACGCCCACAGCTCGGTCCTATATACACCCACAGCTCGGTCCTATATACGCCCACAGCTCGGTCCTATATACGCCCACAGCTCGGTCCTATATACACCCACAGCTCGGTCCTATATACACCCACAGCTCGGTCCTATATACGCCCACAGCTCGGTCCTATATACGCCCACAGCTCGATCCTATATACACTCACAGCTCGGTCCTATATACGCCCACAGCTCGGTCCTATATACGCCCACAGCTCGGTCCTATATACACCCACAGCTCGGTCCTATATACGCCCACAGCTCGGTCCTATATACGCCCACAGCTCGGTCCTATATACACCCACAGCTCGGTCCTATATACACCCACAGCTCGGTCCTATATACGCCCACAGCTCGGTCCTATATACGCCCACAGCTCGGTCCTATATACACCCACAGCTCGGTCCTATATACGCCCACAGCTCGGTCCTATATACGCCCACAGCTCGGTCCTATATACACCCACAGCTCGGTCCTATATACACCCACAGCTCGGTCCTATATACACCCACAGCTTGGTCCTGTATTCACTCACACCAAGGCCGTTATATAATACGACCTTGGTGTGACCTGTATACAGGACCAGTACGACACATTTGCCTCCTCACATATTTGGAGGATGAAAGTTAGTGTGTGAAACAGAGAGAGAATAAGTGAGAAAAGTGTGGAGGGTGAAGAGGACGATACTGATGAATACAAAATGTAGGATTTGATAAATCTGTGAAAATTTTCAGATATATAGCAAATATGAGGATAGTATTCAGAATATTTTGGATAAAATATTAGTGTATTTAAATTCGCAAAGATAATTTTTTATAAATAAAGTTAGGTAAAAATAATGGACTTGTGCAAGAAATACCCATCAGCAGAGTGTTACAGTATTTAAGACACGAGGACACATGACCAAGTATCTAACATCAGTGACCTCTGAAGCTCGTCGTTACTCGCTCCTGCACAATGACAGCCCCATTCAAAGCTGGAGAAATTGTTGACCTGGAGAGCGTGCAGAGATCCTTTACTGCTAGAATCCCTTCAGTAAAACATCTAAATTACTGGGACCGACTAAAGAGCCTAAATCTGTACTCCCTTGAGCGCAGGCGTAAAAGATACATAATAATTTACACGTGGAAAATAGTAGAGGGGCTGGTCCCAAACCTGCACACAGAAATAACATCACATGAGACCAGAAGGCATGGCAGGATGTGCAGAATACCCCTGTTGAAGAGCAGAGGTGCAATAGGTACTCTGAGAGAGAACTCTATCAACATCAGAGGCCCGAGACTGTTCAACACGCTTCCACTACACATAAGGGGCATAACTGGCAGAGAGGGAGCCGGTCGGCCGAGCGGACAGCACGCTGGACTTGTGATCCTGTGGTCCCGGGTTCGATCCCGGGCGCCGGCGAGAAACAATGAGCAGAGTTTCTTTCACCCTATGCCCCTGTTTCCTAGCAGTAAAATAGGTACCTGGGTGTTAGTCAACTGTCACGGGCTGCTTCCTGGGGGTGGAGGCCTGGTCGAGGACCGGGCCGCGGGGGCACTAAAGCCCCGAAACCCCCCCCTCAAGGTAAGGTGCTCTCCGCCTCTCTGCCTTCCCTCCTGCCTTCATATTTCGTATGGCTTCATTTGCAGTTAAATCTCTTAGTTTTTAATCTCCCTACTTAGAGATTCTCAGCCCAGGAAAATGTTTCGTAAGCCTCTGAGCTGTGTTTCATGAGAGAGAGAGAGAGAGAGAGAGAGAGAGAGAGAGAGAGAGAGAGAGAGAGAGAGAGAGAGAGAGAGAGAGAAAGAGGGGGGGGGGGGGGGTGTGCTTGAGGATGGCGTAGCCCAGTGCGCGTCATGGTGTGTACTTACCTAATAGCGCCTCTCCAGATCGGAAGTGTACGGGTGTCGAGCAGCACTCCTGGTGTCAGCTCACGACTGGGACAACTTCAAGCGGCGAAATTACATTACATAGAGCATTTGTGTTTGAGCACAGCACCGAAAAGCTTTAATCTCTCCCACTTCCTAGTACAATTAGGTGAGTACACGGGCGAGGAAAGACATGAATTCCTGTTCTCTCTCTCTCCACCTTTCCTCCAGTTCTCCATTTCAAGTTTACAATAAAACTTTTTCTTGACGACACCTAATTAGGCCGAGAGAAAATAAATGAAAACTCACAATAGAGCATTTCCTATGATGCAAAAAGGGTCTGAATACCAGACAATCGGAGGTATACCAGTGTGTCTGACCGCCTACCATCCAGGTTAGCACAGGTTAGGCTAGGTTAGGCTAGGCTAGGCTTGGGTAGGGTAGAGTAGGCTAGGCTGCGGGTAGAGTAGGCTGGGGTAGAGTAGGCTAGGGTAGAGTAGGCTAGGGTAGAGTAAGCTAGGGTAGAGTAGGCTAGCTAAGGGTAGAGTAGGCTAGGGTAGAGTAGGTTAGCTAGGGGTAGAGTAGGCTAGCTAGGGGTAGAGTAGGCTAGGCTTGAGTAGAGTAGGCTAGGGTAGAGTAGTCTAAATCAGTTTAAGCTACGTTAGGTCACATCAGGTTAGGCCAAGTTAGGACAGTGTTACCATGTGTTCACAGATACGAGCTACAGGTATAGCTGATCAAGGCTTCAAAGTTGTCCCATAACTATAAGGACAAGATTCATTATCGCTCTCCCGCTCTCCTTACTGTGACAAACGGAAACACAGTTAAGAGTCTCACCAGTAAAGAACACTTTACTGTGGACCTGGAGGTGAAGAATAGAGCTCTCAGGGGCTCACAGTCCCTGAGAGCTCCATGAGAGCTCTCACGGAGCTCCCTTCCCTTCCCTCCTCACAGCAACCATTCCTTTATTTAAACTTATTGTACATTCATTTTATCTGTAAGTTATTAATGTTTTGGGTTCCTTGTTTAGGAATATTTATTGTTCATACTTAATAGAACCAGGCACTGTGGACGTGGCCGGTGTCTGTGGCTCACCAGCCATCCAATCACATTTTAAGTTGTGTTTATTTCCCCCTTCGATGAAACATTTTAAACTAATCTATATAAGTGAATGTTTGTCTATCCAGAGTGGAAGGCTTGACGCTTAGGGATAGCCTCGCCTCATCTTGCAGGGGGACTGGCCTGTGGTATGGGACGGACAAAGGCTGGACTGGGTCGCTTTTATTGGTAAATAACACCAACGTAAGAGGAGATAGTAATGATCCACAACACCAGCAAAATGGTTGAAAGATGGCTGATCGAGTCCGAGGAGTTCTTCACATGACAGTGCATTCATTCTTTAACAAGATATCCTCACAGTATACCCAAAATTTGCCAGTGCAGGCTATTAAACACATGGCCCTGTATGACTAACCATCCTGCGAGATGGGGACTTGTATTACCACTGCTGCCTTATTCAATCTTGTGTTGTTAATATCCTCAAAATGCATCCGGAGTCTGCCAGTGCAGACCGCTTATCACATGCCTCTGTATGACTAACCATCCTGTGTGATGGGGATTTCTTAGCATCACCTAGTTAGCTTTTTTTTGACACACTGTACTCCACTTCATATAGTCTAGGGTAGCTGCACTAATGCAGATGTACCTCATATCTTAATAAAAAAAAAAAAATCCCCCTCCCCCCCTCCCACAAGTGGTTGGGCACCATTCCTTTCCACCCGTCCCATCCTAAATCCTTATCCCTTCCCACTGCTATATAGTCGTTTCTCTCTAGCAGGTGAACCTGGTCCGTTCCACCTCACCCTCCCTCCCTCCTCCACTCACACTAATAACCTCTTCTGTTGCTTCCTCCACATAGAGGCACCACTCCTCCCTCCCTCCAGCTCTTCCTTCCCCATCCTTTTACTCTCCCTCCCTCTCCTTCACTCCCTCCCTTTCCTCCTTCACTCACTTCCTCTCTCTCTCTCTCCTTCCCCCATCTTCCTCCCTCCATTGTTCGGTACCCGGGGTGTTTGAGCCCCGGTGTTCTCTCTCTCTCTCTCTCTCTCTCTCTCTCTCTCTCTCTCTCTCTCTCTCTCTCTCTCTCTCCCTCTCTCTCTCTCTCTCTCTCTCTCTCTCTCTCTCTCTCTCTCTCTCTCTCTCTCTCTCTCTCTCTCTCTCTCTCTCTCTCTCTCTCTCAAGACGGAGCTACGCTCTTCAACCACCTTTTCCCTGCTACCTGCTGCTTCTATTAGTTTCCCCGGTACCCTTTAGTTTGGTCCCTTATGTTTCAGCTATTTTCGTCTTCCCGCTCCCTCTCTCTCTTTCCTAATCTTCTTCATCAAAAAAGGAGACTCCGAGTATAACGTTGAGAAGGGGGGGGGGGGGGGGGGAGGTTGAGGCGGGAAAATGGTCGAGTGAAAGATAGGATTCAGTGCCCTCTCGGCCAGCGACTTGGTGAGAGGTAGACCTCAATACCCTCTCAGCCAGCGACTTAGTGAGTGGTAGTACGCGGTACTCCTGGTGTGCCAAAAGTGATTTCCTCCTCCTTCTACTCCCTCCTTCTACTCTAACACCTCCTCCTCCTTCTACTCTAACACCTCCTTACCCTGGTGCCTCCTTCCCCCCCCCCCCCTCCCTGCCACCCCCACCTCCATCACGTGAAGCTCCTCCTGCGCCTCCGGGCCCCGCGGGGTACAAGCATTGATCATTTCACCATTGTTCTCGTGGGAGTTCTTCCTTGCTAAGTATATATACTTTTATCGCCGAGTGTTGTGGAAGCTTTTAGTGCAACATGCGGCTGTTGAATACACGCTGTCCTTCCATTGCAGCTCTATTTTTACTGAGGTCCGGCGTGTTTACTTGGGAGTATGTTATGATCGCCGGGTTGTTGCGCGCGTGTGTGTGTGTGTGTGTGTGTGTGTGTGTGTGTGTGTGTGTGTGTGTGTGTGTGTGTGTGTGTGTGTGTGTGTGTGTGTGTGTGTGTGTGTACTCACCTATATGTACTCACCTATATGTGCTTGCAGGATCGAGCATTGACTCTTGGATCCCGCCTTTCTAGCTATCGGTTGTTTACAGCAATGACTCCTGTCCCATTTCCCTATCATACCTAGTTTTAAAAGTATGAATAGTATTTGCTTCCACAACCTGTTCCCCAAGTGCATTCCATTTTTCTACTACTCTCACGCTAAAAGAAAACTTCCTAACATCTCTGTGACTCATCTGAGTTTCCAGTTTCCACCCATGTCCCCTCGTTCTGTTATTATTACGTGTGAACATTTCATCTATTTCCACTTTGTCAATTCCCCTGAGTATTTTATATGTCCCTATCATATCTCCTCTCTCCCTTCTTTTCTCTAGTGTCGTAAGGTTCAGTTCCTTCAGCCGCTCTTCATATCCCATCCCTCGTAGCTCTGGGACAAGCCTCGTCGCAAACCTCTGAACCTTCTCCAGTTTCTTTATGTGTTTCTTCAGGTGGGGGCTCCATGATGGCGCGGCATACTCTAAGACGGGTCTCACGTAGGCAGTGTAAAGCGCCCTAAAAGCTTCCTCATTTAGGTTTCTGAATGAAGTTCTAATTTTCGCCAGTGTAGAGTACGCTGCTGTCGTTATCCTATTTATATGTGCCTCAGGAGTTAGATTAGGTGTCACATCCACTCCCAGGTCTCTTTCTCGAATCGTTACAGGTAGGCTGTTCCCCTTCATTGTGTACTGTCCCTTTGGTCTCCTGTCACCTGATCCCATTTCCATAACTTTACATTTACTGGTGTTAAACTCCAGTAGCCATTTCCCTGACCATCTCTGCAGCCTGTTTAAGTCCTCTTGGAGGATCCTACAATCCTCGTCTGTCACAACTCTTCTCATTAATTTTGCGTCATCTGCAAACATTGACATGTATGATTCCACTCCTGTAAACATATCATTTACGTAAATTAGAAAGAGGATTGGTCCCAGCACCGATCCTTGAGGTACTCCACTTGTTACTGTTCGCCAGTCCGACTTTTCGCCCCTTACCATTACCCTCTGGCTCCTTCCTGTTAGGTAGTTCTTCACCCATACTAGGGCCTTTCCGCTTACTCCTGCCTGCCTCTCAAGTTTGTATAGCAGTCTCATGTGCGGTACCGTATCAAAGGCCTTTTGGCAGTCAAGAAATATGCAGTCTGCCCAGCCTTCTCTGTCCTGCCTTATCCTTGTTACTTTATCATAGAATTCTAAAAGGTTTGTTAGGCATGATTTCCCTGTCCAGAACCCATGTTGGTGCTTGTTTACAAACCCAATGCTCTCCAGGTGCTCAACAAGTCTTAGCCTAATTATTCTTTCAAGAATTTTGCAGGGGATGCTTGTCAGTGATACGGGTCTGTAGTTAAGTGCCTCCTCCCTATCACCCTTTTTGAAAATCGGTACGACATGTGTGTGTGTGCGTGTGTGTGTGTACTCACCTATTTGTACTCACCTATTTGTGCTTGCGGGGGTTGAGCTCTGGCTCTTTGGTCCCGCCTCTCAACTGTCAATCAACTGGTGTACAGATTCCTCAGCCTACTGGGCTCCATCATATCTACATTTAAAACTGTGTATGGAGTCAGCCTCCACCACATCACTGCCTAATGCATTCCATCCGTTAACTACTCTGACACTGAAAAAGTTCCTTCTAACGTCTCTGTGGCTCATGTGGGTACTCAGTTTCCACCTGTGTCCCCTTGTTCGCGTCCCAACAGTGTTTAATAGCTCATCCTTGTTTACCCGGTCGATTCCTCTCAGGATTTTGTAGGTTGTGATCATGTCTCCCCTTACTCTTCTGTCTTCCAGTGTCGTAAGGTGCATTTCCCGCAGCCTTTCCTCGTAACTCATGCCTCTTAGTTCTGGGACTAGTCTAGTGGAATACCTTTGGACTTTTTCCAGCTTCGTCTTGTGCTTGACTAAGGTACGGGCTCCATGCTGGGGCCGCATACTAATGGATTGGTCTTACATATGTGGTGTACAAGATTCTGAATGATTCCTTGCTTGTGTGTGTGTGTGTGTGTACTCACCTATATGTACTCACCTATATGTGCTTGCAGGATCGAGCATTGGCTCTTGGATCCCGCCTTTCGAGCATCGGTTGTTTACAGCAATGACTCCTGTCCCATTTCCCTATCATACCTGGTTTTAAAATTATGAATAGTATTTGCTTCCACAACCTGTTCCTGAAGTGCATTCCATTTCTCCACTACTCTCACGCTAAAAGAAAACTTCCTTACATCTCTGTGACTCATCTGAGTTTCAAGCTTCCATCCATGTCCTCTCGTTCTGTTACTATTCCGTGTGAACATTTCGTCTATGTCCACTCTGTCAATTCCTCTGAGTATCTTATACGTTCCTATCATGTCCCCCCTCTCCCTTCTTCTTTCTAGTGTCGTAAGGCACAGTTCCCTCAGGCGCTCTTCATACCCCATCCCTCGTAGCTCTGGGACGAGTCTCGTTGCAAACCTCTGAACCTTTTCCAGTTTCATTATATGCTTCTTCAGATGGGGACTCCATGATGAGGCGGCATACTCTAAGACTGGCCTTACGTAGGCAGTGTAAAGCGCCCTAAATGCCTCCTTACTTAGGTTTCTGAATGATGTTCTAACTTTTGCCAGTGTAGAGTACGCTGCTGTCGTTATCCTATTAATATGTGCCTCAGGAGATAGATTAGGTGTTACGTCCACCCCCAGGTCTCTTTCACGCGTCGTTACAGGTAGGCTGTTCCCCTTCATTGTGTACTGTCCCTTTGGTCTCCTATCTCCTAGTCCCATTTCCATAACTTTACATTTGCTCGTGTTGAATTCTAGTAGCCATTTCTCTGACCATCTCTGCAATCTGTTCAGGTCCTCTTGGAGGATCCTGCAATCCTCATCTGTCACAACTCTTCTCATCAACTTTGCATCATCCGCAAACATCGACATGTAGGACTCTACGCCTGTAAACATGTCGTTAACATATACAAGAAATAGAATTGGTCCCAGCACCGATCCTTGTGGTACTCCACTTGTTACTGTTCGCCAGTCCGACTTCTCGCCCCTTACCGTAACTCTTTGGCTCCTTCCTGTTAGGTAGTTCCTTATCCATTCCAGGACCTTTCCCCCCACCCCCGCCTGCCTCTCGAGCTTGAACAGCAGTCTCATGTGCGGTACTGTATCAAAGGCTTTTTGGCAGTCCAGAAATATGCAGTCTGCCCAACCATCTCTGTCCTGTCTTATCCTCGTTATTTTATCATAGAATTCCAGAAGGTTTGTTAGGCACGATTTCCCTGTCCAGAACCCATGTTGATGTTTGTTCACAAACCTAATGTTCTCCAGGTGTGCAACCAGTCGTAGCCTAATTATTCTTTCCAGTATTTTACAGGGGATGCTTGTCAGTGATACAGGTCTGTAGTTAAGTGCCTCCTCCCTATCTCCTTTCTTGAAGATCGGCACGACATTTGCCTTCTTCCAGCAACTGGGCAATTCTCCTGACATAAGTGACTCATTAAAGATCATTGCCAGAGGCACGCTGAGGGCCTGTGCTGCTTCTTTTAGTATCCACGGTGATACTTTGTCTGGTCCAACTGCTTTAGTTGCATCTAGAGTTGTCAACTGTTTCATTACCTCCTCTGCTGTCACCTCTATATCTGATAGTCTTTCATCTAGGGTAACCCCTTCCAACAATGGGAGCTGCTCAGGCTCGGTAGTGAACACTCCATGGAAACTGGCATTCAGTGCCTCGCAGATTTCCTTGTCACTTTCAGTATATGCCCCCTCTGTCTTCCTTAGTCTTGTCACTTGGTCGTTCACCGACATTTTTCTTCTTATATGACTGTGTAGTAACTTAGGTTGTTTTTTCGCTTTGATTGCAATATCGTTCTCATAGTCCCTTTCCGATGTTCGTCTTATGTTAATGTAATCGTTCCTAGCTCTGTTGTATCTGCTTCTGTTGTCCTCTGTTCTTTGTCTTCTGTACTTCCTCCACTCCCGCCTGCTGGCCATTTTTGCTTCCTGACACTGTCTATTAAACATGTGTGTGTGTGTGTGTGTGTGTGTGTGTGTGTGTGTGTGTGTGTGTGTGTGTGTGTGTGTGTGTGTGTGAACTCACCTAGTGGTACTCACTCCGTTGTACTCACCTAGTTGTGCTTGCGGGGGGTTGAGCTCTGGCTCTTTGGTCCCGCCTCTCATCCATCAATCAACTGGTGTACAGGTTCCTGAGCCTACTGGGCTCTATCTCTATCATATCTACATACTCTTGACGCTGAACACAATATTTAGCTTTAGACTCTTGAGTAAATACAAAACATTAGAGAAATCTGAGAGAAAGAGTGAAGATGGTAACTGTGTTAAGGAACTGACGCTCGTAAAACCTCCTGCAGTGATGTCTAGGTGACCATCCACTATACAAACACACTAAAACACATATAAAACACCCTTAGACATATAAAACACACACATAGAACACACACGCACACACAAACACAGACACGAGTCTACCCGACCACACACATATAACTTTCCGGATCTGTTGCTAAGTTCATCAAGTATAAGTGAGACAGTCATCACGCCCACAACCGAAGGTAAAAATGTAAATATTTACCTGTAAATGAGTTCAGAACGTCTGCCCAGTAAAACACTAATGTTTACACGCGGGACGCTGGCCATCGTACAAGCCTAAGAACTATAGAGGGACATCTCAAAGAGTATTTTTTACCTATAACAACTGACAATATTTATTATTGATATGAATAGACATTTCCTGCTATCCTCGGGTGGACCTTAAAGTCGGGGTCCGGTTCACTGGCCTCAAATATTGGCTTATAATCGACGCACATGTTGAACTAGCCGGCGGCAGAGGGGAACGAAGGCCAATATTTGCATGCTGGCAACTCAGGCTCCAAGGTAATAATGATATTACCTGCAGGTATTAGTCAATATTTACCTGTCGGCAACTCAAGGCTGATGACGACCAAAGAGATGGATGTAGACTTGTGGCGCCAGACGACGAGGGAGCCGAGTGAGAGAGACGAGAGTACACACACTCTCACTACTGACATTATGGATATTAGTATACATAGCCAGATATTCTTCAAGTATTTGTCTCCTCATACTTTCAGTTCATCCGTGGTGGATAATCTCACACCTGCCTCAGGTGTAGTGGCTCCTGTGGCCTCTGACCAGACTTCTTGAGGTTATCTTGAGATGATTTCGGGGCTTTTAGTGTCCCCGCGGCCCGGTCCTCGACCAGGCCTCCACCCCCAGGAAGCAGCCCGTGACAGCTGACCAGACTTAGTCACAGACGCTTGCTATCACCTCCGTCACTTCACAAGGCGATGGTTAAGGATTTCAGGGCAGAACTTCCAAGGCAGAACGAGAGATTTGGATGCGATTCGCTATGCCTGATGCTTCTGTTTACCTGCTAGTACATAGATACCTGGGAGTTATGGAAGTGTTGTGGGTTGCGTCATGTAATGAGATCTATGGATAAGCTATAGACCTATAGATTAGGCTTTCTGTCCCTACATCCAAGATCTCCAGTGTCCTTACGGACTCCTGCGAGGTCCAGTGATGGTCCAGCAACACACAACACGGCCCCAGCAACACCCAACACGCCCCCAGCAACAGTCAACACGCCCCCAGCAACAGTCAACACGCCCCCAGCAACAGTCAACACGCCCCCAGCAACAGTCAACACGCCCCCAGCAACAGTCAACACGCCCCCAGCAACAGTCAACACGCCCCTAGCAACAGTCAACACGCCCCCAACAACAGTCAACACGCCCCCAGCAACAGTCAACACGCCCCCAGCAACAGTCAACACGCCCCCAGCAACAGTCAACACGCCCCCAGCAACAGTCAACACGCCCCCAGCAACAGTCAACACGCCCCCAGCAACAGTCAACACGCCCCCAGCAACAGTTTACACGCCCCCAGCAACAGTCAACACGCCCCCAGCAACAGTCAACACGCCTCCCAGCAACACCCAACACGCCCCCAGCAACAGTCAACACGCCCCCAGCAACAGTCAACACGCCTCCCAGCAACACCCAACACGCCCCAGCAACACATAACACGCCCCCAGCAACACACAACACGCCCCCAGTAACACCCAAC
>NC_091154.1:40522698-40532513 GCF_040958095.1 Procambarus clarkii | reverse complement strand
ACTATTGTATAAGGTAATAATACACTAGTGTATAAGGTAATAATACACTAGTGTATAAGGTAATAATACATTAGAATATAAGGTAATAATACACTAGTGTATAAGGTAATAATACACTAGTGTATAAGGTAATAATACACTAGTGTATAAGGTAATAATACACTAGTGTATAAGGTAATAATACACTAGTGTATAAGGTAATAATACACTAGTGTATAAGGTAATAATACACTAGTGTATAAGGTAATAATACATTAGAATATAAGGTAATAATACACTAGTGTATAAGGTAATAATACACTAGTGTATAAGGTAATAATACACTAGTGTATAAGGTAATATTACACTAGTGTATAAGGTAATAATACACTAGTGTATAAGGTAATAATACACTAGTGTATAAGGTAATAATACATTAGAATATAAGGTAATAATACACTAGTGTATAAGGTAATAATACACTAGTGTATAAGGTAATAATACACTAGTGTATAAGGTAATAATACACTAGTGTATAAGGTAATAATACACTAGTGTATAAGGTAATAATACACTAGTGTATAAGGTAATAATACATTAGAATATAAGGTAATAATACACTAGTGTATAAGGTAATAATACACTAGTGTATAAGGTAATAATACACTAGTGTATAAGGTAATAATACACTAGTGTATAAGGTAATAATACATTAGAATATAAGGTAATAATACACTAGTGTATAAGGTAATAATACACTAGTGTATAAGGTAATAATACACTAGTGTATAAGGTAATAATACACTAGTGTATAAGGTAATAATACACTAGTGTATAAGGTAATAATACATTAGAATATAAGGTAATAATACACTAGTGTATAAGGTAATAATACACTAGTGTATAAGGTAATAATACACTAGTGTATAAGGTAATAATACACTAGTGTATAAGGTAATAATACACTAGTGTATAAGGTAATAATACACTAGTGTATAAGGTAATAATACACCAATATATAAGTTAATAATACACTAGTGTATAAGGTAATAATACATTAGAATATAAGGTAATAATACACTAGTGTATAAGTTAATAATACACTAGTGTATAAGGTAATAATACATTAGAATATAAGGTAATAATACACTAGTGTATAAGTTAATAATACACTAGTGTATAAGGTAATAATACATTAGAATATAAGGTAATAATACACTAGTGGTTGACAGTGTCTTAAGAAGATAACAATAAAGATAACAAAAGTCGTATTGGATAGAGAATCTTTTTCTGTGTTTATTTCCCTCCCAATTGTTATTTCAGAGGCAAATTTACAAATATTGTTGCTCAAACCTGAATCTAAATCATTTATATATATTATGAATAAACGAGGTCCAAGGACAGAACCTTGAGGCACTCCACTTACAACATTTTCCCAGTCTGACTTAACCCCATTTATACTAACTCTCTTTCCTTTGGTATAGCCATGCCGGTCAGCCGAGCGGACAGCACGCTGGACTTGTGATCCTGTGGTCCTGGGTTCGATCCCAGGCGCCGGCGAGAAACAATGGGCAGAGTTTCTTTCACCCTATGCCCCTCTTACCTAGCAGTAAAATAGGTTCCTGGGTGTTAGTCAGCTGTCACAGGCTGCTTCCTGGGGGGTGGAGGCCTGGTCGAGGACCGGGCCGCGGGGACACTAAAAGCCCCAAAATCATCTCAAGATAACCTCAAGATAAGATGCCCTAATCAACTTAATATAGCACCCCCCCCCAATACCATGAGTCTCTATCTTTTTAATCAGTCTTTCATGTAACACTGTATCAAAAGCTTCGCTAAAGTCAAGGTACACAACATCACAAACATTACCACTATGGGTTTTGCAGGCGAAGAGTCACAATAACGTGGCTAAAGTATGGTGACCAGACCACACACTAGAATGTGAAGGGACGACGACGTTTCGGTCCGTCCTGGACCATTCTCAAGTCGACCATTCACAATCGACTTGAGAATGGTCCTCGATAGAATTCTTGGTGACTCGGATACTTTTGATATCGTTCGCCTTATGCGTTTTTGTTCTCGTATTGGCATCCTTGGTGATATTTAACGCCCTCTGATTATTTTGCGTATTTGATGGTGCTACATAGCCTTCCCGGTTTGGTGCCTTCTTTTGATAATTACTTACTTACTTGAGAATGGTCCAGGACGGACCGAAACGTCGTCGTCCCTTCATATTCTAGTGTGTGGTCTGGTCACCACTATGGTTTTTGTTTCCACTTAGGATAGCAACCCCGTTCCAAAGGGTTTCCATCACAAACCCGTCCCCGTGTCGACGGGGGAGGAATGCAAGTGGGTTCAAGTGAGAACCGAATCTCAGCCTGGCTAAGTGGCTGTACGTGGTTCTTGGTGCAGTTAACGGCGGGGTTGTTTAAGTGGCGTTAAGAGGAGTCAAACACTCAACGTGCTCTAAGACACTCTTAAGTGCAAATATATGGTAGTAAATAGCGTTAATGACTTCAGGGACTGTAAAAGCCAGAGTCAAGAGGCGTAAATTTTTACATTAACTTTTTTTACATTAACTTTTTTTACATTAACTTTTTAACTTATACAACTTTAAACATTAAGAGGAACTGCAATGATGCGATGAGAATCAGTGATGCCAGACGAAACCATTATATATAAAGCACTGTTGCCACATACAAGTGAAAAAAAAAATCAGTACCAAGCAATTTTATCGGAAATCAGATTTTATATTATAATTTTAGATTGCAACACGAAACAGTGTTACCACACACGATAAAACACGCAATAGTGTTGACTTAATGCAACCGTGCATGAAATGATGCAAAACAGTGTGACCAAGCTGGCAAAAACACCTAATAAGCCAAATCAGTGTTGCATTTGAGGAGGTAAAGGTATAATGAATCAAATCAGCATTACCAGTGCACGAGAGAAAAGATTCCTGACAGGATTGAAGCAGTGTTGCCAATCTCGTCACTATCCCAGCAAACTTGGTAATATAAAAATTCCACTGATCTGATTAGCGTAGATGAGCTTATCACATGCTGGTATTCCTGCCTGATGTCTGTCTATGTATATATGTATAGAATGTCCGCCCGCCCACTGCAGGCTCCCCTGTGTAATATGTATGCATTTTTTCACGCATATATTATGTATAAAATGCAGGTATTTATGCATGTTTATGTAAATTGCTAACCATCACATTATGGGCCTTTCATTCAGGTGTGGGTAGCTCAGTTGGTAGAGCTCCGACCTGTGGTTTATGTGGCCGGGGGTTCGAGGCTCCGGTTGTTGAGGTGAATGAAGCATGTTAATATATTTGTTTTATGTAGACCAGACCACACACTAGAAAGTGAAGGGACGACGACGTTTCGGTCCGTCCTGGACCATTCTCAAGTCGACCTGTCAAGACAATCGACTTCAGAATGGCCCAGGACGGACCGAAACGTCGTCGTCCCTTCACTTTCTAGTATGTGGTCTGGTCAACATATTTCAGCCACGTTATTGTGACTCCTCGTCTGCTTTGTTTTATGTATGTATATATATGCATATATAAATGTATGTATGCATATATAAATGTTGTCGGAAAATCCGACACCATTTAATATATCATACAGATAATAGCTGTGTTGTATAAACAAGTTACCCATAGAAAACGTAACTTGTAGTGGAATTACCGTCTAAAGAAAACGGGATATCATCACCACATACTATTATAATTCACCAGCTATTCTGCTGGGAATTGTTCTTAAATACATTAGTCTTTGGACTTTACCATCATAAAAACATCTTATATAAATTAACTTAATTATCAATATTAAAGTAGAGTAAATGTGACCCTTCTTTCACTTTCTGAAATGTGGACAATGTAAGCCAGGCGTCAGAGGGAGGAAGGAGGGAGCCATTGTTGTGTCACCTCCGAGACGTGTGGAGCAAATTCGGCTCCTATCATTCTGGACAATGTCGGCCAGTAACGTCAATAGTATGGAGTGTTAAACAGCCATTGTGTATACGAGACCAGGCTCACACGGGAGCAAATTCGGCTCCTGTTAAATTTACTTGGACGTAGTGTTATGGAAACCAAAGGTACCATCTCCAACACGATGTCTACAATTCAAGTTAAGTCTATCCGAAACCCGTTTATCATTCATTTATGGCCATTAATGTCAGGATATAGGGTGACCCGGTTAGATCGCGAAATCGCCTCAAACTAAAGGTAATTAAGCCAGGTCTTCATGTTCCATGTACTGTTTTCTCTGATATACTTGTCATATATAGGATTCTGGCTTCACAGCTAGCGCACTTTTGACAGGTCAAGACGAGGAAGGAAGATTTGTGCACCAGTTACTGGGTGATATGGAAGCTACCTCAAAGAGGATAATTTGGTGTCTACACCCTAGTTATACCTGGTGGACTAACCTGCTGTACTATAAGATAAGGAACCTCTTCAATGTATGTAGTTACTGTAGTTTGATTGGCTGCATATATATTAATTTAATAACCCCCCCTAATGTGTAGAGGATCGATTTGTGAGATTAAGAGATTATTGCAGAAATACAGTCCACTTATCATTATACAAATTGCTATCGAAGTATATAAATTAACGTAAATATAAATTCTATATATATTCATATAAATTAAATAAATATAAATCTCACAGGTCGGTACCCACATTATTTGGACCTTCAGAACCGGATTATTTGGACCTTCGGAACCGGAATATTCGGTCCTATGAACCCACATTTGGTCATCTTAGTACCGGATGAACCAGTTAACCAGTGGATTCATTAAATATACTAGTGCAGTGTTATTTAAACAAAGGCCAGCCAGTCAAAGACGGAAGCGTAGCCTCGAGGGAGCTCAGGAGCCTCCCTCAGTTCAGTTCAGCCTCATCAGCGGTTTCATGCACACCCACAGACATTTGGTGGCGTGTTATTCTGTGAAATGACAGCGCTAATATAGAAACCAGCCAAATTAGTGGCTGGGGTCTTCGTGAGATTGTTCACGGATTTCGTGGTGTTACATTTCGCGAGAGATTATCTACGAATTTTGTGGAGTTTATTTCGCGAGGTCACTAATAATATTTAATACTTCTTGATAATATTAGAAGTTTCATAGAGGCTAATTAAGAGGCTATTATCAATAATTGTGTATATCATTTCTCCAAAATAGAGAATCATTTAATATATATTGCACTAGTGATCACAGTATAATATTTACTAATTGCCAACCCACAACAGGGTAGGATATTAACCATTGACTAGTTGAACTATTATCGTTCATCCTAGTCCCATTATTACCATAGTCAGTTGTACTATATTGAACAACCATCAGTACGTTTAGGCAGGTACGTCTGTCGAGTACAAGCCATTGTGGTGGACAAAATACCAGTAGACCTACAAGTTCAAGGTCTGAGAGCAACAGCCAAATTCCTGAGAAATAGAGGAATAAAATTGGCAGATAATATTAAGTCTGATCACCTCACCGACTTCGGTCTCCTTGTAGGGACAGACTATTGCCATCGATTCATCGGTAGCCCTACTAAATATCAGGGTATAACCATGTTAAACTCTGCAGGAGGTAAATTACTCTCAGGCCCAGTATCAAGCCTGAGGAGACCTATGCCTGCAGATAAACAATACCAATAGAAACTAAATTTGTCAGCTGATTATATTTCTCCAGTAGCATTATACTAAGGAGATTACAGCTGACTATACCAACAGAGGTTGATGTTAGTATCATCATTTAAAGCTGGAGATGAGTTCATGAGGCCTCAGTGGCAAATCAGTGAACAGTAGCCTAAAACAGCTACAAGTCACTGCGACCAATGTCACTGAACCCACTGCAGTCTCAGAACCATACTTTACTTTAATGATGAGCTATTCAATCTTCTGAATCAATTAACTAAATTAAACCCTAATAAATCTGATGACTGATTTGATACATTTATTATTTAATCAAGATGTATTCCATGGGCCTCAGTGTTTATATATCAGTGACCAGTTACTTGAACAAACTTCAAGTTATATCTAATGTCACTGATCTCACTGCAGTCCCTGAATCATACTTGACTGTAGTACTTGATCACATCCAGTCTTCTGGGTTAAATAATATGTAATAAGGCTTGAATATTAGCCTTTCAAGAGTTGACAGGGAAATGAAATCGCATTAGACTTCTAACCCTTGCAACTCTAGTACGGGACATCCGTCCTGTACGAACAGACGCACAAATGTGTGATTACTAACTACTAACATCAAATTAATCTAATAATTCGAAGGAGGAGTATCGGTGTTCGTCTGTTCTAAAGAGGACTTCGACCCGTGAGCAGCCCCCTGGGGAATTATGTCGGAAAATCCGACACCATTTAATATATCATACAGATAATAGCTGTGTTGTATAAACAAGTTACCCATAGAAAACGTAACTTGTAGTGGAATTACCGTCTAAAGAAAACGGGATATCATCACCACATACTATTATAATTCACCAGCTATTCTGCTGGGAATTGTTCTTAAATACATTAGTCTTTGGACTTTACCATCATAAAAACATCTTATATAAATTAACTTAATTATCAATATTAAAGTAGAGTAAATGTGACCCTTCTTTCACTTTCTGAAATGTGGACAATGTAAGCCAGGCGTCAGAGGGAGGAAGGAGGGAGCCATTGTTGTGTCACCTCCGAGACGTGTGGAGCAAATTCGGCTCCTATCATTCTGGACAATGTCGGCCAGTAACGTCAATAGTATGGAGTGTTAAACAGCCATTGTGTATACGAGACCAGGCTCACACGGGAGCAAATTCGGCTCCTGTTAAATTTACTTGGACGTAGTGTTATGGAAACCAAAGGTACCATCTCCAACACGATGTCTACAATTCAAGTTAAGTCTATCCGAAACCCGTTTATCATTCATTTATGGCCATTAATGTCAGGATATAGGGTGACCCGGTTAGATCGCGAAATCGCCTCAAACTAAAGGTAATTAAGCCAGGTCTTCATGTTCCATGTACTGTTTTCTCTGATATACTTGTCATATATAGGATTCTGGCTTCACAGCTAGCGCACTTTTGACAGGTCAAGACGAGGAAGGAAGATTTGTGCACCAGTTACTGGGTGATATGGAAGCTACCTCAAAGAGGATAATTTGGTGTCTACACCCTAGTTATACCTGGTGGACTAACCTGCTGTACTATAAGATAAGGAACCTCTTCAATGTATGTAGTTACTGTAGTTTGATTGGCTGCATATATATTAATTTAATAACCCCCCTAATGTGTAGAGGATCGATTTGTGAGATTAAGAGATTATTGCAGAAATACAGTCCACTTATCATTATACAAATTGCTATCGAAGTATATAAATTAACGTAAATATAAATTCTATATATATTCATATAAATTAAATAAATATAAATCTCACAGGTCGGTACCCACAAATGTATGTATGCATATAAATGTATGTATGCATACATACATATGTGCATGTATCCATGTATGTATGCATAGTTGTTGACAAGGTCAGGTATACACTGATCTGAGGATGTATGAAGTATTATTTATGTATACATCTTACTAATTTTCTTTCAAAATTACATTTCTGTGTACACACAATAGTTGAAGTATACCAGACTACCGAATGGCCTTGTTCTCTCACACGTATGAGAGTGCAGATCTTTCTTGCCCATATCTAATGTATCTTTTGGGTCCTATAGTTGTAGGGTTCGAATCCCTACCTGTACGCCCGATGACCACCACGTCATAGGCCTTACAAGCTGGACGCTAGAGCGACGGTTTAGCTTGCTTCATGCAGATCCGCGTTCAATCCCCCGACCGTCTCAGTGGTTGGCCACCATTCCTTTCCCCCCGTTCCATCCCAAATCCTTATCCTGACCCCCTTCCCAGTGCTATATAGTCGTAATCGCTTGGCGCTTTCCCCCCTGATAAGTCCCTCTCTTCCTTGGGAGACATGAACCTATTTAGTTAGGTTCTTCAGCCACTGAGTTACCATAGAGTTACCACAGAGTTACCACTGAGTTACGTAACAACAGAGAAGAGGCCGTTGGTGTTACAAGAACGGCTGAGGACCTCCTGTAGTGAGCCTCTTCGGGCCCAAGGTTATAAAACCTAAATTAAAGTCGTAAAGGAATAGGGTGTTTGGGTAATTATGTGGCAAGGACTGACTCGTAAAATATCAACTATATCTAAGTTGACTTTTACATGGTTTTGGTGTTATCTTATACATGTAGATATGAATAAAATATATACAGAGATGTATATAGCTACATTGAAAGATATATTTGTATATAAATATGTAGACAATTTAGAGTTGGAGAGAGAGAGAGAGAGAGAGAGAGAGAGAGAGAGAGAGAGTTAGAGAGAGAGAAAGAGTTAGAGAGAGAGAGAGAGAGAGAGAGTTAGAGAGAGAGAGAGAGAGAAAGAGTTAGAGAGAGAGAGAGAGAGAGAGAGTTAGAGAGAGAGAGAGAGAGAGAGAGAGAGAGAGAGAGAGAGAGAGAGAGAGAGAGAGAGAGAGAGAGAGAGAGAGAGAGAGAGAGAGAGAGAGAGAAAGAGAGAGAGAGAGAGAGAGAGAGAGAGAGAGAGAGAGAGAGAGAGAGAGAGAGAGAGAGAGAGAGAGAGAGAGAGAGAGAGAGAGAGAACACATCTACACCACCCACAAGGCACGAGGTCAAGCACCACTTTCAATAAGATGAATTCTTTTGTATTTCAAGTCATCAATTCACTCTCCTCTCACCTCTCTCTCTCTCTCTCTCCCTCACCTTCTTCCCCTACCCCTTCACGTTCCACTCTCTGCCTTTTCTTACTGTTGTAGGGACAAAGTGTACACAAAACAGTTTGACAATGGTCGTTTTTTGATTGCCAAAATGGTACATATGGTTAGGTTAGGTCAGGTTAGGTCAGGTTAGGTTGGTTAGGTTAGGTTAGGTTAGGTCAGGATAGGTTTGGTTAGGTTAGATCAGGTTAAGTTAGGTCAGGATTAAGTTAACCCTGAACTCTATCATCCTGTGGTATAGAACTCTAGAACTCTATCACCCTGTGTTATAGCTCTTCCAGCCAGTGACACAAAAGACACAGACAGTACACAAAAGCAACGTTCACTACACAAAAACAACGTTCACTACACAAAAACAACGTTCACTACACAAAAACAACGTTCACTACACAAAAACAACGTTCACTACACAAAAGCAACGTTCACTACACAAAAACAACGTTCACTACACAAAAACAACGTTCACTACACAAAAACAACGTTCACTACACAAAAACAACGTTCACTACACAAAAACAACGTTCACTACACAAAAACAACGTTCACTACACAAAAGCAACGTTCACATTATGCACTTATTCACATTCGGGTTGGCGAGAAATGCTGTTCAGAAATGTATAATTTATTGGAACGTCAATTTAAATTCCCAATTGAGTTTTTTTTACGTTCTGTTGCGGCCTGTGTGCCTGGCCACAGTGGGGGGGAGAGGGGGGCTCCCAGAGTTAGGTCCACGTGGCCACAGTGGGGGGAAAGGGGGGTTCGATCCCATTGTATAGCTCCAATACTGTCTTCATCATCTCTGTTATCTGTGGATAATATATAGTTCCATTATCTATAGATAATTATATTATCATTATCTGTAGATAATTATATTATCATTATCTGTAGATAATTATATTACAATTAGCAGAATTATTATTAGTAATTAAGAGAATTAATGGTAACACTTTAATACAAGGAGAATATGGCATTTATAAAAATTATATATATGTAAATACTCAACCACTTAACGAAACTATGTAATTAAAT
>NC_091154.1:40507698-40520198 GCF_040958095.1 Procambarus clarkii | reverse complement strand
TGTATATGCAGCAGTTGTGTGGTGCCCCGATCTCAAAAGGTCTAGCAGTAAACACATGCAAGACGGCTATCATGAGGGTTATCTCGAGATGATTTCGGGGCTTAGCGTCCCCGCGGCCCGGTCCCCGATCAGGCCTCCTTTTTGTTACTCACCCACCCCCCAGGAAGCAGCCCGTAGCAGCTGTCAAACTCGCAGATACATATTTACTGCTAGGTGAACAGATGCATCAGGGTGAAAGAAGCTCTGTAGAGTATGAAGCTGGTGCTTCATGTGGCAGAAATAACAAACCTACTCAGTGTTACAAAGAGTGCCTCTCACACCCACCTCGTTAAAACTTCCTCCATATCGTGAGTATTTCTTAAACCCGCTGTGAACTTTCCAAATCCCATGAGAACTTTCTCCATCTCGGGAGCTTTCCTAACCCCATGAGAACTTTAACATGCGCCTTAAATAGCTTCTCAACCTCCTCAGAACCTTTTGTTCCTCTACAACACCTTAACCTACCAAGAGAGAGAACTTTCTGTGGCTCCTGAGAACTTTCTGTAGCTCGTGAGAACTTTCTATAGCTCGTGAGAACTTTCTGCGTCCCGTGAGAATTTTCTCCGGCGTCTTGGGAACTCTCTAAACACGTGAGAACTTTTCTCCCTCGCTGGAACTTTTATTTTCCCCATATGAGAATTCTTCGACTTAGATTAGGGAAAAAAAGGCACTTTAGTGAGAGCCTAGCCGCCTACAGAAGGTTCCCCACACCGCCCACAGCAGATGCCCCCCACGCCGCCCACAGCAAACTCCCCACGCCGCCCACAACAGCCCCCTCCCACGCCGGCTTGAGCCTATACTGCGATGTTCTCTATAAAGACAGGATTTATACATACGTAATTTAGCATTCCATGTTTATTCCCTCTGGCGCAAAAGGCGATATTGGTTCTCATTCTCGGAATTTACGACGTTAGTAGAGTCTGGTGGGTACTGGTGAATGTGTACTTACCTGGTTGTACTTGCGGGGGTTGAGCTCTGGCTCTGTGGTCACGCCTCTCAACTATCAATCAACTGGTGTACAGATTCCTCAGCCTACTGGGCTCTGTCATATTTACATTTGAAACTGTGTATGGAGTCAGCCTCCACCACATCACTGCCTAATGCATTCCATCTGTTAACTACTCTGACACTGAAATATTTCTTTCTAACGTCCCTGTGGCTCATCTGGGTACTAAGTTTCCACCTGTGTCCCCTTGTTCGTGTCCCACCCGCGCTAAAGAGTTTATGTGTGTGTGTGTGTTTGTGTGTACATGTGTACGTACATGCTATGGCAAACTAACAAGCCTGATTACATTTGAAAACCTAAATCAGAACAATTTCAAGACAATCTGTACTGTATTTAATACTACGCACCACCGGCATGGAAGCCCCGCCTCGTGAAGCACAAGGCTAAGCTACCCCTGTACCACCTCCCCCCCCCCCCCACACTTCTCTCACCCTTCCCTACCCCTATGCCACCCCCCGCCACACTTCTCTCACCCTTCCCTACCCCTGTACCACCTCCCCCACACTTCTCTCACCCTTCCCTACCCCTGTACCACCTCCCCCACACTTCTCTCACCCTTCCCTACCCCTGTGCCACCATCCCCCCCCATGTCTGTGCCTCTACCCTCCTGCCTCTTGCTTCCCTGCCTACAACCGTCAGCAACAGGAATTCCAAGATGGTGGCAGTGAGTGGGTCTTCCGGGATGATGGAAACTTAAGTCGCTTAACTGCCTTGAGAGAGAGAGAGAGAGAGAGAGAGAGAGAGAGAGAGAGAGAGAGAGAGAGAGAGAGAGAGAGAGAGAGAGAGAGAGAGAGAGAGAGAGAGAGAGAGAGAGAGAGAGCGAGAGAGAGCGAGAGCGAGAGCGAGCGAGAGCGAGAGCGAGCGAGAGCGAGAGCGAGCGAGAGCGAGAGCGAGCGAGAGCGAGAGCGAGCGAGAGCGAGAGCGAGAGAGAGAGAGAGAGAGAGAGAGAGAGAGAGAGAGAGAGAGAGAGAGAGAGAGAGAGACAGACAGACAGAGAGAGAGAGAGAGACAGTTTTCTTCAAGCCTTGATCTACGTCATGTTCATAGTGTCTGTCTTAAGGCTTACCAACCTGTCAAGGGTTATTACAGCCGCCATTATTGCCAACGTCAGCCAGCCGGGTGACATTACTCCTGATCACAGCCCAGGAGTAATGCAAGCATGAGTATTGATCTTAAACGGTGTGTGTGTGTGTATGTATGTTACAGCATGATGCACTAACTTGCCATATGTGATGTGACACATTGTTCCTCGCCATGTGTGTGTCCACGTGTGCCGGCGTCACATTGTCTATGTCAAGAGATGCCATAGACGGGAGGCGAATTTAATTAAAAGAACTGGCAGTGGATATTGGTTATTGTGAACTATGTCAAGGGTTATTGGCTGTTGAATTGGCAGTCAAAGGTTCCACTTCCTGATACAGAGGTTCAGCGGGCTAATTCCTGTTATAATATAGAGAATGTCAAGGGTTATTGCCATTTATCGAAGTTGTTAGTGTTTCCCGCCGGCCTTACAGACTCTGATGGGTTTCGTCCTGTTCCAAAGGCTGCCATGAGTTACTGGCTATTATTGAAGCGTTGCTGCCTCTTGGCCGAATGTCAGAAATTGAGGAACGTTGTTAAAATTGTCAAACATTCCTTACCGGCTGTCACAGATTCAAGTTCAAGTATGTTTATTGAGATAAGCAATAAATACATCTCAAAGGGATAGAGTAGCTTAGGCTATTTCTACCCCCCTGTCACAGAAGTTGTGATTGGTTAACTGCTCCTATCTACAAAATCAATTAGACAAAACTTGAAAGAATGGTCCAGTAAGTGGATACTAGAGTTGAACTCAAGCAAGTGTAAAGCAATGAAACAGTGTGCTGGGAACAGGAGGCAGGACAAAAAGATACCAAAGTGGATGGGGACAATAAGTACTTTAAGAATCAAGCAGAGACAAATCCTGGGGATAGAGATATCTCCTGGAATATCATCAGCAACATATGCTATGTTGGCCAACATAAGAACTATAGAAATCAGAGTAAGAATTCATTTAGGATCTTATTTTATCACACACCCACAAGTCAAACCATTACTGTAATATGATGTGTCTCCCAGAGTCCTTATCTTGTCGACCACCAAACTTAGCTCTATATTCGGTACATTCCTGGCAGCATATCTCTATTAAGTAGAGCGGTATGCTCTGCCAGGTATGCTGCCAGGCTGACCCCAGCACTAAGAGGTGCAAGTTTCCAGGACAAACAAGGAAATATCACCTTACGTCCCTGGAAGAAGAAAAACAGTAACATGAAGGATATGTAAGATTCCCGGAAGAATTGCAAGAGCAGATTAGGACCAACTTTATAATTACTTGGTACACGAAGACTGCGACACAGCTGGAAACTCAGTACCCAAATGAGCCACAGATACAAGCAGACATATCTATTTAACTGTTAGGGAAGTGAGCCAACAGTGTGTTAAGAAGAGGGGGGTGGAGGTAGGTCCCATACACAGCTTTAAATGTACATATGACAGAGCCCAATAGGCTCAGTATACCTAGGTTGGTGTAAGGTTGGTTCAGAGAGGTGACCAAAGGGGCTGAAAAGTAACCCTCACAAGGAAAATTAGGCAAGTATAGGTATTTGAGTATGATTATTGTGTGTACTTGTAGACGAAATGAACACAGGAAGTAACTATTATTGTCTCCCTTAACTCCCTTTGCCACTTCAGGGAAGGGGAGATAGGGTGTTTAAGTAGCTTCAGGGCACCAATCCCCCCCAGCCACTGGGCATGGCGAGAAGGCACCCCTAAGCATACTTAATTCCCTATCAAACACAGACTAAAATGCCCATAAATGGCAGATCTCATCACCACCCACAAGAGTTAAGATGATAATAATAACATATAATAATAATCATGGTAATAATAACAAACACAAAATGGAAAATATCATTTTTATTTCGTTTTTTTTATATGGGACACAGCACACAAAGAGCACTGGAACATTATCTAACACAGTGTACAGTTACAACCAGAACAGACCACTGGAACATTATCTAACACAGTGTACAGTTACAACCAGAACAGACCACTGGAACATTATCTAACACAGTGTACAGTTACAACCAGAACAGACCACTGGAACATTATCTAACACAGTGTACAGTTACAACCAGAACAGACCACTGGAACATTATCTAACACAGTGCACAGTTACAACCAGAACAGACCACTGGAACATTATCTAACACAGTGTACAGTTACAACCAGAACAGACCACTGGAACATTATCTAACACAGTGCACAGTTACAACCAGAACAGACCACTGGAACATTATCTAACACAGTGCACAGTTACAGCCACAACAGACCACTGGAACATTATCTAACACAGTGCACAGTTACAGCCACAACAGACCACTGGAACATTATCTAACACAGTGTACAGTTACAACCAGAACAGACCACTGGAACATTATCTAACACAGTGCACAGTTACAGCCACAACAGACCACTGGAACATTATCTAACACAGTGCACAGTTACAGCCACAACAGACCACTGGAACATTATCTAACACAGTGTACAGTTACAACCAGAACAGACCACTGGAACATTATCTAACACAGTGCACAGTTACAGCCACAACAGACCACTGGAACATTATCTAACACAGTGTACAGTTACAACCAGAACAGACCACTGGAACATTATCTAACACAGTGCACAGTTACAACCAGAACAGACCACTGGAACATTATCTAACACAGTGCACAGTTACAGCCACAACAGACCACTGGAACATTATCTAACACAGTGCACAGTTACAGCCACAACAGACCACTGGAACATTATCTAACACAGTGTACAGTTACAACCAGAACAGACCACTGGAACATTATCTAACACAGTGCACAGTTACAGCCACAACAGACCACTGGAACATTATCTAACACAGTGCACAGTTACAGCCACAACAGACCACTGGAACATTATCTAACACAGTGTACAGTTACAACCAGAACAGACCACTGGAACATTATCTAACACAGTGCACAGTTACAGCCACAACAGACCACTGGAACATTATCTAACACAGTGCACAGTTACAGCCACAACAGACCACTGGAACATTATCTAACACAGTGCACAGTTACGACCAGAACAGACCACTGGAACATTATCTAACACAGTGCACAGTTACAGCCACAACAGACCACTGGAACATTATCTAACACAGTGCACAGTTACGACCAGAACAGACCACTGGAACATTATCTAACACAGTGCACAGTTACAAACCCATTAATTAAGATTTCAACTTAGATTCAACAGAGCAGAAGAAGTTGTTAAACACATATGGCAAAATCTTACTGAAGCGACCATACGAGTCATAAATACTCATACTCCACCCAAGTAAACCAGAAACAAGGAACACTTAGTGGGCCAGCCAGAGGCTTAGGGCCCGCGCAGGAATATCCCTGCAAAAAAAAACACACACAAAGGGAGAGGTGCACAGTATATCATTAAAAAGAACTAGAGCTGAAGGCAAAACAACAAGCTGCCTAAGCAGCAGGATTGGTGACTTGACATCGGCATATATGGAAAAAACTTCATAGTGGGCGCTCCTAACAAGGCCCCGGAGCGGGAGGGTTGTCATATAATGTTCATGGGGGGTCCCTCTGGCCGCCGCCTTACCCACTGGTGGGCTCCGGCCAGGTCATCCACCCTCTTGTGAGAAACCATTTGGAGAAGTGGTACTCCAGATGACGACTCTCCTTAGATAGTTGGCAGCCAGCTATCCTGGCTGCGGTTCACCTAGACAAGACTATATTGACCCTTATGCACCCTGTGCACAGTGATCCTGGGACTAAGGTGGTCTGCCCCTTGATGTGGTCTTGGACCATATTCTGTAGATGGAATATGTCCAGGTCAGGGCTTTCACAGAGCAAATCTCAAGGTCGCTCTTGGTGAGTCGCATATCCTGTAGACCACGCGCACTCTCCATGCACCATTCTCCTCTCCAATTAAGGGTTATTGAAGAGGCGGATGCTGTGTGCTTCCCGGTATATTCCCTGACCTTTTGAAGGATCTCTGGGGTGCCGTACTTGTCGCACTTGCTCCGATGTGGACGGGAGAGTGGGAAGTAATCAGCAGAGACCTGGGTGTCTAATATAAAGGCCTCATCACCTTTGCAGGCTATGATGTCAGGCTTACAGAAGGTCCCTCCATCCGGTATACGGACTTCACGTTCCACCTCAAAACCTCTTTGCCGCAGGCGGCCGGCTACGAGCCGGGTGATATCGTCATGACGTTTCACCCGAGCCCCGTGTGTCTTGTAGCATGCCTGGGATATGTGGCCCAGGGCCTCTGGTTTCTGGCAAGCATCGCAGAGACCAGAAGCTTCGGGTCTACCCCTAGCTGTTCTAGACGGCGTGGCTACAGCGTTTGCCATAATCTGGGTGGCATGAGCAAAATCTCCTCCACTTTGCAGACGGATACTGGATGCGACCCACTTGTGGCAGGAAGGGATCTTACAAGAGGACGCAAAGCCGGCACCATCAACCATGCTGTACAGTTTTGCTATCCACCTTCTAGAGTGCTGAGTCGTTCTGTTAGAACGGGTTCCAGCGGCCGTGGTCGGGTCTACCCCCATTGACTTAAGAAGCCTGCACCTTCTCCTTCTTAACTCCCTCCTGACCTATACCTTTCCTTCTCTACCCATCGTCCTTCCTGTTCCCCTCTTTCTCTCTCTCTCTGTGTCCCTCCCTCTCTCTCTCTCTCTCTCTCTCTCTCTCTCTCTCTCTCTCTCTCTCTCTCTCCATACTTCCTCCTACAAGCTCACTAATCATATTTATCATAATATCATTTTACATAAGCTCTAATTCCCTGGAAGCAGGATACATTATTCACCGCTTAGTCTACTTACCAAATCTCTCTCCTCTCTGGAAACTGCATTTACTAAATGGCTTCACACGAGGCTGTCCCGGAACAGCGCCCTCGGGGCACTACTGGGATAAGGGCCTCGTGCGTGAGCTGCTGCTCAGCTCCTCTCATCTCTCCACGGTGATTTACAACAGTTTCCCTCCCAAAATTAGAATTTCTTATTCTTCACGCAATGCCTTTTGAGATAGCATCACCTTCTAACCAGAACATAATGAGGTCAAAGTAAGGAACATGAACAGACGCAACAGAAAGTACATTGCACACTCACTCAAAATTACACACACACACACAGTTCTCTCCCTCTCTTTGTCTCTGTCAATTGGGAGCAGCTTGACAGGATCTCATCACAGCGAGGCAGGTCCTTGTCAACACCGGATACGTTCATGTACAGGTGGGAAAAAGGTCATCAGAGGGAATATGAACCGCCGTGCTGCCACAGATGAATGGCGGTAACGCTTCTGAACCTGTCTAACTTTTACAATTTCGTTACATAGAATACTTTTCAACAGTTCACAAGATGGAGGAAGGAGTCCCTGAAGGCAAGATGACCGCTACCGACACTAATGACTATAAAGCTTACAATATATGCACACTTGACGACTGTCAGCCCCAGCGCTCTCAGTACACAGGCTGGATGGTAACATCTTTTTCAAAGCTCCTGATAATTCACATAGAAGGCTTATTCAAGATCACATAATTTCTACATACAAGAAGACAATAACGAGAGAAATCCTGACCAGGAAAAGAGAAATTGTCAACACAATAATGGACCAAAGATCTAACATAGCAGAAACACTTCACAACAAATACTTTCATCCAGTTATCAACCGGCAGCGTACGTCTAGGTGCGTCTCATTAACAGATCCAAGAGAGAGATCTGTAACTTTACGCGCCACCTAAATAAAACTGTAAAACCTAAATAAAACCGTTTGTTTCACAAACAAACGTAGGAATGTGCCTCAATACCAATAGTGACTGCCCAGACAGGTACATGAGGAGTGTTGTCAATGCTTATGTTGACCGTGCTCTCAGCCACAGCTCAGGATGGAAGCAAGTCGATGAAGAACTCTGTAGGGTAAGGCAGGTCCTAGTCAACAACGACTTCTCTAACGGTTTTGTTGAAGATATCATAAAAAGAAAGGTGAAACGCCATGCAACCTCTGAAGAGTCAACTAACACAACACTTGTACCTCCTATTAGACTATTTTACAGGAACTTCATTTCGACGGCTCATAAAACGGAGGAAGGGGTTCTGAAAGATATTGTTGATAGAATGTTATCCCTACAGACAAAAATCAGAAAATACAATTGACAATTTACTATAAAACCAAAAAGATGGCCAGCCTACTCATGAAAAACTCCCCAGACACCAAGCAGAACGTCTTGAAGAAAACCAACGTCGTCTATGCCTTTAAATGCCACTTCGGGACTGTAAGCCCCAAAGAACTCAGTATATAGGCAAGACAACAATATTTCTTTCCAGGCTATTAACAATGCACAAACAACAGGGCTTCATCAAGGAACACATAATCTCTTCCCACAACCAGACCATCACCAGATAATTCTTAACAAACACACAGAAATCATCGATAGACACAGCGATAGCAGGAGGATAAATGGATGGAGTGAGAGATAGAGATTTTTCTAGCATTGTTGTGCAAAAATCTAGGCAATAAATAATGCAACAATTTTATCATATGGTCATTCATTAAAATCTGGAAAATGTATTTTTAAATGCACATCAAAGAAAATAAAAAATTAAATACCTTCATATATTAAATTCAACATATTTTTTCCACAGGAATCTCAACAAATGCTTATATATATATATATATATATATATATATATATATATATATATATATATATATATATATATATATATATATATATATATATATATATGTATGTATGTATGTAACTGAAAATTCACACCCTAGAAGTGACTCGAATCCATACTGCCAGGAGCAACAATGCAACTGGTGTGTACAGGACACCTTAATCCACTCGACCATCACGACCGGACAATAGATGACGGTAGCCGAGGCTAACTCCCCCATCATCCCGCTGGCACTCTGATGGTAATCTTGGGCATGGTAGTTTATCAAATCACCTCATTCTGTCTCACAGCCTATCTCGTGTCTCAACCTCTTTGTTTGTAATTCCATCTGCATTTGTGTATTTAACTTTAAAACCACTGCCATTTATTGTTCTTATTACTTATATAGTTGACTTCCTTTCCTCTTCCATTCCCTTCAATCAGTCTTGCTGCTCCTGAACATTTTCTCTCTCACGTTCTTTTCACTGAGTCTCTCCACCTCCCTCAAGGATGAGTCTCTCCACCTCCCTCAAGGATGCGTCTCTCCACCTCCCTCAAGGATAAGTCTCTCCACCTCCCTCAAGGATGAGTCTCTCCACCTCCCTCAAGGATGAGTCTCTCCACCTCCCTCAAGGATGAGTCTCTCCACCTCCCTCAAGGATGCGTCTCTCCACCTCCCTCAAGGATAAGTCTCTCCACCTCCCTCAAGGATGAGTCTCTCCACCTCCCTCAAGGATGAGTCTCTCCACCTCCCTCAAGGATGAGTCTCTCCACCTCCCTCAAGGATGAGTCTCTCCACCTCCCTCAAGGATGAGTCTCTCCACCTCCCTCAAGGATGAGTCTCTCCACCTCCCTCAAGGATGAGTCTCTCCACCTCCCTCAAGGATGAGTCTCTCCACCTCCCTCAAGGATGCAGTACAGATTGAATCACTTCCTCTATGGCGCCCCCAACTCCTGCCAACACTTTTCTTTGCATTCTCGCTTATTTGAAAATCTTAGATATTTGTTCATGGTGTCCTACTGGTTGATGTATATTTTCTGGGTGGTTCATTATTGTAACCACATTTTTCATCTCCTGACCTATCATAAAGATTATGAATAACACTAAGACCTGCCACAGTGCCATGTTAATCTCCCCCAAAGGTGCATAACTTCCTCACTAGTGTTTGTAATCTCTCTTGACCTCATATTTATCATATTTTGACTGTTTAGTGTTCCCTACTAAGCTGTTCCTTGCGTTGTTCCTGCACTCTTCCCTAGTTATAGTTAAGAAACATAGGCTAGTCAAAGAGAACACGTATATAAAGCTCTGCTGACTGGTAGGAGTGACCCGTCTTGTTGTTGTTGTGTGCTGTGTGCTGTGTGCTGTGCAGCAGCCTCGCTCCCTCCACCGAGAGACGAGGGAGTATCTCTTTTACTGCTCTCTCTCCTTCTTTCCTATTTTCTATAAATTATATGATTTAAAAGCATTACTGTTCAAAATCGGGAGTGTGTTGATCTATGGTGATGGCTGGCAGCCAGTGGTCGCTGCCAGCTACGGGTTATCACTCTATTTATTATCCAGTCATTTGTTTTGGTCGACCGTCGAAACCTGCCTTCTGCTGTGATCTTCTTACTTATGGCTCTTGTCACTTTCTACTCTCTCTACTTCTTCTTTCCTTCATGATGTGGCTCGTTTCATTCTGCATATGACCCAGTTGCTACTTTCTTTCTTGTCTTTAATTTCCCTTCTCTTTACGTATATTCTAGCCACGTTCTGGTCTTCCTATGTCCTCTTTCCCTCCCTCTTCTTCTTTCAGGGGGGAAAAAAAGGCGATAATGTTCGCGCCTCTTGTGTGGTGTCACCTGCTGGAGTGGTGGCTGGGGGGGGGGGGGGAGGGGGGGAGGGGGCGGAGGGAGGGGACGGGGGGCGGCGTTTGTTGGGGGTGCCAGTGATAACCTAACAGTGCTTCCATGAAAGTGACTACAGGGGTAGTTAAGGCCTTGTTCGGCCCGTCCCACCTACACACCGTGCTGCTGCTGGTGGTGCTGGGGGGGGGGGGGGGGGAGGGGGGGTTGTTGCTCACCACGCGGGTGTGGGGGAGCAAGAGGGAAGAATGAACGAGGGAAAAATAAGAAAGAAATATAAACCCGGAACCTCCCAAGCAGCCAAGAATATCAAACCCTCGAGGGTTTACCTCAAGCTTCCCGCGCCTAAACTCTGGCGCCGCCTGGCGACAAAACCTCCCCCCCAACCCCCACCCCCCCCCCACCCCCACCCCCACCCCCCCCCACCCCCCACCCCCCACCCCCCCGTGAGGCGAGTGTGGAAATAATATTTTACCTTCACTGCATAATTAATTGACTGTTAGACCTGTGTTAATTAAACCCCCCCCCCTTCCCAAGCTTAGAGAAAGCCGATAACTTGAAGGAATAATTAAGATTTTTTATTTATTTAATAATAACTGGAGGACAGTCTGGTGAAGGATAGACAACGACGATCCGTAAAATTAGATGAATAAGGAGGAAAGGGAAGGGAACTATCAGGGGGAAAGCGCCAAGCCATTGCGACTATATAGCACTGGGAAGGGGGTCAGGATAAGGATTTGGGATGGGACGAGGGGGGGGGGGGGAGGGAAGGAATGAAAGAAGATAGATAAAACAGAATTCAGAATGTTTCTATTATTGCAAAATTGAATTCCTTAAAACAATCAAGACTGATACAGTAATTTAAGACTTGAAGCCTGGAAGCTGCTCAGAACATTTGCATTTAAGACTAATTCACGGACATAATCCTACCAAAAATACTCGCATCAGCTTCAAGTATCTTGTATTTAGTAAACACTTCTTGAAAAGAATAGAAGTTTCTTTAAAATTTCCTGCAACTAAAGAAAATGCTATATATTTAGTCTCCGTGGTGTAGTGGTAAGACACTCGCCTGGCGTTCCGCGAGCGCTATGTCATGGGTTCGTATCCTGGCCGGGGAGGATTTACTGGGCGCAATTCCTTAACTGTAGCCTCTGTTTAACGCAACAGTAAAATGTGTACTTGGATGAAAAAACGATTCTTCGCGGCAGGGGATCGTATTCCAGGGACCATAGGATTAAGGACTTGCCCGAAACGCTACGCGTACTAGTGGCTGTACAAGAATGTAACAACTCTTGTATATATCTCAAAAAAATATGAAATTTGTTTCTAATGATTGAATACTACGACTGCTGATAATTGTACACTCTACCGTGAAAGAGTTTGCTATTTTATATTAAAAATCCCAGATTGATAAATTGTCATACAGAGGGGATGAGATCTGGTAGTCCAATCCCGTCCTCTTTTGAAACGACAAAAGACATGAGCGATGTTCAATACACAAGTCGTTTAAGTGTCCGGCTACACTTAAAACGTATGTAGATATTCACATATTTGTATGGAACAAGTCGGTAAGTGAAGGCAAGGAAGTGGAACTGCTCTGGAGCAGGATCTTCTCCATACCAGACGATGATAATTATATTTGTACAGTCTTGTGCAGAAGGCTCGATCAAGGTCACAGAGGACAAGACGTGATCATGTTCTCAGTAAGCCTCCTGAAGCCTCTCCAAGTGTCAGCGAGACAGAAGGCAAAGTGTTCACTTCACCGTTCAAGTGGACCTCAATGACTTCATGCTCCCGGGTCACATATGTAAGTTGAGGCATGCAAGGGCGTACAAGATCAATGAGAGTCGTGGATTCAGAAGA
>NC_091154.1:40470198-40502698 GCF_040958095.1 Procambarus clarkii | reverse complement strand
GCAGAGATCGCCGGAGTTCTCAACACCGCCGCCCACAGCAGAGATCGCCGGAGTTCTCAACACCGCCGCCCACAGCAGAGATCGCCGGAGTTCTCAACACCGCCGCCCACATCAGAGATCGCCGGAGTTCTCAACACCGCCGCCCACAGCAGAGATCGCCGGAGTTCTCAACACCGCCGCCCACAGCAGAGATCGCCGGAGTTCTCAACACCGCCGCCCACAGCAGAGATCGCCGGAGTTCTCAACACCGCCGCCCACAGCAGAGATCGCCGGAGTTCTCAACACCGCCGCCCACAGCAGAGATCGCCGGAGTTCTCAACACCGCCGCCCACAGCAGAGATCGCCGGAGTTCTCAACACCGCCGCCCACAGCAGAGATCGCCGGAGTTCTCAACACCGCCGCCCACAGCAGAGATCGCCGGAGTTCTCAACACCGCCGCCCACAGCAGAGATCGCCGGAGTTCTCAACACCGCCGCCCACAGCAGAGATCGCCGGAGTTCTCAACACCGCCGCCCACAGCAGAGATCGCCGGAGTTCTCAACACCGCCGCCCACAGCAGAGATCGCCGGAGTTCTCAACACCGCCGCCCACAGCAGAGATCGCCGGAGTTCTCAACACCGCCGCCCACAGCAGAGATCGCCGGAGTTCTCAACACCGCCGCCCACAGCAGAGATCGCCGGAGTTCTCAACACCGCCGCCCACAGCAGAGATCGCCGGAGTTCTCAACACCGCCGCCCACAGCAGAGATCGCCGGAGTTCTCAACACCGCCGCCCACAGCAGAGATCGCCGGAGTTCTCAACACCGCCGCCCACAGCAGAGATCGCCGGAGTTCTCAACACCGCCGCCCACAGCAGAGATCGCTGGAGTTCTCAACACCGCCGCCCACAGCAGAGATCGCCGGAGTTCTCAACACCGCCGCCCACAGCAGAGATCGCCGGAGTTCTCAACACCGCCGCCCACAGCAGAGATCGCTGGAGTTCTCAACACCGCCGCTCACAGCAGAGATCGCCGGAGTTCTCAACACCGCCGCCCACAGCAGAGATCGCCGGAGTTCTCAACACCGCCGCCCACAGCAGAGATCGCTGGAGTTCTCAACACCGCCGCCCACAGCAGAGATCGCCGGAGTTCTCAACACCGCCGCCCACAGCAGAGATCGCTGGAGTTCTCAACACCGCCGCCCACAGCAGAGATCGCTGGAGTTCTCAACACCGCCGCCCACAGCAGAGATCGCCGGAGTTCTCAACACCGCCGCCCACAGCAGAGATCGCCGGAGTTCTCAACACCGCCGCCCACAGCAGAGATCGCTGGAGTTCTCAACACCGCCGCCCACAGCAGAGATCGCTGGAGTTCTCAACACCGCCGCCCACAGCAGAGATCGCCGGAGTTCTCAACACCGCCGCCCACAGCAGAGATCGCCGGAGTTCTCAACACCGCCGCCCACAGCAGAGATCGCCGGAGTTCTCAGCGCCGCCGCCCACCAATCGTCCCATTGTGGTCCGGGTGAGACGTCTGGCCAAACTTTCTCCAATTAGAACGTTCGCCTTTGTGCACCAAACTATTATTGGGGGACCTGGATATTAAACGATTGACGGTTCGTGTTCGGGTAAAACATGACTGAACCACCTGGCGGGTTCCATAATACCTGGCCTGAGGCCGGTATCACAACTTGGGGATAAGTACCATCAGAAATACCAGAGCTTTTTAACGCAGCCAGCCACCACATAGAGTAACATAGAGCACAGAGGTGCTCAACGCAGCCAGCTTCCACATAGAGCACAGAGGTGCTCAACGCAGCCAGCTTCCACATAGAGCACAGAGGTGTTCAACGCAGCTAGCTTCCACATAAAGCATAAAGCGAACATTAAAGCCAGCACTCTGGTAAGCCGGAAGCTCTCTTGAGTAAGGGAAGGACCGCTGAAACCTCCCAATGTTATGTATATATATGTGTGTGTATGTGGGTGTTTAATATGAATATTAGTGTTTGAATGTTCGTTTGAGTATGTGCGTGGGTGCGTATATGATGTGAGCTATGTATATGTGTGTGTGTGTGTGTGTGTGTGTGTGTGTGTGTGTGTGTGTGTGTGTGTGTGTGTGTGTGTGTGTGTGCGCGCGCTTACAGTGTGATCTGTTTTGTGTTCAAGTTATTCAGAAAATGCTAAAAGAATCTTGGAACCATTGAGCTGAGCACACACATCTTCCATCACAATAACGAAGGCATTCACTGCACCAACCTAAACGTCATTCAGTAATACTGCAAAAGTGAGTACAAATAACTGAGAACCAGTAACGAACGCGTTCCAGCGAGCGCTAAACGCCAGAGGGGAGGCTAGTGTCTAATATTAACCTCTTAAATCAGAATTATAGCAGGGGGAAAATATATTCCAAGAGCATATTTTAGGAGGGAAATTATACGCTTATACAAGCATTTTATCTAAATTATACTTCCAATGATATTTCATAGAAGGAACAAATTATATTTGTATGAAATGAATTAAACTCCACGAAAGTCGAAAAGTCGAAAACCCGACTTATAATCTGAGCGTCATAATCAGAAAAGTCTTCTATACTTTGACAATAGTTCATTCAAACACTAACTTACTATGCAAACAAATCCTGATTGGCTGCTGGGTCACGGTGTGATGTTGCTGATTGGGCGGAGCCGCCTAGACGGTCATGCAGCCAGCCAATAGGAATAATTTGCAAAATAGGAGACGGAAGTGATCAGATATATATATAAATATCATACGCACTGGATGAGGTTTTATGTCAGTTGACCTGAGGTGCGAGAATTCCTCGCCACGGCGTCCTCACCAAACACGTTAATGGGCCAATCACTCAGCAACGTGAGTCACTAGTGAAGCTGAGTTATGATTCCGTGTTGATTTGAGTGGCTTCATAATCACTGACACAGCTGGACTCAGCGTACCTCCCTCGACACACCACTGTACCAGTCATTATAGCCACTAGGAGGTTACACGGAGGTGTGGAAGTAGAGGTCGGCAGGAGCAACGGTGTAGTAGCCGCAGCTGAGGGCGGGAGAGGCGAGGCAGGGTCATTCAACAGTGTCACGTCCACAGTTGAAGTCAACACACACACACACACATCAGCACTCTGGTCACGGAACCTCTGGTGCGGATACCAGTCCATAAAGACCAGCTGTGGTAGCCGCCAAGTGATGAGTACAGTGGTGGTAGTGCACTTGCGGCGTGTCACAACTTGCGTCTACAAGCCGTCACAAATTACCTCTACAAGCCGTCACAACTTGCCTCTACAAGCCGTCACAACTTGCCTCTACAAGCCGTCACAACTTGCCTCTACAAGCCGTCACAACTTGCCTCTACAAGCCGTCACAACTTGCCTCTACAAGCCGTCACAACTTAGCTCTATAAGCCAGGCCACTGATGTATATATATATATATATATATATATATATATATATATATATATATATATATATATATATATATATATATATATATATATATATATATATATATATATTTACTCTCCAAGAAATTGACAATGATCTGTTTTTTTCGCCTGCTTTGTTTGTCGCTTGTCAGTTCCTGTCTCAGGCAGCGTGAAACCTTTTCGTCCATCATGCAGACTGGTGATGGACAATCCCAGTTGGTGTCCTTCTCTGGTGATTCACTCCAGAATGATGAGTCCCACAGAGATACCAATGCATCCAGATCTCCCTGCACTACTTCATAGATGCCTCGCGTGTCTCAACTGGAGCCGCAAGCACACGATCGATGACCGTGCAATTGCCTACTGATTGCATGCAAGGGGTTATTGATGCAGGCAAGAGCTGCAACTGGCAAGGGAGGAAGGGGCTTAGATCTCCCCCCCTGTCACTAGTTCTGTGACAGGGTGAGACAGGGCTATAAGCTGTTGGAAGTAATGACCACAATCTTCTTAAAAGAAGAAATCAATCTTCTTAATTCTTCAACACGTCAAGAACACACGGCGGGAAAAGCGATATACCAGCAAGACTTTACATGATCTTCACACAGAGCAACAAAAATATGAAACATACCAACTCTCAGAGACAAAGGAAAAAAATACTCACAGAAACCAGCCTGCAGTTCAAGCAGTGACAATGCAAAATAGGTGAGCAAATGGACTTGAGGGATATACACGAGAATCATGAATGCTACACACCACCGAGAAATGAATATGTGACTGCAAGATGGCGGTCATAAGAGACGGTGTGTGATGACAGCCCGTGAGGGAATATAATCCTTGGCATCTTACCTCTCTTTAAAATTCTTATAAGCGTTTCTGTGCTCGTTCATTGCTCGTTTAGCCATGTTGTTATGTAAAGTCGCGCCCTTTATTGATTTACACTTTGTTGCCGTATTTCAAAAATGTGTATGTGTGTGTGTCTGTGTGTGAGAGAGAGAGAGAGAGAGAGAGAGAGAGAGAGAGAGAGAGAGAGAGAGAGAGAGAGAGAGAGAGAGAGAGAGAGAGAGAGAGAGAGAGAGAGAGAGAGAGACAGAGAGAGAGACAGAGAGAGAGAGACAGAGAGAGAGACAGAGAGAGAGAGAGAGACAGAGAGAGAGAGAGAGAGAGACAGAGAGAGAGAGAGAGAGAGAGAGAGAGAGAGAGAGAGAGAGAGAGAGAGAGAGAGAGAGAGAGAGAGAGAGAGAGAGAGAGAGAGAGAGAGAGAGAGAGAGAGAGAGAGAGCTACCCAATCTATCCGCCTCAGCTACACAGGCAGTGTACTCGGCACCTGATATGATATATGAACGAATTATGTATAATACTGGTCGGGCTTGGTCTCCTGGGCCCCCGTGGCCCGCGTTATGCCACTTCTTGTAACTTATATTTGTAGTAATTGATGACGTGTCTGATGACTCTCGTCTCACGATCAATCTCCCGTCTCGTGATTGAGATGTGATTGTCTGCCAATCATTAGTCCAGCGTTATCAGGAAGTTTCACGCCTCAAGAGGATCATTTGCGAATTTTAATGAATTTGGTCAATTGGGCCGCCTCTCTCCCGTTATTGATGGGGTGCGAGGGTCTCCCTGCAGTTAAACATGTAACCTGGATAGTCTAAACTTATCATTCTAAAATGATCATCATCAGTGGCAGAAGAATTATCCGTTACCCTCACTATTAACAAATAGTGTCTCTTAACATGCATATTACCCTCACCATTAACAAATAATGTCTCTTATCATGCATATTACCCTCACCATTAACAAATAGTGTCTCTTAACGTGCATATTACCCTCACCATTAACAAATAGTGACCCTTAACGTAATGAGATACTGAGGCTAGGATCCCTCCTATCATATT
The DNA here is from genome assembly GCF_040958095.1 of Procambarus clarkii. Taxonomy (NCBI): domain Eukaryota; kingdom Metazoa; phylum Arthropoda; class Malacostraca; order Decapoda; family Cambaridae; genus Procambarus; species Procambarus clarkii. The sequence goes on along the minus strand of NC_091154.1, from coordinate 40,497,391 downwards.
CAGTTAAACATTTTCTTCATTTTATCTTCAATAAGCAAAAGGCGAACGATCTCTTTCGGTACTAACACGACCAGACGATAAATGGATGGCCTGGTCTGAGACCGGGCCGCGGGGCCCTTGATCCCCGGAAGCTACACAAGGTAGCCACAAGAGAGCCTACATAAAACAAAACACCTCAGGCGTACAAACATGCAAAGTCGATAATATTGCCATTGTTATATAAATATTTAATATCATATTTAATATTTTATATATTATGATTGGATTGTGAATTACATTTTGTCTGAAATTTCACAAGAATGATATGATCAATTAATTATTTATTGTGGGATTGAGTTCTCATTTGATTAATCTGTGATATAAACAGTGTTAGGAGCGGAAGATATAAGTTAACTGACCTGGAGTGGGTTGTGTTCCACATTAGTCACCCGTTGTTCTGTTCCGGTGAACACCAACACTATATTTGTCACTAGTGAAACCTGAAGTTTGATCTAGTAAAAGCAATCCTCTAGGACTTGTTTAGGCAACTTGGCCAGGGTAAACGATGACAGTATTTCACCCTGGAGCACCGAGTGGGTTGCTCTCCCAGCCCTAACTCTGACCAGTCCCATCTCAAGCCCACAGGTAATGTAGCCGGGGTCAGCCCCATCGTAGACCCAGCAGCTATAATGTGTGTCTCGATAATACACCGAGACCATGTGGCGTTATTCACCTGACAACGCTGAGAGCTCTCACGCAGGTGGCACACACAACTGCATCACCAGTACTATGTTTTCCCTGTCGCTCTAAAGACCTTTCGCACCTCAGAGACCTTCAGAAATCTTTGATCCCTGGAGTAAAAGTATTAACAGCTTTCTGAAAGTTCTGACTTCTAGGCTCAACACAACAGCAAGAGACCTTCTGTGGTTGATTGTTCTTTTGTTCTTTGTTCTTTGATTGTTCTTTGATTGAAGGGAGCCGGTCGGCCGAGCGGACAGCACGCTGGACTTGTGGTCCTGTGGTCCTGGGTTCGATCCCAGGCGCCGGCGAGAAACAATGGGCAGAGTTTCTTTCACCCTATGCCCCTGTTACCTAGCAGTAAAATAGGTACCTGGGTGTTAGTCAGCTGTCACGGGCTGCTTCCTGGGGGTGGAGGCCTGGTCGAGGACCGGGCCGCGGGGACACTTAAGCCCCGAAATCATCTCAAGATAACCTCAAGAGACCTAAGAGTTGCTAACTCAAGAGGACATTAACCAACGCCTAACTGGTCTTGTTAAGGGAATTAAACAGCGAGTTATCCAAGTGTTTCCTAACATCTGGGAATTATTTAAGAGTATCAAAAAATTCCCATTTCGAAAAAATCCAAATATAAATTGCTAATCACAGGAGAAATGAGGTTCTCATTGCCTTACTAATCGCCTGAGCACAGAACTTCCCATTAAAATCAAAGGTGTTATCCCTAATACACATATTAATTAATGGTGAATGCAGGTAAAGCTAAATTATATTCAGGTAATTTGTCCAAAGGGAATTGCACTAAACCAATCACTGGGAGACTGTTAAGACCTTCATCTCCATACTAACTAGAGACAAGACTAACATTACATATAATTAATATTTGTTAACTTGCTAAATACGCACTTACTCTCATTATATTTAAGTAGCTTTATTAACAAGCAAATCTTTTACATTTTTAATGTTATCAATTCATTTTTAATCTATCATGGCTATTAAGAACAACCTTGTTTAATAAAGTGCCATTAACAAATTCCCTTGCATACATTAATTTCTAAAAATCGATATATCACTATATACTCCTTTCCAAATTGCAAAGAACGTTCGGTCAACCTCTACAGTACACAGTGAACGTCCCTAATAAACAAACTCAAGCCATAACCCAACGCGGTGAGTGTGTCATCATCAAACTCATTCTCCAACACATTAATTATTATCAAGGTTGGCATGATTGGTCTAGTCACTATAGTCGATGAGGCTCGCTACCTTAAGAGTCTAAATTACTCACGTCCTTGCAGGCAGCGCTCGGAGTCCAGGAGCAGCAGTCCAACATGGCGACGGCCCCCCATCTTCAGGACCATCCTGGAGAGGAACAGTATAACCCTCGTTACACACACTTAACACGCAACACAAGTTCAGTTTCCGAATTTAAGTGTTAAGTTATAGCCTGACGGAGAGTTTCCTCACACAGGCTGACTGACACTGAAAATATTGGTGGAGAACGAAGATTAAGATAACGCTTTTTCAATAAAATAATTAGAACGAAAACTGGCGTTAGTTATCAGCTCTGCCACTATGTTGTGGTGTCTCTGCCTGCCATCTATCGATAACATTAACCTTACGTACTGCGCCTTATTGTGGAGTGCGCCTGTACCACTGTTTCTGCATTAAAAGGAAAATCATTTTTGATTTGCATGACTAAGGGTAAACTTCAATATTTTTGTTACGTTGTTTGGAAGATCACGAAGTATTGGTTCACGATCTCTCCCGGCTGTAGCCCTCAGGTACTCACCTAATTGTGCTTGCGGGGTTGTGCTTTGTCTCTTTGGTCCCGCCTCTCAACTCTCAATCAACTGGTGTACAGATTCCTAAGCCTACTGGACTCTATCATATCTACATTTGAAACTGTGTATGGAGTCAGCCTCCACCACATCACTTCCTAGAGCATTCCATTTATTAACTACTCTGACACTGAAAAAAATTCTTTCTAACGTCTCTGTGGCTCATCTGGGTACAAAGTTTCCACCTGTGTCCCCTCTGTCAGCTCTGGTCTGCCACCACCCTTGTCTTGGCCCAAGTCTCGACCGGAGTGAAAGTATTAAAACTAGTTTCAGATTCTTTGTGGTTTATTTAATCTCGGAATCGATTCATATTGCTAACACGAGACCCGAATTGAACACCTCTTAGAGTCCTCGACCCTTCTCTATATGCTCTAACTCTTCTGCACATTGGTTGTTACTTATTTGTCAAGTATTATAATGTTGTTATTGGGTCTTTAATTTACGTTGAATGATGTAAATCTTTGGGCTTTTATTTACATTTTACAAGCAGTCGTACTTATACACGTGTTACTGAATATGACAGAAATAGTTCCATCAATGATCCTGACACGAAGATTCGTGTCAGAAGGAAATAAAAATGTCTCCAAAGTTATTTTTACACTTTGATTGGTCTTATATTATTCACTAAGTAAACCTTAGCATTCCCAGCGACATATATATATATATATATATATATATATATATATATATATATATATATATATATATATATATATATATATATATATATGTATATATATATATATATATATATATATATATATATATATATATATATATATATATATATATATATATATATATATATATATATATATATATATTTAGTGCAGCTACCCTAGACTATATGAAGGGAAGTACAGTGTGTCAAAAAAACTAGCTACGTGATGCTAAACTCCCCATCACACAGGATGGTTAGTCCTACAGAGGCACGTGATAAGTAGTCTGCACTGGCAGACTCTGGGTGCATTATGAGGATATCATACAAATAATGAAAAGTTGCTCAAAACTCTACAGAAAATACCTTCCTAAGCGTATGGCCATCAACCTTGGACAGACAGACTGATATTCTCTTCGGTAGATACGAGCTATAGGCGTCAGAATAGCAAATGATGGAATCCAACTTTATAAATATTTTCAAATGTCAATATTTGTCGAACCCATGGGATTAAATAGTCATTACATCAGTTGATTAACACAGGTGAGCACATACACGTATACTTACATATGTAAATACCCACATACATACACACACATGCAAGCGGTCAAATATATAAGTGGAAAAATATAATATTAATATAGCATAAGGACAAGTTTGGTATTTAATAACTGTTAACATCTTTAAAGAGATTAAATCTTTTATAACAAAGTAAATTCTAAGAGAATTATTATATGTAAATCTATTATTGAATGAAATATAATTGATTTCTAGCGTGCTATAATTAGTTAACAACGTAATCTCAACGTAAGACCAGGTTAAATAAAATCAGATAATTACATTATTGGTAAATAATGAGAATATATAGTAATTGTGCAAGAAGTAATCCCGAGACTCGGCTGATACATGTCCTCTCTTGCAGTCTAAATAACTCTATGTTTCTGATGCCTGATATGTCAGTCAGGTCTGTGTGGTAAAATATATTTTAAGCTTTGGATTTTATACTACAGTGAAATATATGATGATTTTTAATTTAGTATGTGGTTATTTACACACACACACACACACATCCACAGGCTGTGTTGATAAAGACAGGCTGTTTAACACAAGGGGCACACGCACTAGGGGACACAGGTGGAAACTAAGTGCCCAAATGAGCCACAGAGATATTAGAAAGAACTTTTTTAGTGTCAGAGTGGTTGACAAATGGAATGCATTGGGAAGTGATGTGGTGGAGGCTGACTCCATACACAGTTTCAAGTGTAGATATGATAGAGCCCAATAGGCTCAGGAACCTGTACACCTGTTGATTGACAGTTGAGAGGCGGGACCAAAGAGCCAGAGCTCAATCCCCGCAAGCACATCTAGGTGAGTACAACTAGGTGAGTACACACACACACACACACACACACACACACACACACACACACACACACACACACACACACACACTAAGACTAGATGAGGAAGTTGTCGAAACCATTTCTACAAGCAACTTTAATTGTAAATATGGCAAGAAAAACGAGTGAAAAGATTCACTACCATGAACTAACGAGACTTGGAAGGCGGGGCTTCAGAGCAGATACTCGACCCTGCAAAATATATATATATATATATATATATATATATATATATATATATATATATATATATATATATATATATATATATATACACACACACATATCGACGCCATATTAAATCCGGGAGCGGCACTAACGAGTGAGAGCAAGTTCCCAATCATTTAATTGGGGTAATTAATCGGAACAAATGTCAACAAGGCATCAAGAGGCAGGAGGGGAAGGCAAAATAATTATTGTGGAGTGTTAAGGGAAGGGGGAAGGGGGAAGGGGGAAGGGGGAGGGGACCATAGGAAGGAGGGTTAGCGGAGGGAACAAGATGAATATGGAATGAAGGAAAGGTATAGATGGAGGGAGGAAGGGAATGAGGATGGATTACAAACGAGAAGGGGAGGGAGGGAAGGGGAAGGAACGCAAAAAGTGGGAACAATGGAAAGGAAGAAATTTATGGGTGAACGTGAAGGAACACGTGAGGACAACATTCTCTTCCCTCCCACCCTCTTCATGCTGGGTCCAGCCTGTGGTCCAACAGAAGAAATATCACGACAAAGAGAGTCTTGTAAGTTCCGTGGGTGACCCACACGACCCCAGGTCACACACGAGGGGCTCCTCCCTTCTCCAGAGGGCCGTAGCCTCATCAACAACATCGGGAATATGGGCATAATAGAGATATGAGGTCAATGAGGGAAGTGAGTGAAGAGATGAGAGAAGTAGGGGGCTCATGAGGAGAGAGTGAGGGTGATGAGTGAGTGTTTCCAAAGGAGACGGAAGCTGGCCCGAGCACACGGCGCTGCTTCTACAGGCGGAGGCAACAACCACCACTTAGATGAACCACTCTCCCAAGACCCACACGCAACACCAGCCTGGCAACTACAAGCTACTGAGCTGAAGCTGAAAGTTTCGTATTAAACTCAAGAGATGCAAAAAATAGCAAAAAATGGTCTTGTAGAGCAAAACTCAGAGAAGAAGAAGAAGAGCCTTGAGGTAGACACAGTGCGCTTCTCCTTCCAGTGAACCCCAAAACGCCCCGAATGACTTCAATACTAATTCTTCAAGAATGTAACACACACAGTGACTCGCCTCCGTGGGTCCCCCAGGGTACTGTACTTGCTCCCGTTCTCTTTACAATGCGCTTATTTTATGATAATAATCCTTTGTGATAGAAAGCTAAAAGACGAGTCTTTTGGACTTTCCAGACCAATAAAAGGTTGAGCGGTAACTACGTGACCCAGATACTCAACTGTCCGACCACCGGTAGTTATCGGGAGAACTGTGTAGAGTAAGAGTTGACCCAGCCTATCTGTTTTACCCTCCCCCCCCATCCCCTCCTGTACCAGAACATCCTCCTGCGACAGACAACGGCCGCAGGTATATAAATGAGTATATATATAAATTATATATATACCGCGGGTATATATAAAAATTGTTATAAGGCCGCGGGGCGGACCTTTATAAAGGAAGCCAATAATACTGAAACTCCTGTCTGGCGCCGGCACTTGATTGTTCTAGACTGATCTGGGAGTCAGAGAATTAAAGTTGCAAGGAGCCAAGAGCGCGGCCTTTCTATAGCCACCTTCCTCACGACGCCCACGTGACACACTTCCTCCCTCCCGCACAGGAAGTCTTCCTAAAGGTCTTATTTCTTGTTTATAGAAGTTATTCCTCCACTGAGAAGTTAAAGCGTTTCTCCGGAGCTCCAGCTAGAGTGGTCATGTGGGACGGGTTGACTCTTCCAGGACTCAAATGCGGCACCAGAAGACACGAGCAAACAGTCCGGTTGAACACGAGCGTTCCGCCATTAATAGAGAGGATATATATTTATATCTTCTGAAGCTGGATCCTGCATTTGGAAACTTTGCTTATTAAGACTACTCAATAGCTCGGTCGATAAAGCGTCGACGGCCTCACACACTTGGGGGTCTACGGTTCGAGTCTCTTAGAACCCAAGTGAATGGATTTCCTCCAAAATGTTAGGATTAAATTAACAATGAAACCGAAATGCTCACCAGTTGGTCAAAAAAGGAGAAAAACCTCTCTGATAAACCTTCAACTTTAGGAGGAAGGAGAGGATTTTTTGCCTCACCTCAGAACTCTCGGTGAATTAAGATCAGAGTAAGTGACCTCTTGACCAGTGACCTCGGGGAGAGTGTGATATGGTGTCCTGACCTGAATGTTGGCGTGACCTGAATGTTGGCGTGACGTGAATGTTGGCGTGACCTGAATGTTGGCGTGACCTGAATGTCGGCGTGACCTGAATGTTGGCGTGACCTGAATGTTGGCGTGACGTGAATGTTGGCGTGACCTGAATGTTGGCCTGACCTGAATGTTGTCCTGACCTGAATGTTGGCGTGACCTGAATGTTGGCGTGACGTGAATGTTGGCGTGACCTGAATGTTGGCGTGACCTGAATGTCGGCGTGACCTGAATGTTGGCGTGACCTGAATGTTGGCGTGACGTGAATGTTGGCGTGACCTGAATGTTGGCCTGACCTGAATGTTGTCCTGACCTGAATGTTGGCGTGACCTGAATGTTGGCGTGACCTGAATGTTGGCGTGACCTGAATGTTGGCCTGACCTGAATGTTGTCCTGACCTGAATGTTGGCGTGACCTGAATGTTGTCCTGACCTGAATGTTGGCGTGACCTGAATGTTGGCGTGACCTGAATGTTGTCCTGACCTGAATGTTGGCGTGACCTGAATGTTGGCGTGACCTGAATGTCGGCGTGACCTGAATGTTGGCGTGACCTGAATGTTGGCGTGACGTGAATGTTGGCGTGACCTGAATGTTGGCCTGACCTGAATGTTGTCCTGACCTGAATGTTGGCGTGACCTGAATGTTGGCGTGACCTGAATGTTGGCGTGACCTGAATGTTGGCCTGACCTGAATGTTGTCCTGACCTGAATGTTGGCGTGACCTGAATGTTGTCCTGACCTGAATGTTGGCGTGACCTGAATGTTGGCGTGACCTGAATGTTGGCGTGACCTGAATGTTGTCCTGACCTGAATGTTGGCGTGACCTGAATGTTGGCGTGACCTGATTGTTGTCCTGACCTGAATGTTGGCGTGACCTGAATGTTGTCCTGACCTGAATGTTGGCGTGACCTGAATGTTGGCGTGACCTGAATGTTGGCGTGACCTGAATGTTGTCCTGAACTGAATGTTATCCTGACCTGAATGTTATCCTGACCTGAATGTATTTGCACGAAATTTGATCCAATATTGCTGGCTCCAGCACCTACCCCAATTAAGTTATGGCTAATTGCAATACACCGTGACCACCGTCACCACTGTCCTGTCCACCCACTACCACCACTGTCCACCCACTACCACCACCACTGTCCACCTCCACTGTCCACTTCCACTGTCCATCTCCACTGCCACCTCCCAACTATTCCCGAGCTTAATAACTGCACACAAACACCTCAACCAGGGTATAGTCAATGGGCACAAACAATTCGACTTCCCGTATGTCAATCATTAATTTTCAGGTGATTATCCGTTTTCTAAGGACGATGGTTTTTGAGCCTCGCAGAGGGAAATTGTCCATTCTGCTTAATTTAACTTTATTTGTGTACTCATAATCAATTTGTAATGCTTAATGAATCGTATATTAGATTTGGTAAGTGTTGTGCGTGCGCGTGTGTGTGTGCGTGTGTGTGTGTGTGTGTGTGTGTGTGTGTGTGTGTGTGTGTGTGTGTGTGTGTGTGTGTGTGTGTGTGTGTGTGTGTGTGTGTGTGTGGTGATACACACATGAAGTTCCAGTTATAATCCCGTCTGTGCGACCAGCGAGATTGGTAGAATTACGGAACATTGGGAAACTAGATTGGGTTTAGTGCTGGACTTGCAGGTTTTGTTGTCATTCACTGCCAATCAGCGAAGCCCAGTAAGTACAGAGAACTGGATCATCAGTAGAATGTTGTCCCCCATTGCTCCTAGAGGTCCTCGGTGCCTGGGGTAAAGGTGCCACGAGCCTGCTCTAGGTTCTAGGTTCTAGGCTAGAAGTCGAAGAAGTCGACGCATACAAAAGTGATGAGTTGTGTCATGATGTAGATACAATGATGGCGAATATTACATACACAATGTGGATACTACACAATGTCATGATACATATTTAATGATTTACAACTCGCACACATTATCCACGACACCCGGATTAATAATTCATGCCTGAGCAATCATTCTTAACTGCCCCAAATACACATGCATCCCCTCAGCCGCCCTGAGGCAATCACTCCAAAAAGAGCGCAGCCATACTTCTTGAGATGTCTTGAGATGATTTCGGGGCTTTTAGTGTCCCCGAGGCCCGGTCCTCGAAAAGGCCTCCACCCCCAGGAAGCAGCCCGTGACAGCTGACTCCCCCAGGTCGAAATCTGTCTTTCCTCTTCTGGATACAAAAAAAATGTCAACCCGTTTAGGCTGAAATCCATTCGCCCATTCAGATGCCAAGATATGGCAGGGAGCACTCACGCTAAAAAGCAGCCTCAGCAACCACAGGAGAGTAAGACGTCGCGATGCATGGCAGGATGTCTCCTGGCAAGGTGCTTGCTGCCACATACACCTTCACTACTTCACCAGTTATCTCTGGGAACACAGCCAAGATGGCCAGCTAGACTCCTCTTACCCTCCCAACTAAACATACACTTTTGTACCCAGTCGGTGCGTGATATATGAGCAATTCCTAGGCAATTCCTAGGTTCTGCCAAGCACAGAAGTGCTTGGCAGTTACGAGTGCCGGCCACAGTACATCTCCCAGCTGCAGCCCGTGCCACAGTGATGGGCTAATCTGTGCGTTAACCGTGCAGATGAGGGCCTTGTACTGGGCACTACAGCAGGAACCTTCGTCCCCAGAGAGCCAGCGCCACTCAGGCAGATGGAAGAAGGCCATGTTGGAGGCACTACGAGGCCTCTGACTACACCAAGTACGTAGTTTGTTGACCTCTGTCGTCGATGGCCTATTGCTGTCAATTTCCATTTGATGAATTTGAAACCATTTGTATGTCTCTCCTATTTTGTTTTGCTTACTATATCCAATATTTATTAGTCAAATTTAGTCTCCATCGTTTACTAATCATCCTTTCTAGCGTTAAAATGACTCCGAATAAAGCTTCTAAGTTTATGTTGAAAGCTTATCTTCCCTCTTTCTTCCACGATCTCACCTTTCCCTTCCCTCAGCATTTCTCCCTCCCTGGCGCCCCATCCCCCCCTCTGCGCCCCTCCCTGGCCCCCTCCACTCTGCGCCCCTCACCACCACCCTTCACCCGGCTAATACCCCACAACAAAGCAGAGGCAGTTTTATTATCATTATTTTCACACCGCGAAAATTCAACAGCATGGAGTTAGTAAGTCCTTGGTTGAGGTTATCGTAGTGCTGGCGCTCTGTGTGTTGTGGGCAGGAGGAGGAGGAGGAGGTAATGACGAACATGAAGAACAACAATAATAACAATAATAACAAGAAAAATAAGAAAAAGAGTAGTAAAGAAGTAATAGGAGGAAGAGAAAGAAGAACAAGTCAAAGAGGAGGGCGGTGGCCAGGTTTGGCAGGTGCCTGGGAAGGGCAGCCGCGCCCCAGGAGGTGAAGGGCAGCCGCGCCCCGGGAGGTGAAGGGCAGCCGCGCCCCGGGAGGTGAAGGGCAGCCGCGCCCCGGGAGGTGAAGGGCAGCCGCGCCCCGGGAGGTGAAGGGCAGCCGCGCCCCGGGAGGTGAAGGGCAGCCGCGCCCCGGGAGGTGAAGGGCAGCCGCGCCCCGGGAGGTGAAGGGCAGCCGCGCCCCGGGAGGTGAAGGGCAGCCGCGCCCCGGGAGGTGAAGGGCAGCCGCGCCCCGGGAGGTGAAGGGCAGCCGCGTCCCGGGAGGTGAAGGGCAGCCGCGCCCCGGGAGGTGAAGGGCAGCCGCGCCCCGGGAGGTGAAGGGCAGCCGCGCCCCGGGAGGTGAAGGGCAGCCGCGCCCCGGGAGGTGAAGGGCAGCCGCGCCCCGGGAGGTGAAGGGCAGCCGCGCCCCGGGAGGTGAAGGGACATATCCACCTCAGGAAAGGTCAAGCTATGAATCTAGACGAACGATCCGGACCGTCTGGTGACCGTCACCCACACTGGAGGCTCTCATGGCTCTGTTAATACTCCAAACGAACCAAGCAAGCAACTTGGGTATGGAATACGGGAGAGGGCGCTCAGGGCGCTTAGGGCGCTCAGGGCGCTCGGGGCGCTCAGGGCGCTTAGGGCGCTCGGGGCGCTCGGGGCGCTCAGGGCGCTCAGGGCGCTTAGGGCGCGAGTGTATGGCAAGGGACGACGAGGGTGCGGGGGGTGGGGGGGTACTAGCAAACTGGTCGCTTTACTCGCTTCTGATTGTAGTTTAATAAATATATATATATATATATATATATATATATATATATATATATATATATATATATATATATATATATATATATATATATATATATATATATATATATATTGTAAAGAATATCAACAAAAAACTCCTCAAATGTCCATTACTTTTCCTCCAACTTTCAACTGGAGTCTTGACTGCGCGAACTTTCACTCCGGAGTTTGGGGAAAGGACTTCATTGGATTTTACAAGCAATTCGTCCCAGGCTGTAGACAGGTCAGTGGAGCAGAGAGGACGGGGGGGAAGGCTGGTTTCCTGTGTGGGGGTGAAGAGGTGAGGGGGGGTGATGGGTGGAGTGGGGCATAGAGGGATGGGTGTAGGGGTCATCATGGGGTGGCTAGGAGCATGGGGGAGCGAGTGGGCCTTGGTTCATGTCCTTACTCATATACTGAGCAAACAGGGAACAGCTTACCCTTGGAAGTCGTCAGTGTTCGGTTATGTCTAGTACTCGTGTGGAGGGTCTCTAGGGGCGACCTGGCCAACCCAGCCCCACGGAGTATCTATGGTATATAAATCCAACCCCAAGGAGTATCTATGCAGTATATCAATCCAGCTCCACAATAACAACCACAACAGCTGTGAGAAACGCACTTGCTGACCCTCGGAGATATTTACCCAGCAGCTGCTGACTTGTGCCTTGCAACAGTCAAGGGGATAATGTCAGCCAAGTGAGGGTAGGCCTTGTGCTGACCGGCCTATACGTCATCGCCAGGTATCCACAGGAAGTGTATCTATTAATCCTTCCACAAATGAAAATACAGTTGATGTAGACACACACACACACGGGTGTTTCTACTCACGTAGTTGTCATCATTTGTGTGTGTGTGTGTGTGTGTGTGTGTGTGTGTGTGTGTGTGTGTGTGTGTATGTGTGTGTGTGTGTGTGTGTGTGTGTGTGTGTGTGTGTGTGTGTGTGTGTGTGTGTGTGTGTGTGTGTACTCACCTAGTTGTGCTTGCGGGGGCTGTGCTTTGGCTCTTTGGTCCCGCCTCTCAACCGTCAATCAACTGGTGTACAGGTTCCTGAGCCTACTGGGCTCTATCATATATACATTTGAAACTGTGTATGGAGTCAGCCTCCACCACATCACTTCTTAGTGCATTCCATTTATTAACTACCCTGACACTGACTGTGGGGAACCGACCTGTGAGATTTATTTTTATTAATTTATATGGATTTATAGAGAATTTATATTTTACATTAATTTATATATATATTTCGATAGCAAATGATATGATGTTTAGTGGACTGTATTTTTTCGAATTCCCACAAATTGACTCCCTTACACATTAGCGTTTATGGATTTATATATGTAGTCAATCAAATTGATTAGCAGACATTCACTACAGTATTCAACTACATATATTAGTAATTAATATTGGGAGGCCTATCTTTTATGGCTGATTTTATCCTGACCAGCAGTATGAGCACGGATGAATAAGCCAGATAATCCACTTTGTGGGTGTGGCTGACTCCCACCTAATGTACTGGATTACTAGGATTAATTCTTGCTTCCTCTTCAATTGTTCCTGTCAAAGGGCACTTGCAATAATTGCAGTAATCCTATATATATATATATATATATATATATATATATATATATATATATATATATATATGACAGCTATATCATAGGAAATATTGGTAATTAAAACCAAGGAATAATTATCTGGGTTATGTCGCTGCCGCGTGTCCTAACCGGAAAATAATCCTATGTACCTAACATTACTGGCCAGGAATGACTAGATAAGATTTCGCAAAGACACTGCCCTTGAACAAATCCACAAGGGCCGTGACGAGGATTCGAACCTGTAAGTTCAGTAGAACTTCGGTTTCAACCCTTTTAACCCTGTCGTAGCTCAGTCGATTAAGGCAGTGTCTGGGATGCTCCCGGACGCAGGTTCGAATCCTCGTCACGGCCCTTGTGGATTTGTTCATTTGATGCATCACGTTAGTGTCATCTTTGTGTGTGACACTTCCCTTGTTTAGATGATGACTGTGTGCTGATGACGGAAGCACTAATTTACTTTCCATAACACTCCGTCCAAGGGAGTATACTTGGAGCTGCTGTGCTCCTGCCACTCTGGTCTAACAGTATTAACAATGACTGACTCCTTACTCCACTGACGCCTTGGCTCGCTTGTCCACATGTCAATAAGTGGTAGAAAGGTCACATTTACTCTATTTTGGTACTGATAATTAAGTTGATTCAAGTGAAATGTTTTTATGATGTTTAAAGTCCAAAGACTGTTGTATTAAGAATAATTCCCAACAGAATTCGCTGGTGAAATTAATAGCGACAAGGTAATGATATTCCCCATTTTCTGTAGGAGGAATAGAAGACCTAGTTGTGCTTGCGGGGGTTGAGCTTTGGCTCTTTGGTCCCGCCTCTCAACTGTCAATCAACTGGTGTACAGATTACTGAGCCTACTGGGCTCTGTCATATCTACATTTGAAACTGTGTATGGAGTCAGCCTCCACCACATCACTGCCTAATGCATTCCATCCGTTAACTTCTCTGACACTGAAAAAGTTCTTTCTAACGTCCCTGTGGCTCATCTGGGTACTCAGTTTCCACCTGTGTCCCCTTGTTCGCGTCCCACCAGTGTTGAATAGTTTATCCTTGTCTACCCTGTCAATACCCCTGAGGATTTTGTGGGTAGTGATCATGTCTCCCCTCACTCTTCTGTCTCCCAGTGTCGTAAGGTGCATTTCCCGCAGCCTTTCCTCGTAACTCATGCCTCTTAGTTCTGGGACTAGTCTAGTGGCATACGTCTGAACTTTTTCCAGCTTCGTCTTTTGCTTGACAAGGTACGGGCTCCGTGCTGGGGCCGCATACTCCAGGATTGGTCTTACATATGTGGTATACAAGATTCTGAACGATTCCTTATACAGGTTCCTGAAGGCTGTTCTGATGTTAGCCAGCCTCGCGTATGCTGCAGATGTAATTCTTTTATGTGGGCTTCAGGAGACAGGTTTGGTGTGATATCAACTCCTAGATCTTTCTCTCTGTTTCATGAAGAACGTCATCTCCTATTCTGTATCCTGTGCCTGGCCTCCTGTTTCCACCGCCTAGTTTCATTTCTTCATGGGGAAGAAGGGGGGACTTGGGGGGGGGGGCGCAGAAGAGGGGAGAGGGCATGGGAGTGTGGGGGGAAAGGGAAGGGTGAGGAAGAGGGGAGTGGTGGAGAAGGGAAGGCTTAAGGGTGAGTGGTGGGAGGGTGCCCTAGGTGGGCACTTACTGGGGGGCTGTCAGGGGATGGGGCAGGTAGGGTGTCTATTGGGTAAAATGTGGGGGTGGTGCTCCACTCCCTGTGGCTGCTGAACTGTTTGTGGAGTTCACACAGCCGTGTGTGTGTGTGTTGAAATTTATGTATTTACACATATATACATGACTTTTAGAATTCAAGAAGAGCAGTAACTGCATATGTATATATGATATGTATATATGTATGTATTTATATATATATTATACCTAGATGAAGGTACAAATGCATGTGCAAATAAATATAATGGTTGATCAAAGTTGCATAACTCAACTCATCTACACAACTCTTCCCTCTTCCTCACGCATCCCACACGTCCCTCACGCATCCCACACGTCCCTCACGCATCCCACACGTCCCTCACGCATCCCACACGTCCCTAACGCATACCCTTCCCCCCTCACTCACGTGAATCCATAATTCATAACTTCGGGGCAGGAGTTGGTCCGTCCCGCAAGTAGCAGCTCCCGCCAGGCAGCGGGGCAGGCGGCGCTGACCGCCCGGGCCGCCGCCGCCGCCGGTAAAAAGGGCCGCACTTTGCAATCTCGAGATGAAACGGAATATAGACAGGATTTTGGTGTGAGAGGGCGGGGCGGAAGTGTCTTGCGTGCTGGGGCCACAGGGGCGGGTTTCCCGTCACCAGCGGCGAGGCGGAACCAACCTGGGTTGAGATATGCAGGTTGGTACTGGGCTGGACGGGTAGCTGGGACGGGACGGGACAGAACGGGACGGGATGTTTAAAACTGGAAAGGACGTGCAATTAAAATGATTATAATGGATGATCGAGGTATGCACACACACTTACAAGGGAATTGACAGGGTAAATATGAACCGGATTATTTAAGACGGGTGGGACGCGAACAAGGGGACACAGGTGGAGACTAAGTACCCATATGAGCCACAGGGACGTTAGAAAGGACTTTTTCAGTGTCAGAGTAGTTAACATGTGGAATGCCTTAGGCAGTGATGTGGTGGAGGCTGACTCCATACACAGTTACAAATGTAAATATGATAGAGCCCAGTAGGCTCAGGAATCTGAACATCAGTTGATTGACAGTTGAGAGGCGGGACCAAAGAACCGAAGCTCAACCCCCTGTATACATAATTAGGTAAGTATACACGCAAAACACACACGTAAACAAACACACACACTCTGGCAGGATCATAAACACACAGAATTACAAAATTAAAATTAGATTCATATGCATTACCGTGTTCGCAATTTTTATTCCAAAAATACATGAATTTCCATTTAAATTTCAGTTCAGAAACTTCTACACGAAAACATTACTTATGATTCTGGTCACGAAACAGAAATAAGCATGATAAGCGGAAGGAGGTATGATCACGACATATAAGATCCTTAGAAGAATTGCAAGAGCTGATACATATGTTGTCAAAGGTTTTAAAAAAAGGAAACAGGAGGGGGATCGAATCAAATCTAAAGTCACGGATTAACTTCATATTAAGAAACACCTTTGTGTGCGTACAGATGATTAACAAGACTTAGTTAGAGAGAGAACAGGTAACATTCACAACCTCTGACAAACTGTAAGAAAATTGGTTGTAAGGCAAAACACATGAGGAAGTATATATATATATATATATATATATATATATATATATATATATATATATATATATATATATATATATATATATATATATATATATATATAAACACATGACGGAGTATATATAGCACGTGTTGTATATATTACAACAAGACTTCGTGTATACGATACCACAATAATACATTTTAACTACAATCAAAAAATCTCCGTCATAGATGGCACTGTTTTGTCCAGCCAAAAAACATACAAGCCAAAGCAACTTACCTTTAACCTACTAAGATCGATTCTCAGAAAACGTCCATATTACAACGCTTAAATATTTACTCCTACGTCGCATTTCTAATGGTTATTTTGATTCCTGTAAGAAATACGGTGTATTAGTTGAAAGGCCGGGTTGGACGAGGTCGTCCGACCCTGTAGTGGTTCTGGATTACAATTTATATGTTGACCAGACTAGAAGGTGAAGGGACGACGACGTTTCGATCCGTCCTGGACCATTCTCAAGTCAAGACAATCGACTTGAGAATGGTCCAGGACGGACCGAAACGTCGTCGTCCCTTCACCTTCTAAGTGTGTGGTCTGGTCAACATACTTATACTTTAGCCACGTTATTGTGACTCATCGCCTGCTTACAATTTATATATTATTTCTAATATTAAATAATATAGTATTTTTACTGGGATTCTATACAGCCTCTGAAACGTTGTTAAGACAAAATTATATTGTATCACATTACAAACTGTTTTTAGTTATATTACTATAACTAATAAAATATATAATGTAAATATATCCACTATAATCGTATTATCATTAAAATATTCGTTATTTATATATATTTTGGTTCATATTTCTGAGCAATTTTTGTCATTATGAAAAAAAGATGTAATTTCCTTTTCTTTCTCGTTTCAGAACCGAACTGACGAGCGAGTGACGGTAAGTGTGTGTGAGAGAAGTATATATATATATATATATATATATATATATATATATATATATATATATATATATATTATTAAATATGACCGAAAAAGTAAGATTAATAATTCTAACACGAATTTTCTCAATCTTTCGTACATTATGCTTCACTGTTGGAGGTAAATCAAAAATCACTTCTCCAAAATTCATTTTTATTTCTAGTCTGACGCGACACGGGCGCGTTTCGTAAAACTTATTACATTTTCAAAGACTTCACAAATACACAACTGATTAGAACTTGCGTTTCCCTGATTTTATATCTACATTTGAGTGAGGTGGGAAGGGTGATGTGGCATTACATTTGAGTAAGGTGGGAAGGATGATGTGGCATTAGAGGATATTAATAGGGTATTAAAAGTATCAACACAAGACAGAACACGAAACAATGGATATTGAATAGAAGTGTTTGTAGAAAGCCTATTGGTCCATATTTCTTGATGCTTCTATATTGGAGCGGAGTCTTGAGGTGGGTAGAATATAGTTGTGCAATAATTGGCTGTTGATTGCTGGTGTTGACTTCTTGATGTGTAGTGCCTCGCAAACGTCGAGCCGCCTGCTATCGCTGTATCTATCGATGATTTCTGTGTTGTTTACTAGGATTTCTCTGGCGATGGTTTGGTTATGGGAAGAGATTATATGTTCCTTAATGGAGCCCTGTTGTTTATGCATCGTTAAACGCCTAGAAAGAGATGTTGTTGTCTTGCCTATATACTGGGTTTTTTGGAGCTTACAGTCCCCAAGTGGGCATTTGAAGGCATAGACGACGTTAGTCTCTTTTAAAGCGTTCTGTTTCGTGTCTGGAGAGTTTCTCATGAGTAGGCTGGCCGTTTTTCTGGTTTTATAGTAAATCGTCAGTTGTATCCTCTGATTTTTGTCTGTAGGGATAACGTTTCTATTAACAATATCTTTCAGGACCCTTTCCTCTGTTTTATGAGCTGTGGAAAAGAAGTTCCTGTAAAATAGTCTAATAGGGGGTATAGGTGTTGTGTTAGTTGTCTCTTCGGAGGTTGCATGGCTTTTCACTTTCCTTCTTATGATGTCTTCGATGAAACCATTGGAGAAGCCGTTATTGACTAGAACCTGCCTTACCCTACAGAGTTCTTCGTCGACTTGCTTCCATTCTGAGCTGTGGCTGAGAGCACGGTCGACGTATGCGTTAACAACACTCCTCTTGTACCTGTCAGGGCAGTCGCTGTTGGCATTTAGGCACATTCCTATGTTTGTTTCCTTTGTGTAGACTGCAGTGTGGAAACCTCCGCCCTTTTCCATGACTGTTACATCTAGAAAAGGCAGCTTCCCATCCTTTTCCGTCTCGTAAGTGAAACGCAGCACGGAACTCTGCTCAAATGCCTCCTTCAGCTCCTGCAGATGTCTGACATCAGGTACCTGTGTAAAAATGTCGTCAACATACCTGCAGTATATGGCCGGTTTCAAGTTCATGTCGACTAAGACTTTTTGCTCGATGGTACCCATGTAGAAGTTTGCAAACAGGACACCTAGGGGAGAACCCATAGCGACCCCATCTACTTGCTTATACATGTGCCCATCCGGGCTCAAGAAGGGTGCCTCTTTAGTACAAGCTTGGAGTAGTTTCCTCAGAATACTTTCTGGCATGTCAAGAGGAGTACAGGCTGGATCACGATACACTCTGTCGGCTATCGGAATGATAGCCGACAGAGTGTATCGTGATCCAGCCTGTACTCCTCTTGACATGCCAGAAAGCATTCTGAGGAAACTACTCCAAGCTTGTACTAAAGAGGCACCCTTCTTGAGCCCGGATGGGCACATGTATAAGCAAGTAGATGGGGTCGCTATGGGTTCTCCCCTAGGTGTCCTGTTTGCAAACTTCTACATGGGTACCATCGAGCAAAAAGTCTTAGTCGACATGAACTTGAAACCGGCCATATACTGCAGGTATGTTGACGACATTTTTACACAGGTACCTGATGTCAGACATCTGCAGGAGCTGAAGGAGGCATTTGAGCAGAGTTCCGTGCTGCGTTTCACTTACGAGACGGAAAAGGATGGGAAGCTGCCTTTTCTAGATGTAACAGTCATGGAAAAGGGCGGAGGTTTCCACACTGCAGTCTACACAAAGGAAACAAACATAGGAATGTGCCTAAATGCCAACAGCGACTGCCCTGACAGGTACAAGAGGAGTGTTGTTAACGCATACGTCGACCGTGCTCTCAGCCACAGCTCAGAATGGAAGCAAGTCGACGAAGAACTCTGTAGGGTAAGGCAGGTTCTAGTCAATAACGGCTTCTCCAATGGTTTCATCGAAGACATCATAAGAAGGAAAGTGAAAAGCCATGCAACCTCCGAAGAGACAACTAACACAACACCTATACCCCCTATTAGACTATTTTACAGGAACTTCTTTTCCACAGCTCATAAAACAGAGGAAAGGGTCCTGAAAGATATTGTTAATAGAAACGTTATCCCTACAGACAAAAATCAGAGGATACAACTGACGATTTACTATAAAACCAGAAAAACGGCCAGCCTACTCATGAGAAACTCTCCAGACACGAAACAGAACGCTTTAAAAGAGACTAACGTCGTCTATGCCTTCAAATGCCCACTTGGGGACTGTAAGCTCCAAAAAACCCAGTATATAGGCAAGACAACAACATCTCTTTCTAGGCGTTTAACGATGCATAAACAACAGGGCTCCATTAAGGAACATATAATCTCTTCCCATAACCAAACCATCGCCAGAGAAATCCTAGTAAACAACACAGAAATCATCGATAGATACAGCGATAGCAGGCGGCTCGACGTTTGCGAGGCACTACACATCAAGAAGTCAACACCAGCAATCAACAGCCAATTATTGCACAACTATATTCTACCCACCTCAAGACTCCGCTCCAATATAGAAGCATCAAGAAATATGGACCAATAGGCTTTCTACAAACACTTCTATTCAATATCCATTGTTTCGTGTTCTGTCTTGTGTTGATACTTTTAATACCCTATTAATATCCTCTAATGCCACATCATCCTTCCCACCTTACTCAAATGTAATGCCACATCACCCTTCCCACCTCACTCAAATGTAGATATAAAATCAGGGAAACGCAAGTTCTAATCAGTTGTGTATTTGTGAAGTCTTTGAAAATGTAATAAGTTTTACGAAACGCGCCCGTGTCGCGTCAGACTAGAAATAAAAATGAATTTTGGAGAAGTGATTTTTGATTTACCTCCAACAGTGAAGCGTAATGTACGAAAGATTGAGAAAATTCGTGTTAGAATTATTAATCTTACTTTTTCGGTCATATTTAATAAAATATGTCTACAGGAAAGACTGCTACCAAAATATACTAATATATATATATATATATATATATATATATATATATATATATATATATATATATATATATATATATATATATATATATATACTCAGATTTTCATTTATATTTTTTTGCCTTCATGTTACAAATACATTTTTTTTTTTTAAATGTTATCAAGTACATAAATTAAAGGCAATAATGCACAAACACCAAAATTCTTCCTCATTGCACAAAATTTGTATTACACAAATAATATATATTATTATATATATACACAAACCGAGCCGCACATCGCTGACATATTTGGCCGGTTATATTTTTCCCGGAGTGGCATTCCGCCGCTGCCCCTTTTGGTAGAGATATTAATTTGGCGGAGTGCGGGTACCCTACTAGTTTCCGTGTCCTTGCTCCCTTAAATGGATTCCTGTATTTGTTCGACCATTCAGCTGATTTGGAACGCTTTTGGTGGTCCATTTGTATTTGTTGTTGTTGTTTGGATTTGTATGTGTAATTGCCTTGTTAAATTGTTAACGAAGAGGGCGGGTGGTTCTTTGTTGGCTTTGGGACTGCGCTTTTTTCTGTTTATTTTTATTTTTTATTTTTATACCTGCTTATGTGTTTCTGTCGCTGTCAGTTTGTGTTTGTTCGTCTCTTTCTTTGTCAGTTTGTGTCTTTGTCACTTTGTTAGTGTTACTGTTACTCTGGAGCACTACACTACACTAATTACATCACTCATATGGTTCACGTATGTGCATCTCGTATATATTTCACCAACATTTAATAGTATATACAAGAATGGAAGGTGTTAAGTGTGTCAGGTAGGGAGGGAGGGAGGCGGGTCCCAGGAGCTCCAACTCTGTCTTGACTACCCCAGGTCAGCTCCAGATTAGATCACCTCCAAACACCGTTCTCTCAAGTAACAAGTCCACTACGGGCTCGCCATAGGCCGTGCTACTTGAAACTGTGTGTTCCCGGTAGTTGAATCTTAAAAACAATAACAGCAGCCATTCACTCTTTCACAAAGTCGTCTCTGATGTTAAATCTGTTAAATCCCCTCCCTGTTAAATCCCCCTCCCTGTTAAATCCCCTCCCTGTTAAATCCCCCTCCCTGTTAAATCCCCTCCCTGTTAAATCCCCTCCCTGTTAAATCCCCTCCCTGTTAATTCCCCTCCCTGTTAAATCCCCCTCTGGTCGTGCTTTAAAACACCATCTCCACTGTACTTCACTTGGCCTAACATTCACTTTGCTGCTCACGTATAATAAAGTCGACACCGTTTAGAATATTCGACACATATTGCCTCGGCTCATTCATACACCGCGGCATGAATGCCTCCGCCGGCATCCTTCTTGGGAACAGTTTTAACTCAATATTCGCATCTCTTTTGGGTCTCATCACCGGGCCGCTGCCTGGGGCGCCTGTGTCGCCATGGGAGCACCACACATAGGCACTACGACCTGGAGGGTGCCAGCGGTTGTACCATTACTCGTCGGTGTATGTGTAAATATCCGAGGTCTTGATAGCCCTGGAAACACAAACCGAAACTGTCTCTATTTTCCGCTTGTAACAACTTGTAATAAAGTTGTTACATCTTGGCTTAATGTGTTTATGACGTATTGGAACGTTGTTACAACTTGATATATTGGTTGTTATAACTGGTTAGGTGGTGTTAAAACTTGTTCGAACGTTGTACCAACGTCGTAGTTTCGGTGTGTGTTTGGCGGGAGTCACGTTACAACGCCACCAGTCTCGGCACGTCTCCTGCGCCAGGTGAGTACCACGGGCTCACCATAGCCCGTGCTGCTCGGAATTTTTGGTTCACAGTAGCTGAATCTATGACAATAACAACACGTCTTACGGCCTCACTTCCGGTTAACGTTGTCTTTCCACTTATTTCCATTTATGCCAATGAACTTACAATTTCCGGAAAAGCGTTATGCCTGTTACTCTTCATATCTTGAGGTTATCTTGAGATGATTTCGGGGCTTTTAGTGTCCCCGCGGCCCGGTCCTCGACCAGGCCTCCACCCCCAGGAAGCAGCCCGTGACAGCTGACTAACACCCAGGTATCTATTTTATTGCTAGGTAACAGGGGCATAGGGTGAAAGAAACTCTGCCCATTGTTTCTCGCCGGCGCCTGGGATCGAACCCAGGACCACAAGTTCAGCGTGCTGTCCGCTCGGCCGACCGGCTCCCAGTTGCTTCGTTGCTCTTTAATATACCTATCTGTCTCTCTTTCTTCCCTATTTTCTTGTCTCTTTTTTCCCTCATCGGTTCCGGCAAGTTGGCGAGTCTGCCCTACCCTCTATGGCAGGTTGTGTGATAGTGACTCCTGAGCTTAATTAAACATTCTGCCCCATCACCATCATTCCCTTCCAGTCCTTCACCATAACCAATATTCTCCCCTCCCCCCGCCCCCTACACCACACATGCCATTCACAATCCCACGACCACATTCCTCGCCCTTCCCAGCGTCTATCACTCCACTCCAACGCATATTGCTCTCTACTTCACCTCCCAGACCCGCTCCCTCCCACACCTGCACAGCCCCCGACCCCTGTCTCACTCATCCACCACCGTCAATTACCGTCCAATACTCATGATGCTGTCATTTGAGCGTGTTACATGCCTCTCATCCCGTCAGCTGCCTTCCCTTGCATGCCTCTCGTCCCGTCAGAGGCCTTCCCTTGAATGCCTCTCGTCTCGTCAGAGGGCTTCCCCGTCTCCTGGTAGTCCCGCATCGCGTCTTGCCGCTGCTCTTCCGAGGTAAAGAAGTCTTCCGAGCTCCTTATTAAGTCAAGAGGTGTCATATGACCTCTCCACTGCCAATTGGCTAATGAAATTGAGCCCAGTTTCCCCTCGAGCGGCCAACTGTGCCGACTGGATCTTGACGCGGGAGAAAGAGCTCAGCTCACGGGCCTTCTCGAACTGTTGGGAATATTGCCTCAGAAAGTACACTTGCACGCATGCATGCACGAACGCAAACACGCACATACACACACACACACACACACACACA
Organism: Procambarus clarkii; assembly: GCF_040958095.1. NCBI lineage: Eukaryota > Metazoa > Arthropoda > Malacostraca > Decapoda > Cambaridae > Procambarus > Procambarus clarkii. The sequence goes on along the minus strand of NC_091154.1, from coordinate 40,474,090 downwards.
CACACATACACAAGACACAAACAAGTTCAACTCAGGAAAGTGTAAGGTAATGAAATTAGGCGAAGGGAGCAGGAGCCTGAACACAAGGTACCATCTGGGAGGTGAAATCCTGCAAGAGTCAAATAGAGAGAAAGATCTGGGGGTTGATATCACGCCGAACCTGTCCCCAGAGGCCCACATCAAAAGGATATCATCAGCGGCATATGCTAGACAGGCGAACATAAGAACTGCCTTTAGAAACTTGTGATATAAGCACCATAAAAGCCAGAACCAGTCAGGATATAAGCCCCATAAAAGCTAGAGCCAGCCAGGATATAAGCCCCATAAAAGCCAGAGCCAGCCATGATATTAGCCCCATAAAAAGCCAGAGCCAGCCATGATATAAGCCCCATAAGAAGCCAAACAATAAGCCGGTTCTCTCCAGCGTCCCTCCGGCAACCACTGCCCAAGTTTTCGCAACATCGTGCAACTCTCGACGATTGCTCTCAAGCTTCAAGATCCCGGCGAAACTGATCAGATCTGGTTGCAGGTCCCTGAAAATGGCTGAAGGAGTTAGTTTGAGCCAAGGTGCAAATATTGTGATAGATTATAAACCTTTATTTGTTTTTGTTTCTTACGAGGTGTGAATATGTGTGTTGGAAAGTTAAAGGAGGGGAAGGACACGTGCTTACGAGGAGAAAACCTGAAATAAGTATGATTATATAGCTCTGTGCGAGGAATATGAGACAGACTAATTACTGGGGAGTGAACAAGTGGTGCAAAACTACTTGGACCTCGGGGAATTGAACGCCGACTGTGCAAGAAGCGTGGTCGTCTGTGTCCCGACCAGTCTTAGGCCCATTTCACACGTGGAGCGGGAGAGACACAGACCCATAGGGTGGAAGGGGAGGAGGGATAAGGAGAGTTTAGGAAAGAGGAGAGTTTTGGGGAGAGTCGTTGAAAAAGAGAGATTGATTTTCTACCACAGACGTGACCAGTCAGTGACAAAGCCAACCAGTAAATACACATTTCCGTTCGTCCTCCATGGACAGGGTTCGATATCTGTTCCACTAAATATAGTGTGGATAATTGAGCACTCAATCACACTGCGTGACTGAACCGCTTTAACTATAGAGATTAAGTTAAAATGTTTTGGAGAATATAGATATTGCCGCCTCTCCTCCACGGCGAGGGTTGCAGCAGGCACTCCACGTGGATAATGAGCGGCACACTACGCCTGGTGTATCTATATAAGGCCTTGACCACCTCAAGTTAATCAGTCAGCACCGCTCCTGTGCCAGGTAAGTCCACTTCGGGCTCACCATAGCCCGTGCTACTTGGAACTCGTTCAAAGTAGCTGAATCTATAACAACAACAACAACTCAAGTTAATAATTACGCCATAAATATTACATAGATTTTGTATTACTTAGTCAGCCTTGCGCCCGGGTCAGGTGTTCCAGTATTGAGAAAGTATTTGCTGGGTTCACATATCCCAACACTAGGTTTGGGAACTCAACCCTGGGGTGGGAACTCAACCCTGGGGGTTGGAAATAAGGGTCTAAGCTGAGGCTACCGATGCACCAATGTAGGATAAGAGATCTGAGCTTGCAGGTTTCACTAGGAAGAAGAGCACAATTCCTAGAGAATCCAAGCATGAGTTAAAATGAGGACAGGTATACGCATGTGAATACAAAGCTCATACATATCCATCCAAAAGCAAAGATGGTGTATTAAACTTGATCTGAATATTCATACAAAGGGGGGGGGGAACCAGGTGGCCTGCCCGAGGATTGTAGCGAGAAGGAAATTTCTATCACGTTTTTTGGGGGAAGAGTTATAACTAAAAGTATAAGTTTGATGGGAATTCATAGAAACGTGAGTAAGAGAGAACGTCTTATCAGTGATAGTAGGCTGGTGGTGTAGGGGAGTGTGTGTGGTGGTTGTGTGGTGGTGTAGTGGAGTGTGTCTGGATGTGAAGACACTTCAGCATGGTGGATATCACCTCGGACGATATCCATTATTTTAACATCATTTGGCGTTTCGTGTTCCGTAGTATGGTCCAACAGGAAAGCAGGAGCCGGTCGCTCTAGCAACCAGGCCAGGATGCGGGCTCGCCTGCTTGCTGGAGTGCCGGCCTGGTGTCGCAGACAGTAGTAGTATTAACATGACATGTGCTCAACACACTGTGAAAACAATAATCTTGTGTAAGTTCCTGTTGTCAGACCTCGTCTACTGTTTTGGTGGCCCCAGAGTGCCGCCCTCAGCGTGACTACCACACACGTGACGGCCCCAGAGTGCCGCCCTCAGCGTGACTACCGCACACGAGACCGCCCCAGAGTGCCGCCCTCAGCGTGACTACCACACACGTGACGGCCCCAGAGTGCCGCCCTCAGCGTGACTATTAAAGCACCACCAGCTTAAGATAACAAGCTCCTCGAGAGGCAAAATAACAGTAAGGAGAGCTGGGACGACCCTTCCTCCTCCTCTGGCCAGGGGGCTCCAGGACCCGGAGCCCGCACCAGGATAAGCCCCGGGGCTTCACCAACACCCAGAGCCCTCCCCCCAGCCCTCTGCTACGGGCTTAACATGCACCAGAGCTTGCTCAGTATGCCCAAGCCTCCGCGGCAGCATATTGGAAGGGATCCTCCACCAACTACCCATCCCAAGGGCTTCGACACAACCTTTCCTTCACCATATTTATCAACCATCTAACTTTTTGTTATAATTAAAATATTAATGTTTTCCGGAGTGTTGGAAAGTTTTATATGAAGGGGGTTCAAGGTTTCTTTTTTTTTACGATGGTTAAAGTTTCGACGAAAGTTTTGAAGGTGTTAATAGTGGTAAATGTTATCAATATGGTAATATTTGCAGTGATGGTACTTAAGCTTTTCAATTATGCGTTAATTTTTAAGACGGCTGTGTTGTGTCTCAAGACAGGTATGCAGGCGACGAGTCACCATAACGTGGCTGAAGAATGTTGACCAGACCACACACTAGAAGGTGAAGGGACGACGACGTTTCGGTCCGTCCTGGACCATTCAAAAGTCGATTGACAATTGACTTGAGAATGGTCCAGGACGGACCGAAACGTCGTCGTCCCTTCACCTTCTAGTGTGTGGTCTGGTCAACACAGGTATCCTCTGTATCCTAGTTGTGATGTGTCTCAACTCAGGTATTCCCTGTATCCTGGCTGTGACGTATCAGGATACACGATCCGCAACGACTGGGTTGAGAAATATCAGTACACACACACACACACACACACACACACACACACACACACACACACACACACACACTGTATTAGCTTACAAAAAAGTATTGTATCACAAATATCAGTGTTTAAACATCAAACACCCATCACAAAGCCACCATTACGAGTCAACAGACTCGACAGGATTACTCTTCGCAGAGGGTCCTGGTACTTCTGGGTATGTCAGCCTTAATCCTCGGTCTATGCTCGTCCAAGCTGGTGTCGACCCCACCAACCAGTCCTCAGTCTATGCTCGTCCAAGCGGTGGCTGACCCCACCAACCAGTCCTCAGTCTATGCTCGTCCAAGCTGGTGTCGACCCAACCAACCAGTCCTCAGTCTATGCTCGTCCAAGCTGGTGTCGACCCCACCAACCAGTTCTCAGTCTATGCTCGTCCAAGCTGGTGTCGACCCCACCAACCAGTTCTCAGTCTATGCTCGTCCAAGCTGGTGTCGACCCCACCAACCAGTTCTCAGTCTATGCTCGTCCAAGCTGGTGTCGACCCCACCAACCAGTTCTCAGTCTATGCTCGTCCAAGCTGTTGTCCACCCCACTAACCAGTCCTCAGTCTGTGCTCGTCCAAGCTGGTGTCGACCCCACCAACCAGTCCTCAGTCTGTGCTCGTCCAAGCTGTGGCCGACCCCACCAACCAGTCCTC
>NC_091154.1:40450198-40462698 GCF_040958095.1 Procambarus clarkii | reverse complement strand
TAGGCAGTGTAAAGCGCCCTAAAAGCTTCCTCATTTAGGTTTCTGAATGAAGTTCTAATTTTCGCCAGTGTAGAGTACGCTGCTGTCGTTATCCTATTTATATGTGCCTCAGGAGTTAGATTAGGTGTCACATCCACTCCCAGGTCTCTTTCTCGAATCGTTACAGGTAGGCTGTTCCCCTTCATTGTGTACTGTCCCTTTGGTCTCCTGTCACCTGATCCCATTTCCATAACTTTACATTTACTGGTGTTAAACTCCAGTAGCCATTTCCCTGACCATCTCTGCAGCCTGTTTAAGTCCTCTTGGAGGATCCTACAATCCTCGTCTGTCACAACTCTTCTCATTAATTTTGCGTCATCTGCAAACATTGACATGTATGATTCCACTCCTGTAAACATATCATTTACGTAAATTAGAAAGAGGATTGGTCCCAGCACCGATCCTTGAGGTACTCCACTTGTTACTGTTCGCCAGTCCGACTTTTCGCCCCTTACCATTACCCTCTGGCTCCTTCCTGTTAGGTAGTTCTTCACCCATACTAGGGCCTTTCCGCTTACTCCTGCCTGCCTCTCAAGTTTGTATAGCAGTCTCATGTGCGGTACCGTATCAAAGGCCTTTTGGCAGTCAAGAAATATGCAGTCTGCCCAGCCTTCTCTGTCCTGCCTTATCCTTGTTACTTTATCATAGAATTCTAAAAGGTTTGTTAGGCATGATTTCCCTGTCCAGAACCCATGTTGGTGCTTGTTTACAAACCCAATGCTCTCCAGGTGCTCAACAAGTCTTAGCCTAATTATTCTTTCAAGAATTTTGCAGGGGATGCTTGTCAGTGATACGGGTCTGTAGTTAAGTGCCTCCTCCCTATCACCCTTTTTGAAAATCGGTACGACATTTGCCTCCTTCCAGCAACTGGGCAATTCTCCCGACATAAGTGACTCATTAAAGATCATTGCCAGAGGCACGCTGAGAGCCTGCGCTGCCTCTTTGAGTATCCACGGTGATACTTTGTCTGGTCCAACAGCTTTATTTGCATCCAGTGTTGTCAACTGTTTCATTACATCCTCTGCTGTCACCTCTATATCCGATAGTCTTTCATCTTGGGTAATCTCTTCTAACAATGGGAGCTGCTCAGGCTCGGTTGTGAACACTCCATGGAATTTTGCATTCAGTACCTCGCAGATTTCCTTGTCGCTTTCTGTATATGCCCCTTCTGTTTTCCTCAGTCTTGTCACTTGGTCATTTACCGACATCTTCCTTCTTATATGGCTATGTAGTAATTTTGGTTGCTTTTTCGCTTTGACTGCAATATCGTTCTCATAATTCCTTTCCGACACTCGTCTTATGTTAATGTAATCATTCCTAGCTCTGTTACATCTAATCCTGTTGTCCTCTGTCCTTTGTCTTCTGTACTTCCTCCACTCCCTCCTGCTTCTCACCTTTGCTTCCTGACACTGTCTATTAAACCATGGGTTATTATATTCCCTCCTGCTTTTTTCCTTTATTGTTGGAATAAATCTATCTTCAGCCTCCTTGCATTTCAATATGACTTGGTTCATCATACCTTGCACTGTTTTTCCTCTAAGTTCTTCCTCCCACTGCACTTCTCCCAGGTAGTCCCTTATCCTTCTGTAGTCCCCTTTTCTGTAATCAAGTCTCCTTTCCCGGACCTCTTGTCCTTTGGTCACAATTTTAAGCTCCATCATGTAGTCAAAGACTAGGACACAATGGTCACTAGCTCCTAGTGGTATTTCATGTTCCAACTGCTCGATGTCTTCTACATTCTGAGTGATAATGAGATCTAATAGGCTGGGCGTATCCCCTCCTCTTTCCCTAGTATCTTCTTTCACATGCTGTGTTAGGAAATTCCTGTCAATAACGTCTACCAGCTTCGCTCCCCAGGTCTCCTCCCCGCCATGGGGATTCCTCGTTTCCCAATTTATCTCTCCGTGATTTAGGTCCCCCATGACCAGCAGCTTCGCTCTCATTCTATGCGCTAAAGTTGCTGCCCTCTGCAGTTCATCCATACATGTCTTGTTGCTGTCCTCGTACTCCTGCCTGGGCCTTCTACTGTTTGGTGGGGGATTGTAGAGTATCAAGATTACAATCTTCTTCCCATCCACTAATTTAGTGTGTGTGTGTGTGTGTGTGTGTGTGTGTGTGTGTGTGTGTGTGTGTGTGTGTGTGTGTGTGTGTGTGTGTGTGTGTGTGTGTGTGTATACGTGCGTGTTTTTATGAATCAATTTGATATGATATGAATGATATGAAGCAACTTGCTTATCGTGACCTTAAATTCATATGCATTTCAAGGTCGAGCAAAAATTCGATAAAAATTACAATAATTATTGTTTAATCTGTATTAAAAATCTGAAGGCATGTATGTAGAAACAGCTGAGTATCAGAGCCCACTGCCCGGCCACGCTGACAGCTGAGTATCAGAGCCCACTGCCCGGCCACGCTGCTACTGTTTCATCACAGTAACAACTACGGTGTTCCTGGGACACTGTGTCAGCACAGTAGCACCAATAGTTCCCCTCTCACTAATGAAGCACACTCTTGCCTCTTCACGATCAGTCGGGGAAAAATATCTTACAAAAAAAACAAATGGAAAGTTTCCGTACCTGAAGAACCTTCTCCCAATCTCCTCCCTGCTCTTCCTCCCTCTCTCTCTCTTGCTTTCTCCCTTAGCCCCCCTTTAATTTCTTCCTCCATTAATCTCTTCCTATTTTTATGTCCCGTTTCTTTCCTCCAGCCTTGATGCCTCCCTTCACCCCTTCCTCAGTCTCTCTCTTCACTCTAACATAGTTCCTCCCTCACTCCTTCCCATCTTCCCTAACTCTATTTCATCTTCTCTCTTTTGTTCTCGTTTTCTCAGCTTTTTCTTACTCTTTCTGTTCCTTCTATAGGTTCTCCAATTCTCCTTTACTTTCCCTACCACTCTTTTCCTATTTTGGGCATTCAATATATCTCTCCTATCTCCTTCATTGTTTTCCTTCCTTTCTTCCTATCCTCCCTCACCCGCCCAACCACCCTCTCCATCACTACCGTCCACTTGGGGTGGACAGTAGAGCGACGGTCTCGCTTCATGCAGGCCGACGTTCAATCCCCCGACCGTCTAAATCGTTTGGCACCATTCCTTTGCCCCCCGTCCCATCCCAAGTCTTTATCCTGCCCCCCTTCCCAGTGATAGAAAGCTTGGCACTTTCTCCTTATAGTTTCCTTTCCTCTCTCCGGTAAAAAGAAACAAAATATGGCAAATTGAAACAAGAAAGAAAAAAAGAACGGGAGATAATTTATGCGAATTAGGGAATTGAATTCCCCTCATAACGCCACGTTCAGTTCTCAGCGTTCGTCTCCAATTCTCTTTACCGCCCCGTGAGGAGGTTTCCGTCTTGCTTTCATGGCCTCTTTTGAATAAGATATTCTTTTCTGTGGGAGGGAGAGGTGGGGGGGGGGGAGGTTTTCCCCATAATGACAGGGAACACTCCAACAAAAATATGTCACTTGGGAGTTTTCAGAAACGTGGAGGACTTGGGAGGGGGGGAGGGGGGGATGTAGAGAGAGGCTCTCTGCTCTCTCTCCACCGGTAATATATATGCAATATGCAATTTTATTATAAACACACATGTTAGTGTGTGTGTGTGTGAGGCGGGACCAAAGAGCCAGAGCTCAACCCCCACAAACACAACTAGGTGAGTACACACACACACACACACACACACACACACACACACACACACACACACACACACACACACACACACACAAACACACAACTGGATGTAGTGTTAATAAATGCCAGGTATATAATCACTAATTTAGTCATTCAAAAAATAGAGTATTACAACTCTTATGTGTAATTCTTATATGATTCTTTGTTCTTTCAACTGCAGATGTTGGGGCTGTGAACACCTGCTGAACGGACAGATCATCCCAAGAAGATTATCAAGACAAGTGCTTCCAGGTCAACTGGAACGTGACACCTGTAACATGATCGACTTCTATATGAGACGGCAAGAAATTAAAACAAATATTAGTGCATATTTAACGATGAAGACAAACGTGAAACATGATTAATTAGACCATGACGCCAGGTCACGACGCACAAAGAGAAGCGAGATTTCTGTACAACTTCCGGACCAAGATCAATCCTAAGACCAATCTAACCAGCAAATAATGAAAACATATCTTCAGATCAAAGAGAGAATTATATTTGTACCATAACTAATCAAGACTCCGCATGGCTAACTCAATATTCACAAAGCAAAATTTAAATATGCTTAAGAAAGCTCGCTTCACGAATAAGAAAAATCTCATCGGACAAAAGCAAGCAGTTAAAACAAAGCTAAATAAAAAAATTGTTTATCGAACATTTCTGTCGTACGCCGGGGAAAACGTTCTTATTACGCTCAGACAAACACCGTTAAAAGTGAAGAAATAAGCTTGAATGTACTTAACTGCACAAGCACGTTGGAGAAAAGGTCAGAGGTAAGGCGAGCAGGCTAGTGATGGGGGCGCTGAAGCAGGCGCTGCTGCAGGGATGGCTGTACAGGGGAGTGCTCAGACGCGGCGATGGTGGCTTTCACTCCCTGCGCCCTGTTAGGCGACGGTAGTCACTGTGGCACGGTGTACTGTGTTGAGAGGTAGCTGAGTGTCGATTCAAGGGACGGTGAGGCTGTGAAGCTCGTCTCTGGTCACGCGAAGCTCTAAAAGGCTTCCCTTGAGCCAGCTTGGAAGAAGGCTTAAGCATAAGAGGTGGAGGTAGAAGTTTTAGAGTCCAAAATAGACCGGCAACGTAGAGCATATTGGAGGTGCTTGGGACGAAGCATGGTAAAAGGTCAGTGCACACCCGCCGCTCATTAATGGCTGAAATGCTGTGACGCCACGAGCACAAGCACGTAACTGAGCACAAGCACGTAACTGAGCCCAAGCACGTTACTGAGCACAAGCACGTTACTGAGCACAAGCACGTTACTGAACCCAAGCACATAACTGAGCCCAAACACGTAACTGCTCACATTACTGAGTGTTTGAAGACCCTCGGAGACGAAGGAGGTCCAGGATGTCATATAGACACGGTGCCGCGGGCAACGAACACAACTACACAACGTTATTATAACAATTCCATGCAATGAAGAAATTAAGGGAACCGCATGAAACGTTGGCAGGAAAATGTAAACATTGTAGGAGCAGTGTGGGAGCCTGAGTGAGATCCCGTTTTCTCGTGTGGTGTCATCAACAGGATTTTTGAAACCTCTAGGATAAGTTCAATGCTAAACTCCCCTCAGAGGACTGGACAAATAAGCTAACCAACGCTCGGGGCAAAAACTATTAGTGGTGAAAATTTGTCGTGTGTCGGACAGCTGTTGATATATTGACAAATAATGCATTAGGACCTTTTTCCAGCGAGGCGCTTAGGGTAAGCGTGGCTTAAGAGGAACGCTGGAATGTGACTAACCGTTGAGTGACCTGCCCTGAAGATGGCGTGGGCGACACAAGAGAGTGGAGGCCTAGTGGTGACCTCCAGCCTCCCACTCATCTCTCCCACCACCTCCGTCACCATACCCGACCTCGATACCGTGTTGGAGAACTCCAGTTACACGGATAACTGGCAAAACTGCACAGAGCCCCTGGGACACGTTGACTTTACGGACATAGGAATGTTATCGTCGCTGACCATCCTGGTGCTCGTCAACGCTCTGGTTGTGGCCGGGAACTGCCTGGTGATTCTAGCGGTGTTCCTGTCCAGCAAGCTCCGCACAGTTACTAATCTCTTCATCGTCTCCCTGGCCGTGGCTGACCTCCTGCTGGGGATGGCTGTGCTGCCCTTCAGCGTGACGGTGGAGGTCTTCGACACCTGGCTCTTCGGCGAGCTCTGGTGCTCCGTCTGGCTGGCTGTGGACGTGTGGATGTCCACGGCCTCCATCCTCAATCTCTGTGCCATCAGCCTCGACCGGTGAGTATACGATAACCCATTACACCTTCCATAATCTAGCAATGAACAAAGAGCAATGTGTCCTTCAATCGTCATTGTCCTTGATGGTCTTTGGGAACCGCTCTCCCTCGATGTGCTCCTCCACATCCTCGCTACCGCTCACAATGCGCTCTAAACAGCCCAATAAACTCGCCCCTCTGGGCAAAATTGAATTTAAAAAAAAAAACCACTTTGACACATCTAAACCATTCTCTCAAACTTTCATTCTCAGGCCAATAACTCACTCGCTTTCTAGCCTTCATCCTGTGGGGGGATCCAACAATTCAATTTATTAGGGTAGTTAAAAAAATAATTTAATTACAAGACAACACCCGAGTGTCCGAACGTTGCGGAATGTGCAACATTGTGTTTCAACAATGCAGCTTTTGTTGACATACCAACCATACCCTGCCTAGCATTTCTGCCAGATCTTCCGGGGCGCCTTTGTGTCCCACCACACGCCTAGATCTCACTCACACTACTCACCCATCCAGTTTCTGTTTAACAGGATGGTAACAGTTTCTGGCTTTAACCTACCGAAGGGAAAGAGAGTCGAGCTGTAGTTCTAGACCCTTAACTCCCTCTACTTCCTCCCACCTCATCTCTACCCTATTTCTGCCTACACACAGTGGGGTCTTGCCTCGCACCTCTGCCATTTTCTTTTTCATATAAATACTGCATACGACCTACAGGACACTGCAGATCAGGTACACAGATCCTGTACACAGATCCTGTACACAGATCCTGTACACAGATACTGTACACAGATCCTGTACACAGGTCCTGTACACAGATCCTGTACACAGATCCTGTACACAGATCCTGTACACAGATGCTAGACACGAGACCAGCACACGGACCACGCACATGGGTCACGCTGCTCGGGTTACTACTGCCCATAAATCAAGGCAGCAACAGACGATCATCTTGGAGTAAGATAACGCGCCCCTCCGCGTTGTGTTTACAAACACACACCAGTACGGCATCACGCCCGCCTCCTTCCCCACACATATTATATATATATATATATATATATATATATATATATATATATATATATATATATATATATATATATATATATACATATATATATATATACATATATATATATATACATATATATATATATATACATATATATATATGTATGTTTTGTCTCCGCCTCCACCGGGGATCGAACCCGGAACCTCAGGACTACGAATCCGAAACGCTGTCCACCCAGCTGTCAGGCGACCTCCATTATATGCTCCTTGATGGAGCCCTGTTGTTTGTGCATTATTAATAATCGCCTAGAAAGAGACGTTGTTGTCTTGTCTATATACTGAGATATTTGGGGCTGACAGTCCCCAAGTGGACATGTCAAGGCATAGACGACGTTGGTTTCTTTCAAGGCGTTCTGTTTGGTGTCTGGAGAGTTCTTTATGAGTAGGTTGGCCGTTTTCTTGTGTTTGTAGTCAATTGTTAATTGTATCATCTGATTTGTGTCTGTGGGGATAACGTTGCTATTATAAATATCTTTCAGGACACTTTCCTCTGTTTTGTGAGCCGTCGAAAAGAAGTTCCGGTAAAGCAGTCTAATAGGAGATACAGGTGTTGTGTTAGTTGACTCTTCAGAGGTTGCATGGCGTTTCACCTTTCTTTTGATGACGTCTGCTCCAGGAGGCTGGGGTCGTTCTTGATGGGGCTGTTCTCCGGCCCCGACCACGGCGGTCTCCTTCTTTTACCAACTTCGAGGTAAACTTCGGAGCTGGAGCCCCCTAGGGGCAGTTCGTTGTTGCCTTCAGCCTCGTTCTGACAGTTCCTGCGACGGCGCTGGAACCAATCGTATTGGCGTTTGGAATTCCATTGGAGACTTTCGGCGTCGTGGAGAGGGGGACCCTGCTGGTGGGTGACAGCTTCTCCTCCATATCAACCTACCCTGGCTTTGCGCCCTGGTGAGGCCACTCCAGACCGACAACCAGAGCACAACTCCATAGTCTCCTGAGACTGATGGATGCCTACTACTACTACTACTGTTCAAAAACTTCTTTTAGCTCCTGAGGTGTAGCGTGTCCAGGATATAGACGGATTTCCCTCTGGATCGCGACAATGAAGCTCAATGAAACAATAAAGTAGTTACTCTTGGGTATCTACTTTGCCTAATGACTTCCTCACCCAACTCCTTCATGAACTTTGAGATGAACAGGGAGTTTGAGCATATGGTCACGATGTGTCTCACCCTAATGGCGTTTAATGGTTGGTTTGACAGTTTGTGGGCGGATGGTTAGTGGGTGAGTGGTGGTAGTTGATCAACTGAGCGAACGGGATGTGGTGGACCAATACAGGTGGTAGGTGCTGAAACAAGCCAATTAGCAGCCTGGAGCCCTGAGCGCTTGGCTGAGGGCTCGCCAGAACAACTTGACGCCAGAAGTTTGTGAAGGAGTTGCGCACACATTAACTCGAGAAAACTTTAAAAGAAAGTTGAATGCATGTGATCAGAGGCCCAAGAAAATGGCAGCAGCTAGAAGATAAAAGTTTTCCGATGCTCTCGTCTCTTACACCTGTAGTTGTGCTGTTAATGATGTGCTTATTGTCGCCATGGCCCCGAACAACGCTAGTTCAGGGGCTGGCATTGTATTATTTATTAAGGAATTTTCGGTCAGTATCTGAAAAATGCTTCCTCGCATTGGCGGAAAAATTACCAAGATATATATATAAATATATATATATATATATATATATATATATATATATATATATATATATATATATATATATATATATATATATATATATATATATATATATATATTCACCTAGTTGTGTTTGCTGGGATTGAGCTTTGCTTTTTCGGCCCGAAAGAGCAAAGACACAACTGTCAGTCAATTGTTTACAACTTTTTTTTTCTCCACGCCACACACACACACACACACACACACACACACACACACACACACACACACACACACACACACACACACACACACACACACACACACCAGAAAGCAGCCCGTGACAGCTGACTAGCTCCAAGGTACCTATTTACTGCTAGGTAACAGGGGCATTCAGGGTGAAAGAAACTTTGCCCATTTGTTTCTGCCTGGTGCGGGAATCGAACCCGCGCCACAGAATTATGTGTCCTGCGCGCTATCCACCAGGCTACGAGTCTATATGTGTGTGTGTGTGTGTGTGTGTACTCACCTATTTGTACTCACCTATTTGTGCTTGCGGGGGTTGCGCTTTGGCTCTATGGTCCCGCCTCTCAACTGTCAATCAACTGGTATACAGATTCCTGAGCATACTGGGCTCTATCTATGTGTGTGTGTGTGTGTGTTTGTGTGTGTTCGCATTTCTCTGTTTATGTCAAATTACCAAAATGACACAACCATTTAAATAAATTTTCATACAACTCCACACGTCTTTCCATTCATGTTCTAGTAAAAAAAAATTCTTCATATAAATGAATAAGGACGTAGCGAGTTAACTCATGACTTCTATTCATACGAGAGGTGGGCGTTTACGGCTCAGGAATTAATTAAAACCATGCAATTTGAAAATCTGAAAATGCATATACATGTTTACAAAACATTATGCCAACTCGCTGGTTGGGACTTTGTTCTTGCTTCTGTGTTGTAAATTACGACCGACTGTGGGCACCTGTGTAGGTTGAACGCAAATATCCAGAGATAGAACAGGGGGAAGGGGGACATGTTAGCGACATAAAAGATTATGAGGAACTGACAAAGTAGACGGCCAGGGAGCATAAATGGATAGTTAAACACAAATTAATGGATATATGTTATAAATTAAGACGGATATATATGTTATAAATATAAATATAGATCAAAGAGCCATAGTTAAGACATAGGAGTCTCTGGTATTTACAATGTGGGAGAGAGGGGGGGGACTCGTCTCGTGTAGAGACACGCCGTTCCTCCACGCACGCACGCCGTTCCTCCACACACGCACGCCCGTTCCTCCACGCACGCACGCCGTTCCTCCACGCACACACGCACGCCCGTTCCTCCACGCACGCACGCCCGTTCCTCCACGCACGTACGCCGTTCCTCCACGCACGCACGCCCGTTCCTCCACGCACGCACGCCGTTCCTCCACGCACGCACGCCCGTTCCTCCACGCACGCACGCCCGTTCCTCCACGCACGCACGCCCGTTCCTCCACGCACGCACGCCGTTCCTCCACGCACGCACGCCCGTTCCTCCACGCACGCACGTCCGTTCCTCCACGCACGCACGCCGTTCCTCCACGCACGCACGCCCATTCCTCCACACACGCACGCCCGTTCCTCCACGCACGCAGGCACGCCCGTTCCACCACGCAGGCACGTCCGTTCCTCCACGCAAGCACGCCCGTGTAACGGGGACAGGGAAAATGGCTCCCTTCTGTCCATTATCCCGCCCTTAGTTAACTATTCTAGAGTCCTTCCCCCCCAGAGCCACCACAACAACCTCTCTAGTTCAACACCTTGTCACCTAGGTATATGATTACCTAGGTACTACACCAACAAGCCATTGTTCCTGATCAGCTACCAGCAAACTCTAGAGAACTCTAGAACATTCCACTGCCACCACCTGATTCACTTCACCCTGATTAATCCCCCTAATTGACGATGAAACAGGAAATCGCCCATTAGATATAATCCCCCGCATATGGCTCCCCAGTTATGAATAGCAGGGATCAATTGACTATTAAATGTGGCTTACCGAACTAGAAATAAGGGAAAATCTATTGAAATGGTAAAGAAACTTAAAGGGAGTCTATGGTGTTAGTGCCCAAGGCCCAGGATCTCAAAATCCGCATAATTATGAAAGACAAACAAGGGAACTCATTAAACACAAACAAGGGAACTCACTTAACACAAACAAGGGAACTCACTAAACACAAACAAGGGAACTCACTTAACACAAACAAGGGAACTCACTAAACACAAACAAGGGAACTCACTTAACACAAGCAAGGGAACTCACTAAACACAAACAAGGGAACTCACTAAACACAAACAAGGGAACTCACTTAACACAAACAAGGGAACTCACTAAACAGAAGCAAGGGAACTCACTAAACACAAGCAAGGGAACTCACTAAACACAAGCAAGGGAACTCACTTAACACAAGCAAGGGAACTAACTAAACACAAGCAAGGGAACTCACTTAACACAAGCAAGGGAACTCACTAAACACAAACAAGGGAACTCACTAAACACAAACAAGGAAACTCACTAAACACAAACAAGGGAACTCACTTAACACAAACAAGGGAACTCACTAAACACAAGCAAGGGAACTCACTAAACACAAACAAGGGAACTCACTTAACACAAACAAGGGAACTCACTAAACACAAACAAGGGAACTCACTAAACACAAGCAATGGAACTCACTAAACACAAGCAAGGGAACTCACTAAACACAAACAAGGGAACTCACTTAACACAAACAAGGGAACTCACTAAACACAAACAAGGGAACTCACTTAACACAAACAAGGGAACTCACTAAACAGAAGCAAGGGAACTCACTAAACACAAGCAAGGGAACTCACTTAACACAAGCAAGGGAACTCACTAAACACAAGCAAGGGAACTCACTAAACACAAGCAAGGGAACTCACTAAACACAAACAAGGGAACTCACTTAACACAAACAAGGGAACTCACTAAACAGAAGCAAGGGAACTCACTAAACACAAGCAAGGGAACTCACTTAACACAAGCAAGGGAACTCACTAAACACAAGCAAGGGAACTCACTTAACACAAGCAAGGGAACTCACTAAACACAAACAAGGGAACTCACTAAACACAAACAAGGGAACTCACTAAACACAAACAAGGGAACTCACTTAACACAAACAAGGGAACTCACTAAACAGAAGCAAGGGAACTCACTAAACACAAGCAAGGGAACTCACTTAACACAAGCAAGGGAACTCACTAAACACAAACAAGGGAACTCACTTAACACAAGCAAGGGAACTCACTAAACACAAACAAGGGAACTCACTAAACACAAACAAGGGAACTCACTAAACACAAACAAGGGAACTCACTTAACACAAACAAGGGAACTCACTAAACACAAGCAAGGGAACTCACTAAACACAAACAAGGGAACTCACTTAACACAAACAAGGGAACTCACTAAACACAAACAAGGGAACTCACTAAACACAAGCAAGGGAACTCACTAAACACAAGCAAGGGAACTCACTAAACACAAACAAGGGAACTCACTTAACACAAACAAGGGAACTCACTAAACACAAACAAGGGAACTCACTAAACACAAACAAGGGAACTCACTAAACACAAACAAGGGAACTCACTAAACACAAACAAGGGAACTCACTAAACACAAACAAGGGAACTCACTTAACACAAACAAGGGAACTCACTAAACACAAACAAGGGAACTCACTAAACACAAACAAGGGAACTCACTAAACACAAACAAGGGAACTCACTAAACACAAACAAGGGAACTCACTAAACACAAACAAGGGAACTCACTAAACACAAACAAGGGAACTC